>NC_084607.1:16254273-16572051 GCF_033807715.1 Cololabis saira | reverse complement strand
AAAACTTCTTCTCTACTTATAGTCCAGTAGTCAAAAAGTGCACTCTCCTTTCTTGTAACCCCACCTCTCTGTACGTATTTAGACAATGCACGTGGCTGGCTCAGAAAGCCAAATGCATTGAAGAGGTTGCAGTGGACAATGCAGACAACAACAGATGGGGTCTAATAGTCAAACATGTCAGACAGATTAGAGGAGTGAAGGCTGGACAGCTGAGCTTACGCTGCACTCCTTTTTATAGTTAAACTCCTTCATCACAGTCCTGTAGGTTACATGTGTTTGATCTTACTGCCCAGGATGGCAACAAAGATAAACCACTTTGGGCCCCTGAGCAAGGCCCTTCCCCCTAATTGCACGCCAGAGTCAGGAGCAGCACAAACGCCTTAAGAAAAGGGCTGAACTGAATCTGTGTTGTTTTCTTAAGTGAAAATTTGGGATTTGAAAGTAAAATCCGCACCGATGAAAGTAAATTGAAATAACTTTTAAGACAGCAGGAAGGCAAGCGAGACTATACTTGTTTTGTTCGCCGGAGATGTTGTGCCCAGTTCATCTGAGAACCTTGTTAGGCAGACGCTGCCGTGGGCGCGGATGAGCTCAGGGGATCAATACGGGATAACGGCAGCACAAATCCCAATCCTGACTTTGCATTATATTGTGCAAGTGCCTCTGCAAACAAGAAAGAAGCACAGAGAACATGCACTTCCCCATTCCTGTGGCGCATAAAAGAAAGTAGCAGAAAGGGAAAGAATAGTTGCACTCTTCTGAAATAACAATACAAAAAACAAAGCATTAGTTGGATGAAACGAGACGTTTTTAAATCATACTTTCCTAATCCAACACACTTTCATCCACCATCTGCAGAAATATAAATTAATAAGAAGCTTGAATAATTAAGAAATCTTTTTTCCTCTCCTTTTTTAAGCCCTGTTAATCACTTATTAATCAAATGCTCCTTAAAGAGGCCTTGCAGAAATCAGATCTTCTCCCGGACACAAGGGAACGTCAAAGACCTCAGTTTAGTTGTTTAAAACCGCTTCGTACATACTTACGCGGGCAACTCGTTACGATGGATCTGGTGACTTTATTCAATTGTTTTAAAACTGCTTTAGACACGATCATCCTGGAGAAAGAATAGGCATTTATTCATTAGTGAGGGATCCATCGGTTTGATCTAATTTGGTGTAAGCCTGTTACGGGCTTGAAGATGCAACAGCACCACTGAACGCTCGTCCTGCTCGACTGAAACTGCAGCATTGCGTTAACTACGGTGCTGTTGTGCATAAACTGAAGAAATATATACATATATTATTATAATGGTAATAATAAACTGTTGTTTTTTGACAAAATCATTAAACCTGCATATATGTCGTATATAGCAAATGAAATTGAGTATAATAATCATAACTAGAAAATTTCTGGAAATTTTGATATGGGCATGCCCTACCGCCCATTCGTCCCCTCTCGCTGCTTTGGTTTGGGGCTGTAGTGGTTGTGTTTAGGGTGGTTCTATGTCAGTTTGAGGTGTTTTTACGCTTGTATTTAATTAATTCCTGTGCTCCCAATAGTTATTAATGGGGCGCGCTTTTTGGCATCTAGCGTTGCCACGGTAACGCTTTTGACTGAGAATAGTAATGCCCATCGAGGCAAGATGGAGACGCATCTAACGATGTATGCCGTGCATGGGTGCACGTTCCGGTTCAGGCTACGTTAACGGATAGGTTTTTTTTTTCACCATGGTACAAAACCCCATCCGAATGAATGGGGCCATTTGGCCTGGATTTTGACATAAAATTTCCTTAAATCCCAGCTTCATGAAATTTGAGTATGTTTAAGTCCACAGCGTGCCGAGTCAGGGGACATTTGTACGATGTCTCTACGATAACCTGTTGCCTAGCAACAAGCGTCCAAATTCAAACAGAAATTAAAAAAAAAATGAAAGGTCAATATCGCGAAAACTGTAGTAATTAGCATAATAAGGTTGTAGGGTCCGTTAGTGCCAATGGGGCCGAGTGTTTGAAAGTTTCAACGATGTCTCTACGATAAAGTTCGGCCGAGCAATAAGCGTCCGAATTTTCGCCATTTTTTTTGCTTTTTGGCGTCTAGCGTTGCCACGGTAACACTTTTTACTGAGAAAAGTAATGCCCATCGAGGAACGATGGAGACGCATCCAACGATGTATGCCATGTATGGGTGCATGTTCCGGTTCAGGCTATGTTAAAGGATAGGTTTTTTTTTCACCATGGTACAAAACCCCATCCGAATGAATGGGGCCATGTGGCCTGGACTTTGACATAAAATTTCCTTAAATCCCAGCTTCATGAAATTTGAATATGTTGAAGTCCACAGCGTGCCGAGTCGGGAAACATTTGTACGATGTCTCTACGATAACCTGTTGCCTAGCAACAAGCGTCCAAAGTCAAACGGAAAAAAAAAAAAAAATGAAAGGTCAATATCACAGAAACTGTAATATTTGGCATAATGAGCTTGTACGTACCATTAGGGACAATCGGGCCGAGTGTTTGAAAGTTTGAACAATGTCTCTACGATAAAGTTCGGCCGAGCAATAAGCGTGGGAATTTTCGCCTTTTTTTTTGCTTTTTGGCAACTAGCGTTGCCACGGTAACCCCTATTACGGAGAAAAGTAATGCCCATCGAGGCATGATGGAGACGCATCCAACGATGTATGCCATGCATGGGTGCACGTTCCGGTTCGGGCCGTATTAACGGACGAAAAAAAGTGCGGAATAAGAATAATAATAAGAAAAGGGAAACCTTTTCTAGATACTAATATATCGCCTTCATTTTCATGTTTTTCCTCGTTTTTCCGGCCGTGTTTTAGTTTTTGGGGATTTTTTTTTTCCACATCCGAGCGGGGTCATGCTGTACACCCGCTGGTGCGCAGTGGGACTTTTGCGACTTTAGCTTGTTAGCAACATTGCCTTTTGGGCCATTCTGGACGATTGCAATATGGTCATGCCATTACTTGGCATGCCCATAATAATAAGAAAAGGGAAACCTTTCTAGATACTAATTTAACGCCTTCATTTTTCAGGTTTTCTCGGCCGTGTTTCATTTTTTGGGGATTTTTTTTTTCCACAACAGAGCGGGGTCATGCTTTACAGCCGCTGGTGCGCAGTGGGACCTTTGCGACTTTAGCATGTTAGCGAAACGCTAGCAACATTGCCTTTTGGGCCATTCTGGACGATTGCAATATGGTCATGCCATTACTTGGCATGCCCATAATAAGAAAAGGGAAACCTTTTCTAGATACTAATATATCGCCTTCATTTTCATGTTTTTCCTCATTTTTTCGGGCGTGTTTTATTTTTTGGGGATTTTTTTTTTCCACATCCGAGCGGGGTCATGCTGTACACCCGCTGGTGTGACGTGGGACTTTTGCGACTTTAGCTTGTTAGCAACATTGCACTTTGGGCCATTCTGGACGATTGCAATATGGTCATGCCATTACTTGGCATGCCCATAATTAATTAGTCCTCCATCTTCCATCTTGGCCCAACAGAGCAGAAGTTGTGGTCAAAAAACTGATAAACAGGAGTGACACAGTGGCAGACTGCTTTCTTTCCTGTCTGCCTCCCGTATGTGACATCACAAGCAGTTCACATCAGGTTACCGTACGTACGTCAGCACAGAAACTCCAATGTAGTGACAAATGTTAGGTTAGAAAATTATTGAAATAAGTGACAAAAATTATACTTTCCTTTAACCTGCAACATACAGGACTGTGTCAGAAAATTAGAATATTGTGAAAAAGTCCTTTATTTTCTGTAATGCAAAAATGTCATACATTATGGATTCATTACAAATCAACTGAAATATTGCAAGCCTTTTATTATTTTAATATTGCTGATCATGGCTTACAGCTTAAGAAAACTCAAATATCCTATCTCAAAAAATTAGAATATTCTGGGAATCTTAATCTTAAACTGTAAGCCATAATCAGCAATATTAAAATAATAAAAGGCTTACAATATTTCAGTTGATTTGTAATGAATCCAGAATGTATGACATTTTTGTTTTTTTAATTGCATTACAGAAAATAAAGAACTTTATCACAATATTCTAATTTTCTGAGACAGTCCTGTATAAAACAACCGGTTCTTCTATTAACCTGTTGCTGCTTCAGATTATTATAATTCAACACTCTACCTGCATGCAATGAGAGTATCTTCCTTAAAAAATGAGCTACCCTAACCTGCTTTCAAAACGTGGCCAATTAAGATATTTTTTTACGCCTCCAGGTTCAGAACCGATCCACATTCACGGCCGTTGGGGCAGCAGTGGCTTTTGTCATCCCGGGGTTTTCTTATCAGTCGTCTCAGACTCGAATTACGCTGCATCTCAGGTTTGGAAATCCTGCGAGAGAGTGCAAGGGTGTGAACATAAGCCAATAAGGATAAAGAGACGAGGACAGAACTGCACTTTTCACAGCCTCAAAAAAGTGAGGTCATTTCTTGTGAATATGAATCAGGTTTAAGTATTATTGCCGACACTTGTCACCCACTGAACTGAGATGAGCAATGACACAGGACGGCAATCAAATATGTAAATTCTAAAAAAAATAAATCCATATGCAACAGGCTGCCTCTGCGTGTGTTACGCACCTGTAACATCTTATTGGACATAACTGCACTCCAAACATTTCAAAAACGTTATAATCTATGGGAGTCTGCAGTTTAAATGATATTGCCATAGACGTTATATTACTGCATTTCACGTATTCATATTAGCTCAAAGCTATCGTTTTCACTTTAGATGCCAATTCCAGCTGACACATGTTGAAGGCAGCGCCCACCCGGGTCCGTCTGTGTGTGAGAAACCACACTGACTCCTTAAGTAGGCCAGCGGGTCACCTAAATAGAGTCATGACCAACAGTGTGAATGTGGCTTTGGCACTGAAGTATAAATAAAAGGCTTTGTGCATTTGTTCCAACAAGCTTGTCAGGAATGACGCGAAGGTGTTCCCGCTCCTTTACTTGCGACATGCGATGCCAGTCTGACCACGTGCATGTAAACATCCCTTTAAGTGGTTTGTATTTGCAAATCACACTAAAGGACAACTTTAACTGTCATTAAAAGGGAGCTGAGCGTCTTTTGAAAACACAGCAAATGATTTCATGATCACGCTTCCTATCAGTGCCTATACTTGCTGCGCGCAGCCCTCACTTAAGAATTAAAGCATCTCTTCCCTTATTTCATGTTTGAAACCTCACATGATGCAATGTTCTTCAGGGCACAGATGAAGCCGCTCGTTTACATAATCCATGCATGAGAAACGGAGCATGACTCGAGGCCTGGGGCATTAATAAGAGATGCAAGTCGTTGTCCAGTGTTACTTCCAACACCACGGTGACAAAATTCTTGGTAGATCAGCTTCCAAACCGACAAATCCAACATTCTCCAACAAACCGGTCTTGAATGAAATCGTGTTATAATAGTCCGAGCTTTTAAGCAACGAATGTGAAGGTTCTCAGTCAGCTACAAAGATATATTATGGGGTCAGCTTACTTTGGATGGAGAGGGGGGCAAAACTACAACTCACTCTTTCATTATATTCCCCAACTACTTGAGGAAATCCCTAAAAATGGCAACGTATAGGTTACTGACAAGCTGGTCTTCACTACAAATGCTCAGCTGTATGTGTGTTTAACTAAGGCAAAACATGGCGAATCGCACATTGTTCAAGGGGTCAGAATTTTCAGTCATCTATGCCTAAGATGAATGTAGAAGCCCGAAGACATGAAACAAGCACGATACTTTAAAGCCTTTCCAGCCAGGCCCGGTGCAACGGCGCCAGAGCAGAAAGTTGTGTTTCCTTGTGTTTAGGCTTCCAGCGGAGTATTTGGTTCACATGAGAAAATCTTTATCTGCTCCAACGGAGCTGAGAGCAGACGTTTGATCAACGTGCGACGCGTCAGAGGGAACTGTGCTCAACTACGTTCATACTTTCCTGATTTGCGTCTTCTTTCATACGCTGCCAAACACTCATCTTAGAATATTTGTGCTATTCTTGTGCCGCGGAGATAATAACCAAAAGTCTTATCACGCTTCTCAGTGTCTGGGAGAGCTGGCCGCCATCCCCCTCCCATCTACTCAACGCAGTGAGGAGAATGCACTCAAAGTTGGGCAAAAGATAGACTGAGAAGGAGACAGGATAACAAAGACACTTTTTTTTTTTTTTTTAAACGATGCACGGTGGCCAAAGTTAATGAAAATGCAAAACAATAAAACCCTGCAGAAGTAATTGGCTGATGAAAACCAAGTTTTATGCAGCAGTCAGTGTGGCAGAAGTACAGACTGTTGATGCCAACAATCAGCACCCTTATTCGACAGATGGATCAGAGCAGTCCTGGCCTCAACCAGGCTGAAAGCCCATGGTCACGTGACCGCTGGATTAGCGTTAGCCCAACTGAAAGGGGGAGGAGGTCGGCGTGCATTACACCACATGCTTCCTGATCACTTCCCCATGCATATGTTTCCCTTTCTCTTTCGCTCCGCACAGATCTGACCCCCGTTCGTCCACATCAGCTTATGATCTGGTCGTCACATGACTGCGATATTTTGCCCTGGCAGAGTTTCAACGGAGAACTGGGTCGCAGGCAAAAAAAAAAAGGAAATTGCCGGCGTCCTTCCATTTAAATCTATCAGTCCATCTACTGAGCAGTTCAGAGCGACGAGAAACCCCATGCTAAGTACAGTCATTAGCGCATAACTGATTGTGACACCTCACTTTCGACTCACAGCTCAGTCAGATCAAAACCAATCTAATCTGCCAATTTCCAGCTACTCACCATGTGAGATCAAGGGAAATACATTTGCAGCAAATCAGCACACATGAGGCAGTTTAAAGTGCTTAACAAAACACATTTCAATCTGAAAATAACAGTAACTTGCACAAAACATCCAACCATGGGGCTTAATAAATAAAAAGATAAAGAGATAGATTAAAAAATGCAATTTAAATACATTTACAAAGCAGGTAAATGATGCTTTGACCATGTGTCCCGTGTTAGCATTCCCAACCAGCCTCACTACTTAAAACACTCCAATTTTCTCTTGTGATTTTGCGAGCTTGCCTACATATGACTTGCTGTGGCTCGTGCAGACGTAACAGTGCACACAAGCTAAAGGACATGTCATACCGCGTAAGCACATGGAACAGTGGCTTTGTGGGATAAAACGCTGGGTTCCCCTACGTCCCTTGCCGCCACCCGTCCTGAATCTGGCTCTTGCTGTCAGAGACACCATGTGTCAGTCGATTCAAGTCTGCTCAGCAAGCCACGGTCGCAATCCAACCCGAAATAGAAGATATAATAATTCAAAGAAGGAAAAAAAAGTCAGTGAATCAGGGAAAACCCTCCAATTTTGTGCACTGCAGAGAAACAGAGATGCAGGGTAACGTGGCGCTCGCCAACGGGGTCAAATGCTACAAAGGGTATTGGAAATGATTTCCTAGAGATTACAGCCTGGCTGAAATGTTTTAAAGATTTAATGAATGGGGACTCAAAGTTATCAATAACGAAATAACTTGAGACAGAAGGAAGAGGAGTCTGGAGTTATATACTTTAGTCTGTAATATATAAAAGATGAAAAACAAACTACACACAAAATAAATAACATTCCATTCTCTGTTTCTTAGAGCCTGATGATAATATCAAATCCCTTAAATGTAGCAGCCTCAAACGATGACGTGATGAATCAAATCACTGAGGCGGCTGATGATTTAGGGGAGAATTCAAGTAATTGAGCAACAACCTTTAAAACAGCGAGCTAAAAGAAGAGCCTCTGTCTGTCTTATTTATCTATTTCTTACATTTGTTTGGGGGTTTTTGTGTTCGGTGAGCAACACGTTGACAAGATATCAAGGAGGTGTCATTACTGCAGGTAAAGTCATCGGTACAGTCACAGGTAAACGGGGGCAAGCGCACTCTCGCGCAGCACACAGTATTCTGGGGACTGAGGAAGACACATCAAAGCATCTGTGACATTTGAATTCTGTTTGTCAGATCCGCCACACACCAGGGTCTTTATTCGTGAGTCGTGCCTTCCAGCTTCAACACGCTGCTGCGCTTTAACGGTAATCAACCATCCTTTCAGGCCCTTTCAGACCACATATCAAAACGCCGCTGCAAACACACAAGGCCTGATCTGTTTTCCGCTGTTTTACATTTAGAAGCTATTGAATTTGACAAACCTCATGAAGGAGACCGCTGCCCTTTAAAGTTTTACATGTACAGATTCACAGTTTAAACAAGTATTATTTTTATTCACTTCTTGAAATAACATTAACCACTATGAATAGCTGGGTAGGTAAAAAAAACAAAAACCTTTTTCTCCAATCCTGTCAATTTGCTTGTGGTGGCCTAAACATCGTTTAGGCCCGTTTAAACACGCTGCTTTGAACAAAATATGGTTAAAAACTGAGCTCTTGTACTGGATCTCTTTGGGGACTTCTTGATATACATAAACAATATTGTACATTTCTTAGAACTATCTGAATCAATAAATATTCAATCTTCTTTCCTTACAAAAAAAAAAAAGGAAAGCCATGGCAACAAAAACTATCAACATAGAGGGGTAGGACAGTGCATCATTGGCCCCAAAGCTCATATTTACAGGCTTATTATTTGTATTCACTTCTTGAAATAACATTAACCCATATAAATAGCTGGGTAGGTAAAAAAAAAAAACACTTTTTCTCCAATCCTGTCACTTTGCTTGTGGGGGCCTAAACGTCTGATCGTTTCTCCCTCGGTGAGACTTGCAGCGTTCTGTGACATCACAGACCCAGATAGGATCAGAACTGTCCCACTTCTTCGTCTGCATCACCTCCCAACCTCCCATCATCTTGTAGTCTACTTGCTGTTCCTCTGAAGTGGGTAAAAAGAGCTGTAATACCAATGTCACAAAAGACAGATGGGTGGAGTTTCACGTCTATAGCGACTAACTCGCCCCTTTAAACATGCTGCTTTGAACAAAATATGGTTCAAAACTGACCTCTTGTACTGGATCTCTTTGGAGACTTCTTGATATACATAAACAATATTGTACATGTGTTTCTTAGAACTATCTGAATCAATAAATATTCAATCTTCTTTCCTTACAAAAAAGGAAAGCCGTAGCAACAAAAACTATCAACATAGAGAGGTGGGACAGGGGGTCCCTGGCCCCAAAGTTCATATTTACAGGCTTATTATTTGTATTCACTTCTTGAAATAACATTAACCACTATAAATAGCTGGGTAGGTAAAAAAACAACAACACTTTTTCTCCAATCCTGTCACTTTGCTAATGGTGGCCTAAACGTCTGATCATTTCTCCCTCTGTGAGATTTGCAGCGTTCTGTGACATCACAGACCCAGATAAGATCAGAACTGTCCCAATTCTTCTTCTGCATCACCTCCCAACCTGGATCTCTTTGGGGACTTCTTGATATATAGATATAAACAATAATATGCGTTTCTTAGAACTATCCGAATCAATCAATATTCAATCTTCTTTCCTTACAAAAAGAAAAAAGGAAAGCCATGGCAACAAAAACTATCAACATAGAGAGGCTTGACAGTGCGTCACTGGCCCCAAAGTTCATATTTACAGGCTTATAGCAGGTAGTAAGATCTTATTCCACCTCCAGACCTGATGCCTCGTGTAGAGCCTGTTGCTGTTGGATTCGCCTAATAATATGAAGCAGCTAGGGAGGGTGGCTTTGCCCCAAAAAAGACAAACTTTTTGATGAATATCAAATTACTACAGCCAGGTTGCAATATTCACACGCGTTATTATGTTACTACTATAGAAACACCGACGAGAGATGGTGAAAATAAAAATATGAAACCTAGTATCCAGGGGCGAAAATCCCGGGGGGGACAGGGGGGACAAGTCCCCCCCATTAGTAAAGCTGTCCCCCCCTAGAATAATTTGAGACAGAATTAATAATTTTGGAACAATGCAGTAGTATTTAGTAGTGATGCACCAACATGAAAATTGTGTCCGAAACCGAAATCGAAAATAATAATAAACAGTAAAATCTCATTACACTTAAAACAAGAGTCATCACCAGAAAAATAACTTGTTATTTAACAATTTTCACCTGTTTCAAGTAAATTTTCACTTGAAATAAGTAGAAAAATCTGCCAGTGGGGCAAGATTTATCTTATAAGCAAAACAATCTTGTTCCACTGGCAGATTTTTAAGTGAAAATCTACTTGAAACAGGTGAAAATTGTTGTTTTTTTCCAGTGATGAGTCTTGTTTTAAGTGTAATGAGATTTTTTTTAGCTAAAAATGAGACATTTTAACTAGAAATAAGACAAATATTCTTGTTAAGATTTGGGGTTTTTGCAGTGTATTATGTCAGATGTGCTGTATTATTGCCACCTTCCACCTAATACCATTGTTTTGTATTACTCTAAGAAAGGTCTTCTGCCTGTTTGCGAGATAGAGTTAAAAATGTCAAAATGCTGTATTAAAGGAAGGCTAAAACTTTTATTCCTTGTCCCCCCCTGGATTTATTCTCTAAAATTTTACTGTTTACCAACTATGAAACGGGATTTTCGCCCCTGCTAGTATCCCCTTGGTGTGATCAAGCTGCGCAGACAAACTGTCAGTCCAGCAGAAAGACGGACAGACGCGCAGAAGAAGCTCAAAAATACCGAGATTCGCCTCTTAGGAGAACCTGCCTGTTGATTCAAAAGTCAACGAAAGAGGGGAAAGAGGGAAAGTGAATAAATATAAGAGCATAAATATAAGCCCGTGCATCCCCGCGGTCTCACGGAGGAGCGCTGGCGCACTCGCAGTTTGTTTACAAAGCGCTGTCAGAATGTTATTTCGCAAGGGGAGCGTCACGGGCACGCGCAGAGGACGCTCGCGTCCCCCGAAAAACGCGCTCCCGCGGCGGCCGCGACTCACCTCTGCCGGAGCGACCAAAGTTGACGTCCTGTCTCATACAAACGAGGCGAGAGTCCGCGGCGGGCGAGAGGGCGGCCGGCAGCGAGCAGGGGTCTGTCCGCCAGTCACTTCCCAACAGTTCGCTGCTCAGTTCAGGCTTCACTGTCTCTCCGCCTGGCTCTCCGACACGCCGCCCACTTCCGGCGGCTCCTCCGCGTCTGTCAAGTCTGAATTAATGCTGCGTTCCATTTACCTCGGAAGTCGGAACTCGGAACTGGGAATGACGTCACAGCCGAGTTATCAGCGTTCCAGTTACAAAGTAGGTAAACCAGTTTGTAGTTCGCATATACCACTTGAAAAATGTAAATTACACTATAGCAGCATATATATGCCGAACAATACTTGTATACGACTGATTTAGTGTGACCAAAACTAGAATGAAGTGCTACGAAGCTCTCTTCTACTGTTTACAACCGGGGCAGCCATCTCGGAATGTGAACTCGGGGGTGGTGAAGACTCTCCCACTTTCCCAGTGGGAAATCCCACTTCGAGGGGCGTTCCAGTTGAAAAATACGACTGGGAACTGGGAAATCCCCACTTCCGAGGACAAATGGAACGCGGCATGGTTCTGCGTTAAATCGACGCGTGGCCTACGCCGTAGGCTCTGCGTTGCTGTGACGCGGAACCTTAAATCAGCCTTCAGGGCAAAGCAGTCACAATCTGCCTCTGCAAACACGAGTCCCGGCCCAGGCACAGCCCCCCCTGTTATTTATAACGCCTTATAAATGTTGCTATTTAACATAAACTAAACCAAAACTTCATTTTGAAATACAGTTCATAAATGACTGTGTCGTCCATAGTGACCGCCAACACTAGTTGCAAGTTTGCGATTATAATAACAAGTATAATAACAACACTGATAATAATAATTTTGTAGAATCGTTTTACTTGATTTGGTTTCTTTTATTCGTGGATAAAGTCTACTAAACCTCTAATTGAGCTCGGATCAGTTCCCTCGAGAAGGAAAACGGCGACACCTTCTGGTGGCGTTCAGCTGAACTCTACTTTTAGCCTACATCTTTTATTATTTTATTTTACTGCCCTTATTTTTAACAGCTTGTGCTTTTTATTATTTTACTTCTTTTCTTATCATCTTATTCAATCATATTTGTTATTTACTGTCTAATTATGTCGAATTATTTACTGTCTAATTATGTCTTGCCGCTTTTAATGTCAATGTAAAGCACTTTGAATTACCTTGTGTTGAATTGTGCTATACAAATAAATTTGCCTTGCCTTTATCAGCTCTAAAGAATGAATTATGTAATTATTAATCTCTAGATAACCCATCTCGGTTTCGTTCTCACTTTATTTTCTTATTTAAGTTTACAGTCATTGCACTACTACTACTTTTATGTCACTATATTAGTATCTTTTTATTTTTATTTATTTACTATTTTTTTTTAAGTTTATTGTTATTATTTGTTTTATTTTTTGTTTATTTTTATTTAGTTTTTGCTATTCCCAAAGGAAACTTAATGATGATAACCATGGGGGAAGGGATGGGGAGAGGGAGAAAAAAAAAGGTATGTTCATCTGTTTTGCTCTGTATTGTGGAAACAATCTGCCAATAAAAACATATATCAAAAAAAAAAAAAAGAATGAATTATGGTTCTGCGTTAAATCGACGCAGAGCCTACGCCGTAGGGTACGCCGTAGGCTCTGCGTTGGTGTAACGCGGAACCATAAATCAGCCTTAGGGAGAGTTCAGGGACCGGGTCTACCATATGGGGTCAGACAAATCACCATGCACTCCCACAATCACTCCCTAAGAGCAGTGTCATTCAAACCATGTCAGCCTGCTGTCTCTATCAGAATACATCTCATACATTGTGAAAACCCTTCAGAATAATAGAAATTCCTCAGTGTGAAATTGCAAACAATTTTAATATCTACATCTAGTACTGAAGTCCTTGAATATTTGTATCATCTAAAGGTTCAGAGAAACTGGAGATATCTATGTGCATATTGGGCTAAGTAGAAAATAAATTACATCCAGGCTCTCAGTGGGCACTGCATTCAAAATTCTGTTTTGGAAATCCTTGCTTGAGATGAGGAGTACTTCTGGATATACTTAAGGACGCAATTTACAATGCTATCCACAATATGTAGATTACAGCTCTGTCATGTGAAGAAGAAGCCATATGTGACATGATCCAGAAAAGCTGCTGTCAAAGCTTGTTTGAAATGGACTGAGGTGATGTGGAAAACTGTCCGGTGGCCAGACAAATTGAAATTCTTACTTAATTTACTCGTCCTAACTAAAGAGAGACCTCATCTGAATTGTTATCAGTACAGTTCAAAATCCTGCATCTCTGGTGGTGCATAAGTTATGTAGTCTTTATGTGTGGAAAGAAAACTGACGAAAGATATGAACAACTGGTTTCTGCCTTAGAGAAGTTTGATGTTTTTGACATTATTTTGTCTGGTTTCTACTGAAACGGCTCTGCTTAAGGTGTCTAGTGACATTATGATGTCTGCAGACTCTGGGAATTGCACTGTCGTCTTGTTAGATTTGTCTTCAGCATTTGATCCTGTCGATCATCACATCTTGTTAACAAGACTGCATGACCTGGTCGGAATCTCAGGTCCTGTTCTAGTGTGGTTCGTTACTTATCGGGTTGGAGCTCTAGTGTCTTGGCAAACCAGATCCTGTTTGACCGCGCCGACTTGCTGTGCGGACGGAGTACCCCAAGCCTCCGTTTCAGGCCCGGTTCTGTTTTGTTGTTTTGTTCTCCCTTATGAAAAGTAATCCAGGAGTACGAGGGTGTCTCTTGCCACCTGTTTGCTGATGATATCCAGCTCTATTGTTCTTTTAAGGCCTCTCAGACCCAGAAGTTAGACTGTTTATAGAACTGTATTGTGCAAATTTAAAAAATGGCTAGGCGCAAAGTCGCTGCCACTAAATTCAGATGAGACTAAAATGCTGATGATGGCCCCTGATGATTCCAGGGATCAACCAGTACGGTACTTGGGTTATCTGAGCTTGAACGAGAAATCTTGCTGTTATCTTTGATAAGGCAATGTCATCAGAGCATCAATCTAAACAGCTGATGAGAAATTGTTTCTTCCAGTTGAGAAATATCTTCAAACTCAGAAGAATTTTATCTCCAGTTGATCTGGACCTAGTTATCCATGCATTTGTGTCTTCTCGTTTACACTATTGTAACAGTTTGTTTTGTTACCTCAATAAAAAAAGAGCTGTCCCATCTGCAGCAGGTTCAAAACTCTGCTGCGAGGTTGTTGTCTGACGCCAATAGAAGGACTCATATTACTCAGATTCTCAAAGCCCTTCGTTGGCTCCCAGTCACGTTTAATTTAAAAATCCTGACCTTCAGAGCCTTATTGTATTTGCATTTTATTGTTCTTTTGTGAAGCACTTTGTGACGTCCGTCTGTGAAGGTGCTATATAAATAAACTTTGACTGACTTACTTACTTATGTACTGGTATTAGAGCAACACAAGCTCCCATCTGTCTCACTCCAGGGGAGGCCTTGCCTTGCAGACCACCTACTTCATCCATTACAAAAACATGGCTTCATAGGAGAAGAGTCCGGGAGCTGAACTAGCCTGCCTGCTGCCCAGGCCTTCCACCAACTCAAATAATGAAAATAAATATATGGCAAACGACACCCAGAACTATACTGAGCCGCTCCCATCCTGTATCAGACAAGAATGGGACAATATTCCTGTCCAGAAAGCTCCAGCAGCCGCGCTCCTCCGTTCCCAGACGGACCTGGACTGCTGTTACAAGAACAGAGGATGCTCCACAGCTGAAACATCACCAGGTCCCAAAGTGTTTGTGGACCTGTTGCTGCCAATAAATCACATTCCCTATGCTCTATTCTGGGTTTATGAGACTTTTTTTTTTTTACATCAAACACAGCCTCATTTTAATTGGGTTGTTTTGTTCAAATGGTAGGTTCATTGAGGTGTATTCAGCACGTCCTTGTCTTTGTTTCCCATCATTATTAGTCTGTGGAACGAAGCCAAAAATTAAATGGGGTGACTAATATAAAAAGATAAACCTGAAAATTAATATTTGTTTTAATAAGCATCAGAAATACACGTTTATTTCTGAACAGACACAGTAAAGGGAACTAGCCACATCTATTCTATACAACATTTACTTATCTACAGACTTAATTGGGGGCATAATTTGTATTCTTCATTCATGTAGGTTTATCAATTACCTTTTCATATTGACTATAGCCTACTTTCTTTTGAATTCTAAAAATGCAGATCAAGTGCACTGCTCGTAACAGCATTTCTCGCTTGTGGTTTGTGGAGGGGAAAAGTCCAGGTTTTGTTGTAGCTGGTGTTGTTGACTGTGACTAACCTGAAACCCCCTCGATGCAGAACTTGATGAGCTCATGTTCTTATGTCAAAACACACACACACACACTGAATTTATTGTTTAAGCCAAATTTTAGTTGTGAAAATGACATTTCACTGGTAAAAGTCCAGTGTAGAACTTTGACGTCACCATCCTCACTATAACATGTAATTATAGTTATTTTCCATATTGCATACTTGTCTTGAACTCGTTTGATTTATCAATCCATGTGAGGACACCTGGAACCAAAGTGAAGACAATGTGACTCAAAATAGATATACTGTATGCTGTATTTCCTTCATCTAACACTTGTACATCAGCGAGCCTGATGAGAACAGAAGGGGCTTCAGGTTGAAATATGCGGGAACAAACCAGTCATCACATCATCGGCGGAGTTTCCATCAGGGAAGTCCAGAGAACATGTGTTAGGAGATCTGTCATCGCAAATTAGGAACTGGAAGACACTTCTTACCCCCCACCCAAAAAAAAAACAGCCACCATTCTGGGAGTGAGTCAATGTTAATCAGTTCATCTTTCATCATGTGACACAACTTTACCTTTTGTATGTTGTTTAAAACAGAATAAAAGGGAGCTTAATGCATAAGCAGTCTTTCCCCTTTACGTTGCTGGAACCCACAACAGATAGGAACAAATGAGCACTTAAACTTCATGTTCAGTTTTATCAAGGCTCTCAGACTTGGATTAAAGGCTTCTTTTCCTCAGCAACTCCCTGTAAGCAAACAGCAGAAGCCCTGGATTTGGTGTAAATCAAAATATTCATTCCTGCATATTATACTTATTATTTTTATTTACTGAGCATTCATCAGAGGTAACTTCTTCACAGTGAGGAGAATCTAGGAAACAGTAGAAATTCCCTGGGATGGGCTCACATCCAACTGGCCTGTGCCGTAGACAGAGCTACACTCAAGACTGCACCAACTAAAAACATCTCAAGGGACAGCTTCTCCAGGAACAAAAACGGGATGGCTGTGTGGATGGATTTCAAATAAGGTCATAGTGACTGCATGATTTACTAAGGTTAAAAGGTGTGTCACATTTCCTTTAGAGGCCTGCAGGATATAATCATGTGAGAGTGAGACAAATGTAAAAATACAAGTTAAGAACGGTAAATATCTTTAAATTAAAATCCAAAGTCTTTATTTCGAATATGATAGTGGGGTAACACACATGCTTGAACATTTGAACAATGATTGCTAGAGAGACTTTTGTTTTGGTAGCAGCAGCAGTCAGGACATGCTCGAAAAGGAGGAAAAAATACGTCTGAAGTCCAACCCCTGAACTCAATGCTATTCTTTCAGATGGCCCTTTGTTATTAGATATCAAAAAGCTTTTAGTAGTTACATAAATTAATAGTAAGAATTTTACACAGTATAAATATATATTTTGGTATACCTGAGTATAAATTAGCGGATACCTAAGTAATTATTGCAATCGCATTTATATGTCACTATAAACACCCTGTATTCATCTACACATAAAATCACATTATTTACGTTGTGAATTTAGATTCTCCTGAGTACAATCTTATTCATTACAAGTATTCTTACTCAAAGATATTTCTATGCAACATTTCTATGCAACAAAGCATACATATACATATGTACTTACTGTTACTGTCCATATATGTATAGATACACGCATGTCCACATACATATCTATAACGAACCATGCAAGCTATCTATCTATCTATCTATCTATCTATCTATCTATCTATCTATGGGTTGGGGCACCCTTCCAACCCTTCCAACATCTTGGTCAGGAAAAAAACAGGCTCAAGCAGAGGCAGAAGAAAAGACCTCATGATGCAAGCGTGTTGCAGTGTATTTTATTCTGGTGACAAGGTTTGCTCATCTGTGTAAAAGGTTGAAGGTAAATACAGAACATTTCATATTGGATCATAACTGGTGAAATCAGGCACAAAAAATAAGAATAAACTGCAAATTTCTGAAACAGATCTAATACATATGATTCCTCACCCTTGTATCTAAAGAGAGAGAGAGAGAGAAAGAGAGAGAGAATCTAAACCATATTTTACACTTACAGTTACATATTTCACATAAAACTATGACAAAAGGAAAAAGTTTACAAGATCATGACCTCATTAGTGCCAGAGATCCCTGGTCTCCTCGCCTCTCTTCACCTTTATAATACTTGAAATGGCTCTGAGAAATAACATGTTCTATTTTCTGTTAAAATTGAAAATAAGGAGAAACCTTTTTTTTTATTAAATGAAAAAATAATGTGAACCGCTGACACTATACATTTGGCAGGGACACGCGAAGAAGACCAGTTACATCAAAACCCTCACAAATCGAAAGCAACACTTAGCTTATACAACATTTTGTCCCATCGCATTTTCTTATTCAAAAAAGAAAAGACATTAATTTAAAAGGTCAAAGTTTTCAAAAATACTTTTTCTGATGATTAAAGGTTTTAAGATATTTAAAAACATAAAGAAGTGGAAGCAAGATGTTGCCTAAAAGACAAAAACCGACAGCTTCTCATACATGGAAGCAGTAGTTAAAATTTCCGACAATTGTCTCTTCTTTTCTTTTCTTTTTTAAAATAACACTTTTAATGTTTTTATTCTGTGAAAATTGGTAATTTGTACATAGAAACAAACTATACAAGGAGATTGTGAACACAGAGAAATAAATCAATCTTTAAGTTGTCAAAAATTACGTCAGATCCCAACAAAAAGAAAGCAACTAAAGACGCTGAGGATGACTTTCACATCGGTGATGCTACATCCATGTCCAAAGTGAGTGAATCTATGAATTAAAAAGAAAAAAAAAGGCAGAAAACAAGTAATTAAAATGAGTTCATCCTAAATAATGTCTGCAATAGAGGATTCGATTTTGACATTTACATAAAGAGACCTACCCATCTTCGCGGAGTCTGAGATCTTAAACGTATAGATGTGTTGATGCAGACTTTGTAACTCACCCAGATGTCCTTGATTAACTTCAGGTTCGGTATTGTGCATGAGGGAGTCCAGGGTGCGAGGTGACATGGGGAACAGGTCACTGGTGTTTCCAGAGTTTGTGCTGTGAAAACACACAAAGGAGAGAGAACTAACTGCATCAGTCTGAAAAGTACACATCCAAAAAGTGCACCGATACAGTCCTAGCTGGGAGTGTTAGTCCAGGCACGGAGGAGATGGGTGAAATGCAGGGGAACCTTTTGGTTTCTTTCAGCATTTTAAGACCATACTGGACATTATAAATGAAACAACTTTTCTACTTTCATGGTTTTATGAGGCAGTGGTGAACAATGGTAAAAAGAAAAAGGGCACTTTGAATCTCTTATAAAGGGAGCTGCTCTGCAGTCTGAAAGCACTTAATGGATCCAACAGGCAATTACTCAAGCTGGTCTTCACGTTTAACATTATCCTTTTTTGTTACCTTCTTTTGTTCGGCTGAATAACTGATTTTTCACTGAATAACTGATGTAGAAATAACACCAATAATATCTGAACTCTTCAATCACTTCCCCTCAAACCATTACAGCGAAGGTAATTTGGACTGTCTAACCTTTGCAGCTGGCTACGGATGGAGGATTTTGACATTAAGATCTGGCAGGTAGAAGTGTGACCTGAACTAAACGGAAAACAGATGAATGGTAGTGAGATGCTGCTTTATTAGAACCAGGACAAGTGGCTGTGAGTTGGAACACAAAAACAGAAATGATGTAGATGCAGCTACTGCAGCAACATCCATGAAATCCATTCCATCAAACACACAAGGCAACAAGATGCACACAAAGCCCTACATGCCACCTCCCCCCCCAATCCGCCTACCATGGGAATCCGTTCCCAAGCAGCTCACTGTCCGGCAAGTCCATGAACACGGAGGGACACCTACGGAGACAGGTCAGGATCTCACTGAGCAGAGCTCGCAACCCAAACCCACTCTGTTAAACCCACAACTAACCAAAGTGAACATGGCTCACGTGCTACGTTGTCCTGGCGCGGGCCAACCTCGCACTACCCACTCACCTGCATCTGATGCTGCATTCCTCTGCCTTCCTCATTCTTGTTAGCTTTATCGAGAGCAGTTCAATATAGTTAACTAGTGCTTAACTAGTCCTCTGATTATTGTGCTAACGCGCAGTGTGAGCCACAAACAAACTGCAGATACATGAACAGCGAGTCATAAGGGCTGACACAGGTGGAGGTCACTGGGGGAATACACTGTGAATATGATGTAAAGGCTTACAGATAAGAAAAGGTGTGAAAGATACTTACGGGGTAACACAAATGAACTTTGTCTTCAGGTACGGCTGGATAGCTGGCGGAGAGGGAAAAAAAACTGTTAGCAGAAAACCAGAGCTTTAAATAAGAGACATATGAGCTTCTTTTAAAAACAGCCTGACAAAGGCAACAGTGACTTACTGCTCGTCGAGTCTCCTCCTGCGTCGGGCTCGTGAGCTGCTTCTGGCCTGCAGTATTTCCCGAAAGCTTCCTCTTTGGGGATATCAGGATAGAGGTAAACGAGAGGCGAAACCAGGATGTTGGTGGCATCCATGATCTTGTAACCCATGATGATGTCGGCAAAAGACATGCTGTTGAGCTGCTGCTTGGTGTACGGCTCCACTGACTGGATCTGGGTTTTTCCTGTAAGTGAAAACTCAGCGTCAGAACACAAAAATCCTGAAGGTATAACAAGAAGAGTTCAGAAGACTCCCAAGGTCCTACTTACCGCTGATGTCCTTCTCCACCCAAGTAAACGTGATGCCTCCCTCCTTGCTGCTCTCGCTGAAGCGCAGCAGGAAGGTGCCAGGGGGCTTTGGACTCAGTATGGCTCTCTCCCTCTCCTTACTGATAAAACCCATGATATACCTGTGAACGGGAAAGAGGATGTCAAAACAGTCTCATTGCATGTTACATCATGTTTCCCAAATGTAACAGGAAGTCAACCAGAGCAAATCCAGTCACTGCCTTTGAAACAGCCACTCACCCTTCATTCCACAGGGCAAGAATATACTTCTTCACCAGGTCAATGATGTTATCCAACCACACCCAGAAGGAAAAGCCTTTCCCGGCCATGTTTTCCTGTAAAGAGGGAGGAAAAATAACGTTTGTTTTTGTGTGAGTTAAGACAGAAACGCTTGTGTGTATTAATAGCAAAGTGAAGTACCTTGCAGAACTTGGCCCATGTGATCTGACATCCAGAGTAGTTGACACAAGGCCCTAAATGGAAGGTGCCAGGAGATGACTTATTAGTACAAAGGAAATATTAATAGGTAAGGAGACGTTCAGGCTTAACATCCTACCGAGTAATTTCTCAGCGAGAGTGGTGAGCTGCTCGATGGTCAGGCCTCTCTTGGTGGTTGAGGAGAACTGCCAGCTCAGAACCTCAGCCACCTGGTCCCATGTTCCCACTGGAGGCTTGGTGAAGAAGTTCACATTCTGTGCAAGGAGATGCAAGGCAACATCTGCTGAAAAACGCTCAACTCTTCAACTGAAAACAGCTGCGTCTCTACAGTCAACTTTCTGCTCCTGCAGAGTTCAGATCTTTCCACCTGAGGGCGCTGCCTTACCTTTGGGTGATTCGTGAGCATGTTATACCACAGGATGGAAGCCCAAGCGTTGGGCATCTGGCAGATGTTTGAAATGACCACCACAGGCAGGGAGTGAGTCTGCAGACAGTGGGCAACGCTTAGTTTACTACTGAGATTAAGATTCAATCTGATGCAAATATGCAGAAAAAAATACACACCTCCAGATCTATCTTCAGGCCTTGGTGATAGACTTCTGTCTCAAAGGTGATAAGATGAAGTTCCTCTGTTACAATCAGAGAGGCCTTAAAATAAAACAAGAGGGACATATTTGTTTTTTATCCTCTAAATGTAAGCGGTCGAGGAAATAATGATTTAGACAAATACAAGCAAAGGTTGCATCCTTACAGCTCGCATTCTAAGAGTTTTGATTACTACAGAACATTATCTGACAACATATCAGATATCACCATAACATAGAACTTACATCGCTGTTGGTCCGGCCGCCATTTCCGCACCTCTGTTCACGTAGAGTCTGCGGCAAACAGGAAGTCAGTACTCCAGATCTCCAGACCAGGCCACAATCAAACAACTTTATCAAGTCTTGGATGTTTGCGTCCATAACTCACCAAGTGTTTAAACTCTGCTGACAGGCTGCCGTTGTTGGATTCCTCCATGTTCATGACTTTTGTGTTAGTGCCAAGGATGTTAAATTTTCTTGACCTAAGAAAGTCGAGCAACAGCAACAACTGAGACTCGTCTCTGAAATAACGCCTATTAAATATTCTGGCCTTAATAGATGTCAAAGTCTTACCCTCTAATTGCAGCCACATCGCCAGATTCCCTGAAAAAAACAGTTGAAAATCAGTAAAACATGTTCTCCTAAGTTGTTCAATCAAATTATATCCCAGTATTACAATATAAAATACCAGATTTTATATTTAAAACAAACTCACTTGTCAATGCAAACTTTAATTTTCAGCTGGTAATTGAGTTCAGGAAATTTTACCAGTAATCTTGAAAGAAAAAGGACAAAAGAGCAAAGAGACAAAATAATAAGAATACAAAGTCTTATCATAAATGTTTAGGAATATGCAAGTTAGATCTGATGAGGTATTGTGAGTATTACCTGACTTTATTTGTGAACTGCACTCCTGTTTTTATGACCAGAGGTCTGTCTGGATGCATCGGCATACACGGCTGCCTTTCCACCACAAACGCACTAAAATTTTAAGTAAATCATGTTTCAGATATTTACAGAAAACATCACAAAATATTTACTCTACGAGTCTATTCTAAGAATCTCAAAATTTTAATTGCATCTTGCAGCCTTCATTCAAAGACTGAAAGTCATTTAAAAGTCAAAACATCTCCTAAATAAAGGTTGTGAAGCAGGATAGAACCCCCCGAATCATTTTTAAGAGGAACTCGGATACACAAGAACGGTTCATCATTTCATATACCTCTTCATGAGATTTCTGAACAAATCCACTATCTTCTCTTCCAGGGCAGGCCGATGCTGAATGATTGGGTCTCCTTTGTAAGACACTTTCTGCTGAAGCTCCTCCAGCTTCTTAATCTGCTGACGGATCTGGAGCTGGGACTCAGCCAAGGACGTGATCCTGATTTAAAAAATGAGTTCACATTTCATGAGATAAATAGTGATGGATGAGCCCTGTGAATAAGAAACCTTAAGATTGATTAAGGGAGATCACCAAGAGGACGATAAAACCAAAGAGGAGGCTGACGTCCGGTGTCAGCTACCAAATTTCTTGATTTATAAATGCAAAAGACATCTATTTTCTTAGGTTAAGTTACTTTCACTGTAACCTTTGCACTTGGAAAAATAATTTAACTGCACTTTTTACATCATGCAGCTTCATCATCTCTTAAATTTGACTCGAAAGAGAGTGAATTTGATTGAAGGGGTGAATACGTTTTTTAAAGCATGTTTACCATGTTTCAAGGCGATCGAGGCAGATGTTTGGTGGGCCTCCGATACAGGCGATTTGTTGTCTTCTCTTCCAGTCTGCAAGCTCTTCATCTGTTAGATTCTTCTGAACGTAATCCATGGCAGTCAGCAGGCCCCCCATCTCTGTCACGATTTGCTACAAGATCACAAGAAAAGCACAGGTTAATCATGGACATAATCGGCGATCAGTGTCCAGAAGAGACTTACTATCAGTGTTAAGGATTCAACCGAGACAATATCCAGACGTAAGACCGAAATCTTTAGCGCGCAACATACTCACTATAATGCAATTCTCCACATGTTTAATGACCCTTATGTTGAGAAATTAGACATAGCAAATGTTTATAATGTAATGGATGTGAAATAATACGAGTTTAAACTTGTTTTCATCCTCACTTTATGTGAAAGGATGAGCACCCACCCTTCTGAGCTGGTCCAGAGCACTCAACATCTGCTCCAGCTGGGCCATCTTCTGTCTCGCAGCAGCAGCTTGGCTATTTCCATTTAGGTCCTGGGACAACTCTGGACACAGGATGAACATGTAGTAGATCAGCTAAAACTTCTCCATGTTTTTTTTATCTAGTTTTTATCTGATTTCCCTTTGGGGGATAAATAAAGTATTGATGGACTGAAATAAACTGATCACATTCAAATATATACCTCCTTGGCTTTTCAGGGTTTTGTAGTTAAAGTCAAAGTCGTCTTGCAAGTTTTCAAGCATTTTCATCTTCTGTTCCATATCCTGTTAAAATCAGAAAACAGTAAACATTTATTCATGTCAAAATGAACTGATTACATGGGGATAAAATAGCCGTCAGTGTCCTCAATACTACATTTTTCCAATATTTGTGAGTAAGCTTTTGATAGAACTAACCTGCACCCGCTTCCTGATGTCTTGAAGGTTGTGCTCCAGGATTTGCTGCTTTTCTGTCACTACTGTCCCTGTGGGATGGGCTGCCTGGCCGTCCTGCAGGAGAATGGCCATATAGATCAATTGTGCCAAGTCATGTTTATCAATTATGCTTTTCAAATAGCACCATAAGGTATAAAGCTAAGCTGGTGTACTACTATGTACCTGTGAAGCAGAGGTGGCAGTCTGCAAAAGTCGTTGTTCCTCCCACAAGCAGCGGGCAACAATGCGGGCAATATCCATGGGCTTCTCCAGGTACTTGCTCTGCAGATGCTGTTTAATCCTGCGCAGGTTATGCTGGTAAAGTACGTTGTTCTCCTGCAGGAAACGGCTATACTGCTGGTCTATTTCTCCCAAGAGGTTGTGGAACACCAGCGTGGCATGTGATTCCTTGTTGGCAGCGTAGGCCCTTGTAAAAAGACAGGGTAAAGTGATAAGGTTATAAGGATTAATACTTTCTACCCACACAAGAGTTCCATGTTCCAGAAAGTATTTGTTTCACTGAAAATGTTCCAAGAATACTTTTTATATTTTCACCTGCAACACGGGTCGTGTTGTCTTGCACCTGAACAGTTTTGTGTTGGGTAATTGCACTTTCTTGGAGTATTTCATTTTGTCCGATCATTTGAAGTGTAAAAGTACTTTAATTTCATGAAAACATGCAAAACTTTTAAGGACATAATACTGCTCAGGTGCATTGTGACCAGAGCGAAAGATGGGCACGCATTAAGAGCATTGTCGACTGCAATAACACAGTAGGCTGTAAGGTGTGACATTAGTATGAGAATGACTGCAAAAATCACAGTAGCTTTCTGTGTTGCAAGTTATTAAGAAGTCACGGCTCAGTGCCAGTATGGAGGGAGTGGAAGACGAACAGTTTTATGAGTTACACCGGCAATAAGAGAAGCAACATGTAATAGTACAGTAATTCAAATCCAATGGTTTCAAATATCCCTTACCAGTCCTGACTTTCAATCCAGGGGGCAAGAAACTGCCGTAGCTCCATGGGAAAGCTGTCACTGTACAGGTGGTAGAGTTGCTCCAGATATCTGGTCTCCAGTTGCTGCAACTGGTTCCACTGCGCCATCCTGACATAAACTGTCTTAAACCTACAAAAAAAAGAAACTAATTTAGTCACTGAAATGGATAAAGCCGTGATACGCGATAAACATCTCTTTAAAGACACAACAATAATGGTTTAAAGACGATATCACATGCCTTAACAGAACAAAGCGTGCCAGGAAATGGCTAAATATCACATTTTCTCTGAAAAAGATGACAGGCCCAAGTGAGGCGACATAATCAGCACAGTCACTTCCTGTTCACTGAAATGTTACGCCTCCACCAAGAAACCCAGGCCTTCACGAACAGCTGTTAGCACTCTAAGCGGGGACGAGCTACGCTGGACGAGGTTTTGCCCCAACGGTAGACAATGAAAAACAACACTTCCCTTTCTCACATATCAGAAATGTACAGAAATGAAGGTGATGGGGGACTCTTTGTGTGATGATTCATTTCATATGAATTTGTGAAAACTGTTACGCAACATGAGCAGTTTTCTTTTATTGTCAACAACCTGCTTGCAGCAGTATTATCCATCAGATCCGATTTGCATGTCCTGCAAACCTTCAGATCTGATCAAAAGCAGTGTCTGGTGCTTTCTTCTGGATTCCCTAACAAAGGGCTTTTATAGCAACCATATCAAGCACACTAGATGTATTTATCTGCATAAGACTGTGGATTCAGTCATATTATTACAGAAATTCTGATTGAACTCAGTGGTTGACTTAACATTGTTATTGTGCAATACCAGACTGTGCAATAAAGTTTGCTGAGATAAGTTAAAGACACAGTAGCATCACTTTCCTCGTAATGCAGAAAGTTCACTTTCTGTTTTCAGCAGGTACTCTTCCTGGTACAGAGCACTGGTGGAGGACCTAAAAATGTGTGTAAAACATGTAACTTGGATCAAAATCAGCATTTTATTCCTGTCAAATATCAATACTTCATTTCTGAACTTATTATTTACACTATTTAAGAGTAATAGAACATTAATCTATAGATTTGCATAAAACTGCATGGCTACGCGTGATGGACTAATAAATCATTGCAAAGGTGTTGCATTTTATATATCTTATACTTAAGGGCTTGTTTTTGTAAATAAATAGTCCATATCCAGAGGAGGAAAAACAAAAATAAAAAACTCTTGCAAAAATAAACATTTTGTGGCTCCAATTAATAAAAGAGACTTACAACTATTTGTCACACCAAGCATACAGTTTCCATATGAACCCTCTTCCTCTTTCACTGACAAGTGAAAAAGATGCTTGTCCACATTCTGATATTCTGATCATGTGAAAGGTCTGTCACATCAAAGGATGCTAACTCACCCGGAAAACAATAAAACATTTCTAATAGTTCAGAAAATACAAACAGATCCTAAACTAGGCATTACATTTAACAGTGATATCAAAAACAGGATCAGACACATGAGTCCTCCATCCTCTCTTGGTATAACTGTTATGACGCTAAAAGATCTGTGAAAACTCACTGATCAGAGGTATTAGTGTGTATATTCGCAGAATGAACACAGTGCTGTTTCAGTATTACCTATATAATACATTAATGACTTCAAGGATTTAGGCCAGAAAAGTAAAAACAACATCCTAGATCAAATTTGTAAAGTAAGCTGATGCAGTAATGGGGCACCGCAGTATGAACATTTTGTCTGCTGATCACATTACCAACATATTTTGTCAAGGTCACACACATTTTAAATGATACAAGGCAGACACCACTTAAGTGATGCTCAGGTTTCATAAATATTGACTATTAAGTCGGACAAGCAGGATATTCTTGAAAACATCATCCATTTCATTGAGTTTTTGTTTAGGTCCACTAGGTTACTACTACTACTGTCATTTAACAGACGCTTTTATCCAAAGAGACTTACATCTGAGAGAACTGTACACTATACATACAGAACATATTTCCTTTAAAAATTGTTTTTTTCTTCTTTATATTTATATTTATATTTACGATTTGCACAGTATGTCTTTTTTTTGTTTAGCTGCTGCACCATAAGGCCTTTGAGGATGACAATTCCGATACTGTATTGTGTTGCACGTGTCAGAATTGAAAGTTCAAAGTTGACTTGATTTGACTTGACTTGAACAACACAAGCAAGAAATCACATATAACATAGGTTAGTCAACATGAGTTAGCAAAACTAAACCTGGCACACCAGCCAGGTACTTTTCTTCACCCTTCAGTGCCTGATATAGTGGTTTGCCACTTACTGGTAAAGGACAATGTCATTCCATAAATCATGTCAGTGATATTCCAGGAAGAACTACGTGACAAGTACAAAGGAAACCAGAAACCGTGCCACGTTTCCTTCTTTTTTTTATGACTGTGAATATGTGTGACTGAACACAATGAAAGTGAAAATTATGGGATTTTTCATGCTTGTCATGCTCTGCATTAAAAAAAAAAGAAGATGTATCTCAATATTATAAGAGACTAATAAAGTATATACCAAGAACTCTGCCATAGGACTCCAAATGAAAATGTTGTGATTGTAAATGGATGTCCATTATGAGGTCTGGAGGGATTGATCCCCTGGGGTGGGTGTCTGGGATGTTTGTCTGCAGATGGGATGGAGATGGGCGTAACAAATAAAGGAAAACAACAAAGCTTCACCTTTCACTGGGTCAACATGGGTAAACTTAACAAGTGAACATGAATGACATGGCCATCCAGTGCAAAAAAAACCCTAAAAACATAAATAAACTGAGCATTCTGGTGTAATACTAGTACTACTAATTCAAAAGCCACGGTCGAAAATGTAATATCCCTTTAATAACTTATGTAACAGCGCTTGCATATACTGTTTCCTGGGCATGAATAACTTATGACCTACTACATTGAGTATAGTTTCCTGGCGTTATTAGTACATCCAGCCATGCATTATTGTGTCCTACTGGAATACCAACCATTGCTTGAAGGGTTCATAAAAGAAAAAACAAAAACAAAACAAAAAACACATCTCAAACATCAAATTCAGAAATCGACGCATCGTCGCTTACCTGAATCGTTGTCTCTGCTTTGGAAAGTTTTGTCGTCAAAAATATTCTTTTTGACTAACCTATACCGACAATGAAAGGCAGCAACAACCTTTCTGGGAAATTAATCTACACAAAAGAGGAAAAAAATACCCACAGAATTTTTTTTGCAACTTGTTCCCTTCCTAACACGAGAAACGCCAGTACTCGTTGCCCTGCCCATCAACTACACTGCAGTTTTTCCAGCCAATCAAACCTCACTATCTGCTTGATTGGCTCTTCAGGCGACCAATAGGAGCCCGCGGCTCAGTCACAGCCAATCACAATTGCTCTTTTAGGATAAAGAGGCGGGGCATTGCAGTGAGGTTGGTTGACAATTCTGTGTTTACTGCTGTCGCAATTGAGCTGTTCCCTTCGTCAAACCCTCCCAGCGAGAGGACCATAGAAAAGACCGTATGCGTGGTTGTTCCGGAGGGAGGAACAGCGTTTCAAGAGAACAGCGAGCCTGGAAGTCATCTGAGTTACTGGCAATACTGACGTCATCGCCTTTAATGACACTAGTGCTGTTCTTTATTGATTTCCCGCTGACGAAATTCATTGATAGATTTATTCATACTATACGTCCTCACTTGAAGCATGAACAATATATATATATATATATATATATATATATATATATATATATATATATATATATATATATATATATATATATATATATATATATATATATATATATATATATATATATATATATACATATATATATATATATACATATATATATATATATGTGTATATATGTATATATGTATATATAAGTCAAGTATCAAATTTGACTTATACTGAGTCTTATTGATAAGTATCAAATTCATTGATAGATTTATTCATACTATACGTCCTCACTTCACTTGAAGCATGAACAATATATATATATATATATATATATATATATATATATATATATATATATATATATATATGTATATATATATGTATATGTATATATGTATATATATATATATATGTATATATGTATATATATATGTATATGTATATATATATATGTATATATATGTATATGTATATATATGTATATATATATATATATATATATATATATATATATATGTGTATATATGTATATGTATATATTGTTCATGCTTCAAGTGAGGACGTATAGTATGAATAAATCTATCAATGAATTTCGTCAGCGGGAAATCAATAAAGAACAGCACTAGTGTCATTAAATGCGATGACAAATATATGTGTATATATGTATATGTATATGAACGCCCATCACTCATAGAGTCTCAGAGTAATCAACCATATATACGTTTTGTAAAACTCAGGAATATAAGAGACAAGGCAGTTATTAATAAGCATTTATTTATGTTGAACAGTAAGGAACAATAAGGCTTGAACACAATATAATCCGGTAATCTGGTAAGAAGCTGGCAAGGTGAGTTAATTACAACAAAGAGCTGTTATGTGTTTTCATCATGTTGCTACAAATCTGTATAAACCCTACTTGGACTACAACAAACTATGAGGTGTCTCGTAAAACAGTTTTGACAGTTTTGTCAAAAATCAATACAACAAGAAAGATATAAAAATGACATTTCCTGTTGGTTCTATTAGTATTTCATCTGCACACACTTATTCTTCACCATTACTTTATCATACATACATATGCTTTCCTTGTCTCTATTCCCTGTCACGTTCAATGTTCTGAGTGACCACTCTCTTTAATTGCATTTCCCCACCCATTGATTATTTAAATGGTGTTCCTTGCCACACAGTGAGCATCTCAGTGCCTGCAACACAACAAAGTCACATCAGAAACAGAGGCCATCACCTTCAGCTCGGCTGGAGCCTTGTGTGCTCGTCTTTTACGATCTACTTATTATTCTGAAAAAGCACACATGATTGCAACTAGTCACTGCAAAAAGGTTTGTAGACTGGATTAAAGTATTGCACTGTTCTGACATTTATTCAAATGACATGTCATTTACAATACCTGGGAATTTGCAGTCTCTCTTTAACTACATTCTAAATGCAGCTTCCTCTCATGTAAGTAATTTAAATGTCATCTTCTTTTCAGACCGTCCTTTTTCAGCTTGCGTTACACCAGGAACTTTTTACCAGTGACGTGTAAATTCACTGTGATGCAGGGTTTCTATGGTGACACAGTTCTTTTAATACTCCTATGTACAGAAGGAAGCTCAAAAAACTTAGTGAGTCCATGTCAAGGTGCAACAAACAGAACACGGTGAATGTGCCTAAACACATAACACTAATAACATGCTTTCAAGCATATGGCATCTTATCAAAATGCACTCTAGCAAAGATCAATTTTAAACTGCAAGCTCCATCTCAAGTGTTGGATTATCGAAAGCAGATACTTTATTTAGTGACCACTTAAGGATACAGAGTAGAGTCGCAAGAAAGAGCTCTCACACAAGTATATAGCAGGCTATGACTATTTCTCTTATCAAAGCACAGTATATATACAGTACATATTCTTCGAATTATCTTCAAAAAACAAACACAAGTTTTTTGATAGTGTAAGCTACATTTGGTAAAGTTTTTGAGTAACTGGTAGTAAATCGTTTTTTTTTGCCCCACTGCTTTTATACAGGGCATAAAAAACCCTATTTTTTAAAGAAGCTTGTCTAAGTTCAGTCTCAGTATTCTTCCTTGCTTTTACACATTCATTTCTTTATTAGGCCCAGAAAATGCACATATTTCTCATGCACACTACAGAAAATTAAAGACAAAAAACATTCATTATCCCATAAATCTTGTGATATACTTCCCATTGCCATATAAATGGTAATGTGCTCGTCAAACACAGGAGAAACACAGAGAGATATATGTACATGTTTTTGTTTGTTTTCGTTTTGCAGTGGACTTCTTCGAACGACTTATGTCCTTGACATAAGTAGGAGGGTTGACAAAGCAAACAAAACTCACGTCTTAGAAAAGAAACTTGAAGAACATTTATCCATTGAAAAGATGTCAAATCAAACTATGTATAAGCGTGAAACCTGTGGAATTTTTACACAGATATAAAATTGTTGTTAACCTTTTCTCAACAGTTGGTTTAGTTGAGAAAATCTAGTGACAACGTAAATAACTTCCTGAAGCCCCCCCCACCCCAAAATACAACAATTACTAAAATGGCTATGATATTTTTGAGATAAGAGTAGAAAAGTAGTTGTCAGCTTGACTTGCATGTCAGCCATTTTCTCTACTTCCCCCGAACGGCGAGCCCGGTCAGCCACTGACTACCAATAACTATTTAACAATTGCTTCAAAAGAAAACCCAAATATCCCTTTAACATAACCTTATAATAACAAAGCCCTTTTCCCCTTATAAGCGAATAAGTAATCAAATCAACAACAAACAGCAAATCCGCCAGACCAGTCAGCATGAAGGATATTTCAAAAGCCAGCTTTGTTTTTGCTTTGTTTCTTTTTTTTCTTTTTAATGGTAAATATGAGTACATTTTAAATTCATTCTTGTCTGGTACGATAAAAAGAGAATAGAGAACAAATAAACTGCAATCACCCCCAGAAATTCCCCACAACCACGACTGTGTTTTTCAGATCAGACTCATTCATCAAGACGTCTTCATCCTTGTATACCTCTTCACTCTTCTGCAGAGCCAGGGACTTTATTGGCCCTTTTCGACTAGTACCTACTCAGCGTGTATTGTGATGACGTCAGATACAGGGCCGACGCAGCACGCTCAGAACCTCGGCAGAAAAGGTACAGAAAAAGTATCTACTTGGCACGCCTTTACCCGTCTCGGTCCGTAGTGGAGAAGCGCAAGACGGGGGCGTGGCGAGTAGAAGCGCGCAGAGTATGTACTGGTGGAAAAGGGCCATATGTCTCTTGGCTCTGTAGAGCCGGGAGCCTTTATTCACTTGTGGCCTTCTTTAGATGGTCTGGCTCCACGGAGACCAGCTGGGAGCCCTCCGTCATCTCCAGAAGAGCGTGCATCTCTGGGCCGTCTACAGTCACCAACTCCCCTTCCTCCACCTCCACGTGTACGTCGAGCCCGTTCTCCTCTCCGTCTGAATGGGCCTCCGCGTCGGCCACCTCCACCATCTCCGTGTTCTGCACCACCTCCTCATCGCCTTCTCGGATCTTCTTAACGTGGAAGGTGAAGGGGGGGACTCGATACACGGTGGTCTTGGAGCGGCGGTGGACTTTGTGATCAGGGTTGAGGGACTTCTTTATCTTGTCCTTGGAGCTTCTTATCTTATTTCTGCGTTCCATGTTGGGTGTCATGCGGGTCCCAAGTTTGCCAATCTTTTGTTTCGTCTTCTCCAGGTTGTCGCGGGTTTTCTGCCTCGTCTTCTCCAGGTTTTCACGGGTGCGCTGCTTGGTCTTCTCCAAGTTTTCCTTGGTCTTTAGTTTGTTCTTCTCCATTTGCTCTTTGGAGAAGACTTTCTTTATGTTATCCACCTGCTGCTTGGTGGTGCGTTGGAGGCGCTTTGTGCGGGACTCTTCAATAATCTCCTCAATCTCAACCTCTTCATCGGAATTGAGGTTGGCTTTCACCGCTTCTTGTTCCTCCTCGGGTATTTGCTCGAGGCCCTCCACTGGGTTACCCTCAACTGACTGTGCTGTCTTGGCTTTGGCTTCCTTTGGCACCTTCACTTGATCCTGAGGGATGCAAAATAAAAAAAAAGGGGAAGAGAGACAGAAACCTATTAAAACACAGAATCAAATCAATAACCTTTTTCAAGTTCACAATCTAGCTGACTGTCTTATTGTACGGTTAATGTAAACAATCACATTTACTTTCATACACAATAAAAATTGTGTGCCCAAAAACGTGAGGGAGATGGACTTCGGTCAGGAATTAAACAATAAAGTATGTGATTATGGTACTTTGCAGTGTCATGCATCGTTTAAACCGCTAACCGTACAGTAGTTGGTGCAGAGTGCCATCTGGTGGTAGCAATCGCATAAACAGGAACAAACTCCATTTATTTAAAATTTCAAGTCTCAGAAACATTAAAGCATGCGTGGATACAGAAATATGTTTCATATGAAGCATAAATGAAACAATAATAAAGCAATAGGGCTTTTATTATCTACTACTCCACTCATAGTGAAACCAAAACCAACTGTAGTTCAGTTGTTCTTGACATCTGTCATTATTTCCTTGTAAAAAAGCACAGCCTTGCCTTCTGTTGGGTATTAAATATCCACCACAGTTATTAGTGAACCATTGTAAATTGAAATATATTTTCAAAATTATTAAACCATGCAAACATGCAAGTTAGGCTGTTTGGATTTTATTGAAAAGACTCAGCAGTTAGTACAGCTTTAGTTTTAAGATCTGCAGTGTATACACACACACACACACACACACACACACACACACACACACACACACACACACACACACACACACACATATATATATATATATATATATATATATATATATATATATATATATATATATATATATATATATATATATATATATATATATATATATATATATATATATATATATATATATATATATATATCCACTCTGAGAAGTAAAGGAGTAATGTCTTTATTTTGTTCAATAGCAAGGAAATTTAGTCCCTACATTATGTTGGCTCATAAGTTAATTCCCTTGTAATCCCTTACTTCAGGTCTTAAAGAATCAAACTATGAAGTTTTCACTGAATTCACAAGGAATGTCTATGTCTTTGTCACAATCACATAAAAAAACAAAACTACAGGATACTGCTGTAATCAAACAGCTTTAAACGAGCCAGTATACTGAGGTAATATGCAGCTGTTTGGCGAAACATTGTGCGTGCAGACGTGCATGACGGCGTCAACGAGTGAGAAAAATTAGACTGATATTTAAAAATGATGTCCTAAAAAGTCAGATTTTTTTAACAATTTAAATAATCTTAAATTTTTACAATTTTTACAGACGGAAGTGGAAAATTTGTATTTATAATAATAATGCAATTTTTTATGTTACTTTGTTCTTATCAGAGTAATACATCCTTTCACTCATTGCCTTTGAATATTCTTTCTTTTCCACTTGAATTATTTTCTTTTTTGTGCCTTTTTTACCTTTTATTTTCTTGTATTGTAAACACAGATACTGTTAAAGCTACATTAATATAACTGCTTGTTTATTCATTATTTATATTTCCAAAATAAAATACATTTCACTTGGTTTTATTCAAAATTGCCTCAAGGGAGCAATGCAGTCAACAAAGATGTCTCTTATTTGAATACTGTCAAATATAAATATAAATATTAATATATACAGTACAGACGCTCTTGTTTGGACACGCTTTCCCATTTGTTTGAATGAGAAGGTGTGTCCAAACTTTTGGTCTGTACTGTATATGTGTATATATATATATATATATATATATATATATATATATATATATATATATATATATATATATATACATATATATATATATATATATATATATATATATATATATATATATATATATATATATATATATATATGTGTGTGTTTTTCTTAAGTTGAACACAGGCTCACTTGAAACAGATTTGAACAATTGCTGATATGTTTCTCTCCTCCATCCTAACACCCAACACTAGGAAAAATGTAAAGACAAATGGCGGAGTGAGGAAACCATGGTGTAATAAATCAACCATTATTGGCACGTAAACAGATCCTTTCAGACATGTGAGCATCTTCATCGTCCAATTTCACTCGAAGCGTCGCTTCAAATTTAATCATTGCCGGTTCTACCCTTCAACACCTTTCTCTTTTATTTAAAGGCACTGCTTTCTTGACAGCAGACTCTTACAATGGAGAGGGACCATACAATTTGGCATAAACTAGTTTGTTGTATTTAGAAAGAAAGATAATAGCTTTTATTCCTAATATATCACTTCTAAATGACAAAGACCTGACAGATCACATATACAACGCAGATTCACACCCGAAAGAGTGCAATCACATGGTGCTCCCATAAGACGGACATCACGTCTTCATCAAGTTCTGCGTGTAGTGGACCCGGCCAACTCCAACTGTGTGCGTTTATTTTGAGCTGGCCTTTCCCTGTCTCTGAATTCCTATTGCCATTCACGGGCTCGGGGCCACCGCATAGTACGGATGCCCCCCTTCCTGTAGGGCAACAGATCAACACAGCTCTCCGTCGCCATGGCAACCACCTCCTCACGTTGTCCCTGTGGGTGGTGCAGTTTAGCTGGACTAACAGCTGAAATCCCCACAACAATGTACCCATGTCATTTACTGCAATTAAACAAAAATAAACCGTCTGTGCACGTCGAGAGAAGGTTGAGTTATAATAACACGCATGAGAGCTATTTTAAAATGCACGTGCACGCAATCTGATGCCATATTTTCCATGCGTAATTATCCAGCGTTTTAGCAGATTTTACCATCATTTTTATCGATTAAAAGGAAAAAAAGAAGAAGAAGAAGCAGGATTGTACATGAGCGGTGGCAGGAGGAAGCCCCTGAAAGTCGGCCTACATCTCAAAAGATCCCTAATTAAAACCATAATGAACAATACTGCAGGGGTGGGAGTAAGTTACTCCACAGCTGGAAGGTGGCAGGAGCATTCAATATCTGTCAGGTGCGTTTGTGATTTCCCATCTAAGCAGTCTGCTTCAGTTATAAATAACCCAGCTTGGCGTCTACTTCCCCTCTTAGAGCCTTTCATTTGATCTGGTCGGAGTTCTGTCAGCCGGCTCAGTTCTGTCCAAACATTTACTACAAAATCTGATGTCACACAGCTATAGAGTGCAAAACGACTAATACAAATGTTTGTCTTTTATTCATGCTTTGATTATCGGATGTTTTAGATGACTATAATGTTCAGAGTATCTCTATATAATTGTGACATACTATATATACCATAATAAGGTAACAAAAATAGTTTGGACATATCATTACATCAGCCTTTGTTCAAACTTTCAATGCTCAAAGGAAAATTTCCTGCTTTAATCAAAACCAAGAGGAAGTTGTGATGATATCAGTGAGAGTTGCTTGGGTTTCCTGCCTGATTACAAAACACAAGAGTGAAAGCTTGAGGATGAAAACGCTAACTCCACCGTCGCACCCGTGTTACTTCCCTCTCCTTCCCATTTCCCAACAGTGGAAAAACTGGGCTAACTACCAGGTGTCAGCAGAATGGCATCCAGTGAGTATAAAGCGCTCTTGTTAAGGTTTCTTTCCTGCAAAAGTGACATAAAGGCCCCTCGTGGAAAGCTTGGTTGTAAAATGTATTTTTTGGAGTGTCTGTGTGTGTTTAATTGGATGTAAGAAGCCATACTCTCTCAGGAATCATAAAACATGAAATAATAATTGAAAAATATTACATTTATATAATTGAGACAGAATATGGGAAGCCAGCTGAGTCAGAAGCCAGGCCACAGTGCTGGTCCTAAGCCTGGATAAATGGGGAGGGGTGTGTCAGGAAGGCATTATCTCTACCAAATCAATAGGTGGAACACAATGATCCCCTGTGGCAACACCTATAAAGGGAAAAGTCAAAAGAAATTGGTTTACACATGTGAGGCAAAAAAAAAAAAAAAAAAAGTAAGAGCATCAAGAAGCAGCAACCCCTCGCTTTGAACTCACAACCCTCCCGGGAGCTGGATACTAATCTTCCATCCCGAATCTCAACCAACAGTGTAAATCTGTCGTCAGAAATAACACAACAGCCACGCTGTTCACTGATGGCACATTAACAGAAGCATGGAAATTCTGTCCGACTCCAACAAGGGCTTTGTAGTAAAGTAATCCACAGTTGCCATGGGCAACGGAGGAAACAGTGCCCTCCCTCAGCACTGTACTGAGACGGCAGCGGCTCTGACAAAATCCGCAGGCATCCGTCTGTCTCCGTTCCCATCGCTGTCCCGCTATCTTCCGTTACAAGACCGCAGTAATCCGCAGACATGTACAGTTGTCGTGAGTGACAGCAATTCAGACAGTATGTGACGGGTTGTTAAAGGACAAAGTGCTTTGAATTATTACTTCAAAAGCTTCATGCTCACTAAAATACCTGTTACAGATACTTTCCCTTTTTCCTGACTGTAAAGGAGTTATTATAGAGAAAAATATTGCAGCATAACAATCATAATCTAACTCAGATATATTGTAAATGCTAGGACGCATATGACTTATGGATGCTTTTAATGACAGTATACAAACAAGCACGTCATCTAACTGTAATACATTCATGAGGTTTAATATCAAAGTCACAGTTTTACTACAAAGGTGATCCCAATAAAGCAATATTCCTGATTACAATCTGCTTTTAAAGACCCAAAAACATTTCATTATTTTCCATTTTTCGGATTAATAAGAATGAATAAATGTTGGATAGTCTCAAATAGCATGGTTACTTGCAAGACTGAAAAGTTGCAGCTTGCTAGAAAAATGCAGCAAGTCTCTGTAATATCTATATAAGGAATCCATGCCCGATAATTGATGATCCAACTACATGCGCTCAAATATTTAGGAGGCTTGTAGATAAACAGAGATACTCCATTCCTTATGAGGCAGTGTGATGAAAGGCCGCTCTGGTGAGTCACCGGAGCAGCTGTCGTACCCCATCCCGTCCTCGCAGCTGTGCACTTAGCTTTCACAATGAGTGATATCACTGACCCATGCGCCCATTGAGGAAGGGAGAAGGCCAAATGAGTGGGAAGCATGAGGCAGAGGTGGAGGTCTGCATGTTAGAGCCCTGCGGTCATGCTTTGATCTCCCAAGAGGTGCCTGATGCCTAGAAGAAGGACACTAATATGCTCCGGTTAGTGATGTTGATGCGTCCATACTCTCTCCTAAATAAAGCTCAAATAACTCAGAGGACCAGCCACCGCCTACTACCTTGGGCATTTTGCCGGGTGAGTCATATGGCAGAGGGTGAAAGGCTAATTCTGCCTCATGAAGCCACATTTTAATGGAAAGAAACAAAAACTACACCTATAGATTTACATTTAAGTGTCATAATTTAAATGGATGCATCAAGCTCACTGTCTGAAGGCAGTGTCATTCAAGTAAAGGAACTTTTACACATCACTTGGTCATGTCAGGGAATGGTTCACACCACTGGAAGGAATTTCTTCAGGAAAGCCCTTTTCCATAGTTTCCATAGTCCATAGTTCCCACATCCAGGACTATAAAACCCCTGGAATCTCTGCGTGGCCAATCCCTTGCAATGGGCGGGAAATGACTTTTCCACTGCTGGAATATATTACACAAATATTCCTTTCTCTCTCGTGTCATGATCCATAGTAACCAGTGAAGTCAGTTCTGCGCTTTCAGCCGAATACTCATTCCTTCTCCAGCTTTTCCTTTTAATTTAAATCCAAAACGGGGATTTGTGTTGCCTCCTTTCCATACGTGTCACGGAAGAAGTTGCTCTGTGAGAGAATAACTTCTGACTCAGAACTTATTGATTGGTTGACACAAGTTGGTGAGACAAGACATACTGCTAATCGTTCATTATTGTTGCTTTGCTCGGAATCAAGCTGTTAAAGCTGTTTAAGTCATATAACTGACATTTATTATGAGTTAATTTCCACCTTACATTATGTTTTCATTCCTTTTTTTTCCAGCTGTTTCTCTTCGTAGGGGTCGCCACAGCAGATCACTGCGCTCTGGATATTGATTCGACATAGATTTTAACATTGGATGCCTTTCCTGACATAACTGTCCCCATTTATCTGGTCTTGTGACTGGGACCATGAGACGGTAGGGCAACAGGAGCACTGTGGGGATCAGTGTCCTGCCCCGGAGCACAACCACCCCCTACGACTGAAAGGTCTCAGTATCTATGCAGCCATAGTCTTCCTGGTGGAATGACTCACCTGCTAGGTTTAATTAAAACAGCTCTTAATTTAAACTACATTTCCAGAACTTCTTTAGAAAATGTGCATCGGATACCATGAACGTTTACGCAAGCAGTAAACCTTATTACAGCTTTCATGTTTCAAGTCTATTCAGAGAAAATAAGTCATTGAACTGCTGCAAGTAGCTCTACATCTGCATGCAAAAGCAACGTTTGCAGTTTGGACTGGATGTAATTAAGGCACATATTATTTATAGACGAATCATGATAAATGTCTATGTGGGTGCAAAATGTAAAAGCTAGGTTACATTTAACCTACAGTGTGCTGGCATGCTCCCTGCAGCAGCCAATAATTCACATACCAGCTTCAAGAACAGCGAGCTGTCGCAGCGGCAGTGAAATACACCACCGTGGTAACCTGACGGAGGGGCTGCACAGAGGCTTTTACTTTCACAGCAACGCGGCAGGATTGTAACGGTTGGTCCTTAAAACTACAGGGCTGGACCTTTATTGGCTTTTTATTAGCGTTAGAAAATTAAAAAAGGTTATTAAATAGTTGTTTGTAGTAGTCCCAAAAAGAATGATACTTCAGCTGCAGTAACTTGTGGCGTATACATGACAGCTTCCTTTAATAAAGCATCTAAGAAAGAACATGTGTCACGTTTGTTAGTTAGTGAAGAGGGAGGACGGCTACAACAGTTAAACTTGAGTGTCTCGGCCCCCCAGGGTGGTAAATCCTGTTTAGTGCTGTGATGTAGGGATATTGAGATGATGATGTGTGAGATGAGTGGGCAGCTGCAGCCGGAGATCTGGGATCTAGACTTTTAAGAGGTGCAACTCAGACTCAGAGCGAGCTCTTGTGGACCAAGATAAAGCACTCAGCAGGGTAAAACACGATGAAATGTCAACGCGGCCATTTACTGAGAGGTGCTTCGTGGTTTAAGTGCAACTCAAATACGCCGCAGTGTGGTTTCGGATCCGTAAGCCATGGCTAATTTATTAAATTAGAGCAGAAATAATATTAGATAATCCTAAAGAATGTATCAGACATATGTGCAGCTGTTTCACGTGTTAACGTGGCGTGGGTCATCTTTCTCCTGCTCTTTTTAGAGTAAAACAAGAACAGGAAAGGATAAAGTAACACTATCAGATATTACACCTCCTGGCTCCCCCACACACACACACACACACACACACACACACACACACACACACACACACACACACACACACACACACACACACACACACACACACACACACACACACACACACACACACACACACACAAAAGCACCAGAGCGTTGTATACTTGATCTAAAAAAGCAGAAAGTAACTTCTCTGTCTGCCGGTGGTGCATTTGTCCGTTCATTCAGCACAACTAGCATCGAATGAGCATTCAAAATGCTCATCCCTATCCACATAACTGTATATTTAATGTTAGTCCCGGAGAATGATGTAGGATGCAAGAACAACGTGCTTAAGCATTCTAAATCATAAAGTGAAATGAAGAATGAAGTGAAAAAGAAAGTTCTTTGCTTTGATCTAATTACTTATCGTGGACAAAATTAAGTGAAAAAGAATGTTTTTTGCTTTGAGCTGATCTAATTTCTTATCGTGGACAAATATGTGCGTGCGAAAGCAGCCTGCACCCAGATTTGGCAAAACAAGCCGAAAGAAATAATAAACTGGCTCCATGATGTCGCTGGCTGCTGCTGAGCAACATGGCAGAGAAATAAAAGCAGAGGAAACGCTGATGTTTAGATATTAAAGAAGTCATTTGTCCTTTTCTTTCTGACACTGCGACGAAAAGATGATAACAGTCATGTCTGTATAGAAAATGTAAGAAAGCTGTATCTGCTGTGACAAAAAAAGTACAAATTTGTTTGTTGGCCAACCCCACACATTTAATTCACTCAACCTACAAGCTTTGTTTTCAAAGTCTTCAATAGTTCAAATTCCTCAATTAGTTATTAGATTTGTTTGGGCAGAACCACTCGTGGATGCTCAGTGACGAGCGAGTCTGAGTGCTTCCTTGCTATATTTGCATATTCAGCATAGAAATGTGACAGTAAATATGGTAACTGTAATATCTAAAACCTTTGATTCATTTCCTGAGGCCTTCACAGCACCGCCGTTCATGAAGTGGACCTGGTTGGAGCTCAGTTGAAGAATCAAGCACTTGTCTTTTGAGTGACAGCTGCCCTGCAGTCTGCAGCCGCGGATAGTTATCACTTTATTAACCTTTCACACTTTCTGTGAACTTGAAGCCGTGAATAAAACCAAACAGAGCAAACCGTCCTTACTTTAAAAGGTAATGTGGCTGCTTGTGCTTTGATCAGCTCAGATCAGTCTGAGATCGGTTCAGAACTGAACTGAACTGAATTAAAATGGATTGAATTTAACAGAACTGAATCCAGAACTGCTAAAGCTGCATGAGCTCATCCAAATTTGGTTTACTTTACCTACTGATGAGAATTTGATGTCAATAGCAAAACAAACTAAAAGAAAAAGCAAATAAGTGTTAAATTCCAACCTGTGAGATGCAATAAATACAGGTTTGAAGTTAAAATTTTAACAAATGTGTGATCGAACAATACTCTGGAAATCTGAATTTCCAACACCTCAAATATAGCAGTGACCGTTTTTCCAAATATACTATGTATTATAATTCATGACAATCTGCATAAAAGACATCTTCAGTATAACACTCCTTCTGAGCCCTGGCCTGTAAATGGTTCCTGGGGTGGTTACGGTTTCTGCTGGGTTTATGGTCCCAGGCAGCTGTGCTTTCTGCGGGTCTGTGGAGCATCACACCCGCTGCTCGGTGGTAATCAGGCACGGCTAAAAGCCTGCACCATCCCGGAGTCTGATGCCAGATTATTACCTCGCTTGGATGGAACACAGAAGCCTGCTTGGTTGCCCCTCAGCCCGCTCGACCCTCGCCTAACCCAGCTCAGCAGCCCACCTTGGAGCCTCCTGGACCCTCCTGGACCCCCCTGGACCCCCTGGACCCCCCCTGGACCCCCCTGGACCCTCCTGGACCCTCCTGGACCCCCCTGGACTCTCCTCTCTGCCCTTCCACCTGGACCACAGATACACCCGGGGCTTCCTGCTGCCTCCACTCCCCCTCTACCTAAATAAATCCCTTTAAGTCCTTCATCCCACAGTCTTGTGTTTGCTTTTGGGTCCCGACATCACCAAAGCCTCAACAGGTTTTGGTCAAAAAGCATTTGTCCATATATCTTTTTGAAATATAGATGAAGATATCTTTTATTTCGAACATAAGCACAAAAAATAAAATAAATAAAGCAGCAAAACAATAAATCAATAAAATAAAAAGAACAATAATAATCAATAAATAATACATCTACCATTGTAAACAAAGTAGATGAGAATTAATAAATATAATGTGTCATGCTCGAAAAAGGAGTAGGCAGAAGTAAAAACATATTACTTCCTACCCATTGAACTCAATACTATTTTTTCAGTTGGACCCTTGTTATTAAATATGAAAGAAAAGAAGAAACTTGACATAGTTAAAGGTTGCACAAATTAATAGTAATAATTTTATACATTTAAATTGTGTTATACTCGAGTATTAATCACTTATTTATTTTGAGTTATTTACCTTGAGTCCCTGTATTCATCTATACGTAAAAGCATACATTAATACTTGAAAAGATTCTTTCAAAGTATTTTTTTTTCCAATTTTTTCTTTTTATGCTGATCCCCTCGCTGTAATGCTGCTCGTAAACATGAACGACTGAACAGAACTTGACATATGTGGGCCCACGTGAAGCTTAACTTAGAAGTGGCTTAACGTGACAGTTGACACGCAGGAGTGAAATGAAGAGCCTCCTCGGTGCACTTTTTCCACCCACCCAGGTAAAAGAGGGTCAGTGCGCCGAGTGTCGTGGCAAATGCTGAATGAGCCTCGCCCTTCGGTCTAGATTAGACTTCTGAGTGGGAGTGAAATGCACCACGTTAATAGTGGGAGCGATAAGGGAGAGAATCTGAGAAGGGAGGAGAGCAAGCGCCAGCGGGAGGGGCAGAGATGCCAGCCGGATGAATCAGAACACCAACTTGGTGCTGCCGGTCGAGTGCTTTTCAGCTGAGTCTGTTGCTCTGGCCTGTGTGTATCAGTGATGTTTGTAACTACTCTTTTGTTGTGATCCTGACATCTGATCCAGGCCTGGAAACAAAGATTTAGTTAGATGTTGCCAAGGGATTTCCCACTGACTCACTTTATCCAATGTCTCACTGCAGAAACATCTTTTTTTTATTTTTAAAAGTTGCTTGGAGCTGCTGCTGAGGGGTCCGCTGGCCGTGGTCCAAGCTCTGGGAGATCTCTGATCCTGGTTCAGTCTAAGCAGGCCGTAACTAAGAAGGCATCGCCCCCTGATGAAGTTGGCTACATACCTATCACTGTGCTTGAGCTGAGGCCAGACGCGCCCAGATTCGCAGCAAGACCGTCTCACACTCTCGTGGACATACGCTATCATATTGCGTAAACCACATTCAGTCGCAGAATTACCGAGCTAAAGTGCATTACGAGTCCCAGATGAGGCCCAGCCTTGTTATACTTACAAATATCAATTAATTTTTAATCTCTTCTAAAAATGTTTCCACAGTCTTGTTACTTTGCTGTACTGAAAAGGAGCTGTTTAGTTATTGATTATGGAGTATTTATATTTAAATGATCCATCCTTTCATCCATTAACCCCCACTCAACCGAGTTTGGGGCGTGGCGGTCAGAAACTACTAGAAAAAAAAGACACTAGAAACTTTACTACTCATTGATTGTTCCCTATTTATCTTACTGTGTGGAATTGTGGGGATCCACCTTTAAAACCACCTTAAATTCAATAATAAAACGAGCCATACGTATCATCAATAAGGCTGATTACTACGCTCACACAGATCCACTTTTTCTAAATTCTCATGTTATTAAATTTTATGATTTGTTTTATTTTAAAATCATGCAAATTATGTTTAAAGCAAAATCAAAAATGCTCCCTGACCCAATACAGAGGTTCTTTTCAATTCAGGAGACTCGTTACACTCTTAGAGGTGTCTGCAATTTCACAGTACAAATAGCTAAAAAAGGTATGAAAAGGAGATGTGTCTCCATTACTGGAGTTAAATTCTGGAATGATGCCAACATAAATTTAAAAACATGTCATTCTTTTGTTGTATTTAAGAAAAAGGTTTGTAAAGCTATTTTTGAAGCTTATAAGTGCAAGTGACCATCTGTAAATGTTTCTTTGCTTTTCTATTGTTTCTTTGCCTTTTATTGTTTCTTTGCTTTTCTATTCTCTTTTTGGTTTTCTGGAGGTCGGTAGCCAAAAATAGAAAGTTGGTACTATAGGATAGGCTTTTATAAGCATTTTGCTTCAGCCTATGGCTTTTCAGTTATTGTTCAACACATTTTTTTTGGTTTTGTATGAAATGTTAATGCTGTGTACAATGTTTTTTTGGTGTTGTTTTGTGTTGCAATGACTGAATAAACTTCATTCATTCATTCAAACTTGAGCAAAAAGACCCTGATCTCTCTTCTTCCAACCTCCTCCTCTAGCTCCTCTTAGGAAATACTGCAGCATTCCCAGACCAGCCGAGAAATATAATCCAAGCAGTTTATCCTGGGTCTGCCCCAGGGCCTCGGCCCAGTTGGACATGCCCAAAACCCCTCCTGAGGGAGGATGTCGAGGAGGCATGGTCCGGATGCCTGAAAAACTCTTACTGGCTCCTCTTGATGTAGAGGAGCAGTGTGAGGGCCACGTCCAGCCACCCTTCACAGGGAACTCAAGCCAGATCCCGCCGCACCTTTGTTGCCCCTACAAAAGTTATGAACTTAGTTGATGAGAGAGGACGGGCCGCACAGAGTCCCAGTGGAAACTAATCCAGTTACCTCTATTTGTAAAGCCTGGACCAAGCACTCCATACTCCTGGACCACGCCACACCCCCACGAGATACCCCAAGGGGACACGGTCACATGACTTCCCCAAGTTTTCACAAAACATGTTGACTGATAAACGTTAAATGTATAGATTTGTTGATGCTTTAGTTGAGATACCATAAACTGAACTGATTTCATGTCAGTAAACTTGAGTTCTTATCAGCTGTGTTCCTTTGTCTGTACAAACAAAACTATCTCCAGCAACACCCCGCGCTATCTGCCAAACGTTTTTACTGAGCCTTTTTGTGACAAACCTGACTGCTTGAATCTTAGATGAAGTATCTGTGAAGACAAGAGTCCTGGGAGTCGCACCTCGGCAGACTTTCTCCACCAACAGCTGACAGTTATCGGACCCTGACAGTTATCGGACCCTGCCATCGCTGCGCCTGGATTGTTGGAAGGTGAGCAGGAGGATAAGTGCAGCTTCACAACAAATACCTTCTTGCATTTCTAACCATCGCTGAGCTGAGAAACTGCAGGAAGAGATTCTTTTTTTAATTATACTGTTAACAGAAGCTAACTGATGTCATCTGTTCCAGAGAACCAGCGCAGCCTTCTAACTGCATGAATGTTGATTTTGTCACATTTATTTGCAAAAGTTAATACAGCCTCTTTAAATCTGATGATTTTGTTTTCTTTTTATCTAAAAAGGATATAATATTCTGATTGTTGTGGGTCTTAGTAAATGCAACCCCTGCCAAAAATTGTGTGGTACCAACAGAATCACTTGTAGATCCACTTATAGCAGGAATAATTCGCAGTAAAATCATGACCTGTATCACTTTATCAGTCTCTCAAATGGTTGTGGAAGAGTTTTAGTCCATCCTTCTTTAATCAGCTCTTGTCCTGCTGCAGCATTTCAATCGGGCTGACGTCTGGATTTTGACCCGGTCTTTCCAAAATCGTGATTTAAAATAAAAAATAAATTCATTTTTGAACCATTCAGATGTATGGGTAGTAAATATGGTCTTCTGCTGAAATTATGCGTTTAATTTTCACAAACATGGAGCGAGGCATGAATGCCAAACAACTGTGCTCTGGTCTCATCTGTCAGTTGGTAACTGTCTGACGTCTTGTGGTTTGTTCAGATTCAGTTTTTCAAATCTCGTTCATGCTTCCCTCAGTTTTTCTCCCGGCAAACCTTACAGACAAACACTTTTCTTCTAATTGTGGTGGACTTTAACATCCAACATGCTCAGTGAGGCCTGTGTGGTCTGAAATTGGAGATTTTTTTTTTTTCCAAGGCCGTTTAACTTTCTGAACTCTGGGTAAAATCGCTGGGACTCCACCGCTGCGAAGATTGGTAACTGGTTTGAATACTTTCCACTTGTGAATAACTTTTATCACTGTGGAGCTCTAAACTCCAAATTGTTTGAGAACAAGTTTATTACGCTTTCCAGAATGATACGCAGCAATAACTGCTTCTCCAAGACCACTGCTTGTTATTGGTGTAAAGGTATAAATCCGTTACTCAGTACATAACTCGGTTTTGAGGTCACAGTATGGTTCAATTTCGGTACAGTAAGGGGGAAAATAAAATAAAAAATAAATAAATTAAATACAAAACTTAAATGCTTTTTGTTTAATTTTCAACATTTGAAAACAATGGTTTACACATTTCCTTATAAAAATGAAACCAAAAAATTATATAGCCTACACTATATATATATATATATATATATATATATATATATATATATATATATATATATATATATATATATATATATATATATATATATATATATATATATATATATATATATATATATATATATAAATAAATAAATAGGAATAAAAAATAGAAAACTGCTCAAATTTATTACCAAGTCCTTAAATAAATAAAGTATTCTCAAATTAAACAAATATATTGGCTTGGTGCCGTTTAAAATGCGTTATGAGGTTTGACGTGTTACCAGAAACAAGCCTGGATGTGGGTGAACAACGTCGGCACACTGCTCTCGTCTTATCTTTGTTGGTTTCAATTTACCCACTAAAATCCTATAAAGCAGTAAGGCATATACTTAATGTTGCCCACATAATGTCTTTTGGCTTCATTTTTGTTAAGTAAGGGAAAATGATCAAAGTTATATGTTATGATTTGACTGAGGCTGTATTTGCCTAATATGCATCCACACAAAGGCACTAACATTTGCACACGACTGTAGATTACAGCATTAAAACCACCATTAGACAGCTGTAGTATAAAAGATTACTGTTTTTCTTCCATAATGACTCATAAATCTTGTGAAGCCAAAGAGGTGAAAAAGAAGTAGTAGTGATTCATGAAGGAAAGCGGTGTCATTTTCAACCCAGTCAGGGAGAAAACATGCCGTGTTGGTGCAGGACATTGACTCACTGGTCATTTGCTGCACCCCCAAAGCTCTGATGACAGCTTGATTGTACACCATGCTGAGACAAGGAGGACCCTGAGCTGCGACAAGGACGGACACAGCCGTGGTTGTAACTCTAAGAGCCCATGCATGCTCACATCTCCAGGATGACACCCCTTGATGTATACTCACAGCTGATATGTAATATGCATTTGGTAATTACTGCGGCTGTGCTGTTGCCTGGAGATCCTGCAAGCTACCGTCACTGTGGGTTTAAATATAAAGCATCCCCATGTTCCCAGACTGGAAATTTTGAACTATGTGGCTATTCTCAGACCGGGCAACTAGGGCGATGTGAGAGAAAGAAAAAACAGCACCTGCAGTTAAAACCGAATAAAGCCCTGCAGTGCAAAATGTTTCACTTGTCTTACTGAAATTCCCCTGACATTGTAGATGAAAACCAATAGCAGTGAGGAATGGACACACACATAAACACACGGGCACACACACACATTGGTAATTCCATGGGCGTTTGCCTTAACCTCCACATGCCGTACCCCAACCCTTACCACATCCTTAGTCTTCTAAACATATCCCTAACACGTTAACATGCAAAGAGACAGTGGAAAGTGTTGAGGTTGGTTTGCACTGCTGCCACTGTCGGACTAGTCTACCTGTCGGTCAGTTAACCTACCAGTCGGTCACACTCAAAAAATAGACGCCTGGAGACCAAAACAGCTTCTACAACCACTTCAGAAACGCTGCAGCGACATGGGCATTAAAAATAAAAGTTTTAAAATCGGGATTTGTTGTTCTCCTGCAGCATCTGTCACTCAGACGGTTGCACAGACAGGAGCTGCACACAACAAGAGACACCTGCTTTACAAAATAATTTATCGACGTCTAGTGTCTATGATTGGATTTCTTCTAGATGCCAATAGTGTAATTTGCTCCCACAGTGAGCATCTCAGGAGGGCGATGTGAAACGTTCGAGGCTGCCAAAATAGACCCCAGAGTAAGTTATACTCACGCGAAGCTTGCAACCTAAAGATCCTCTTTGATATGTGATTTTTAAAGACATATCCTCTTTAGCAATCAGCAAGTTTGATCAAAAGCATGACTGACGTTGGCTTGGATTTTCTTTTCGATCAATTTATCACATGGGCGAAACCCGTCATACAATAAAAACGATTAAAGCAAAGTTGCTTTCCCTTTAGTTTATTTTTTTTTCTAAGCAAGACATGACGGCATGTCTTGCTAAAAAAAGAGCCGTTGGCAGTCCTTTGACTGATTAGTTCCCATCATTTGCACACGTAAATTAATTTCACTCTCACTCAAGTTATTTGTAATAGTTTCACTCTGGAAAAAATAGCCGTGACACATAAGATAAACAAATGCTCCAGTTCTCATATTTTTTGAATCATTAACTCAAGCGTGGCTGTGAGAGCTGCTTTTAGAGTCACTGGGTCCCACTTCTGGGAAATATTCACGATAAACGCCGTATTTACACCTTGCATGACAGCAGCCTGCCAACTATCTGTCCTCATGGCACCTCAGAGGAAGGGCGTTGGTTCTCAAGTAGCCCCCCCATGCCAGTGTTTATGGGAATTATATTTTTATTTACACCCACAAATCTTTATATAGTTTCATTGGGTAACTGTGAAGGCCTGCCGAGTAGGAGAGATCACTTTGTATTTTCCATGGGAGCCGCTGGTTTTCCCTCCCCTGGTGCGAGGAGAAAGGAGGCTCTCACTGAGCGTGTGCAGAAGTTTGTGTCTATGTACTGTTTTGACACTTTGCAAACATTACAGTTGTTTACATTTTTGGAAGGGGTGAGTCAGACATCTGTGTCATGGAAACCAGAAAGCTTTGGCTGTCTCTCTCTACATCCTGAAAGGACTAGCTGTCCATGTTTCATTTTCAATAAACAAGGGGTCAACTCATGCCACGGTGTGACTTTAATGCTCTCTGGCGAGAAGATGCCAAGAGGTTGCTCTGACAGGTAAATTTCACACGTCTTGCCGAATTTCCTTTAAGATGTGGGGAATGCAACACGCCCGGTTCTGTACTAGCATGTACTCTGAGTGTCACTGCAATGTTAATGTTCACAGGTGAGATTTTAATTATTTTGTTATGATCTCCACATTCTCACACAAAGGTGATCTCTTATGGATAAATCCATGCAATCAAAGTGATTAAAACGACAACAACACAAAAAACAATCTCTCCCCACACTTCACCTGGTAGATGAGGACTTTGAAGTTGCGTCTCTTGAGCAGCTCCTTCTCGTTGCTCTCCAGCTTCTTGATCTGGCCCGCCTGCCTCTCCAGGTTGTTACGCACCGACTTGACGTTCACGCTGACCTTGCGCACTTTGTCCAGCATTTTGTTGACAGTGTTGGCCGTGTCGATGTGGTTCTTGGACAACTTAGTCAGCTCCCCTTGGATGGTTGACACGGACTTCTCCATGGTCTCCTGCCGGGCCTCGAGCCCATTCTGGGTCAGCTGGATGTTGTCTACGACCCCGATTATCTTGTCGAGCAGAGACAGAACCATGACCCCATTCATCTGAGCTTCACTCTTGCCTCCAGAACCAGTGGTGAGCACCGGATCCCTTTCCTCAGCGGGGTCATCGTCATCTAACGCTGGCTCAGTGGCAGCACCTACGAGAGCTACCTCGTCGTCATCATCATAAGGGACTTCTGCATGGACTGCATGCTCCTTTTTGACACCTGTATCCGCCATGACCGTCAAGTCACTATCAAAGCTATTTGCAGTTCACTACAGAAAACACTGCTGAAAACCTACCCGGCACAGCCGATCTGCTCAAAACCCAGTGACTAATCCTTTCCTTTCCGTTCGGACAACTTTACCGACCACTTGTTTGCCTCTTCTGAACTTACTTAACTCTTTAAAATGTCTATTCACGCCAGGTCTCTCACACTCAGCCCTCTCTGTCTCTGTCCGCCTCTGCTCTGGGATGCCAGCCAGCCAAGGGGAGTGGGGGCCTCTCACAGCTGAAGCATGTGTGCCCTGACTCCAAATGCCTCTGCACCCTGTGAAACCACCCAGTCAGACTTTTCCCTTCTTACACCGGGCCTCCACCCACCACCTCCCCTGCGGCTGCAGGACTCCACCCCATTCTGTCCCCAAACACAGGGCAGAATGTTTCCAGACCCCACCTCTCATGATGACATGAAACACTTTCATGGGATGGTGAGGACCACTGGGGGGGAAATCATACTGTGGAAGTGTAACAAGGTCCACATTCCCTGAAATAATATAGCTGTTCTGTACAAATCAAATCCCACCAATTACATGTTGTGTTGACGTCTGTTTTACTTAGTTTAAATTAAACTAACATAAAACAAAAGATGTTGTTTTAATATGTTGATAGCCAATTCAGTCATGCAAAATATTGAAAAGGGGGTCTAAATATATATCTGATAATTATCTGAAAAATAATGGCCAATTAAATATTTTGACAGGTCTCTACTACTAATAAAAATAATGATGATAATAATGATAAATATTTTTTTTTACAAACGTTGTGATGTAGTTCTCCATAACGACAACTAGAGGGTATATTCTCGCTTTTAGCCAAATGCACTACCAACTTTATAACTTTTTCTGATTTTATTGTATTTCTATGTAATTTCTGTAATTTTTTTTCTTTTCTATAGTTATATTTTTAGCATGATATGTTTTCTTTTGCACGTACATGCATCTCCTCCTGGCACAGGCTGAACTCACTTAGTCACTACTACCCAAAACAACATGTTGTTGTAGTCATCATGTAACTAATGATGCTATTTTTTATAAACTCGTCAAATATATTGCAACATTATGTAGTAATTATATATCTAATTTTATTTGTCTGTACGTCATTTACGACGCAGAGACATGTTGTTTAGTTTAAAATCACAAGACTTTAACGCCACCTCGTGGCCATAGTAAGAACACTATGCTGATTTCCGGTTTGAGATTTCAAAATAAGGCGTCAAACCATAACGAGTAATGTAAAACAACCTCACGATTTCCAAGTCTTCATTTTTTTCTCTCTCTCTCTCTCCCTCTTTACAGATATTGGTTAAGTTGTACCCTGTTCCAAATCTGGTTATTTTGTTTGTTATTATTATTATTATTATTATTATTATTATTATTATTATTATTATTATTATTATTAGTATTATTATTATTATTATTATTATTATTTTGTTTGTGTATATTTGTTTTATTGTTGCAACTGGGACTGACCTCCCATCTCTCCAGGACCTGCACGCCTCCAGGACCCTGAAGCGTGCAGGAAAGATTGCAGCAGAGCCCTCTCACCCCGGACACGAACTGTTTCAGACTCTTCCCTCTGGCAGGAGGCTGCGGTCCATCAGGACCAAAACCTCAGGCCATAAAAACAGTTTCTTGCCCAGGACTGTTACTTAGGTATGAGCACTGGGTGATGAAATGGGTAAAAAATCGTGGATAAAAAAAAATATTAAAAAAAACAAAAAACAGTTTCTTCCCGACTGCAGCTGTCCTCATCCAAAAGGCCCCGGACCCCCTTCTCCCCCGTCTACCACGGACTACCCCCCCATCCCACTCTACGTCACATTAACGTAAAGACTCCACTCCTGACCTTATGCGTCACATTAACGAACATCCTAGGTCACCTTTGTACAGACTCATTACTCTTTAAAACCAACATGTTGTACAATTTTTCTTTTAATATTATTTGTTCTTTTGTATTGCACCAATCACCACAACAAATTATTTGTATGTGTTAAACTACGTGGCAATACACTTCTTTCTGATTCTGATTCTGATTCTATTCTATTCTATTCTATTCTATTCTATTCTATTCTATTCTATTCTATTCTATTCTATTCTCTTAAATTAAATACTTACCTGCTGTACTCTACTACCCTTACCTTTTTTTTTTAAACTTGTGCTTTTTATTATTTTACCTCTTTTCTTATCATTTTATTTCATTGTATTTGTTATTTACTGTTTAATTGTCTTGTTGCTTTTAATGTTGATGTAAAGCACTTTGAATGACCTTGTGTTGAATTTTTTTTCTAGTTTTTCAATTTTATTTTATTCCTTTTGGGGTAATATTGTCTATTGCAGTTTTTTGTTGTTTTTTTTTTACCTTTATAATATATTATTGTAATATGTTACTATTTTATATATGTATATATATTTGTGTTTTGGGTGTTTTGTGTTTTGGGGGTTTATAAAAAAGAAAAAAGATATTTGTATTGTACTCTATTGTGAGCAATGCTGTACAGGATTTCTTTTTGAATAAACAAATCTTTTTAAAAAAAAAGAATTGTTTACAGGCGTAGGGCTATTTGACATTGTTTCAGTTGTCTTTTAAAGCTTGCTTTTGTTTTTTCTTTAGTAATCTGTCCCGGAATTGTGCTATACAAATAAATTTGCCTATTCTATTCTATTCTATTCTATTCTATTCTATTCTATTCTATTCTATTCCAATCTATTCTATTCTATTCTATTCTATTCTATTCTATTCTATTCTATTCTATTCTATTCTATTCTATTCTATTCTATTCTATTCTATCAAGGCAGACAGCGGCAGGTTAACCCTTCCGGTTACAAATTCCAAAATAAGACTCGGATTCGTGGAGCAGCGCAAGAAAGCAACAGGTTCAGCTGTTCAGAACATGAGACTCGGAGCCAATAGAAATCCGCTGTGGTCAGTCACGTGACCCGTGCAGCGTCGACCGAGACACTTCCGCTCGGAAAGGTCGTCAGAGTCTCTCAAACCTCCGACCAAAACAGAGAACCGCAGGGAGCCAGCACGCCAGAGGGGGGGAGAGGATCCGTCTGGAGACGTAGAGTACACAAACAGGTACGTTAATGAATAAATTCAGTAAAACTGAGTGTAGTTTTGACACCATTGCTGTGGCCTCAGTTCAACAGGTGTGCTGAATTGGCGTGAGCCGCACTCAGACTGCAGAGCTAGGTAGCTTTAGGATAACTGGGAGAGAAGCTGTCAATAAAGGTGCGCCCTCTGAAAATAATGTTATTATTTTCTCTCCATGCTAACAAATCCACCTCACACCCCACTTTAACTGTCAATTTGCCGACGTTAACTCGAGCTAATTGACTAATTAACACCTGGCTTCGCAGTTGATCACCTTCACCCTGTTTATGTATTTATGTCTAATGCAATATTAGCATTAACTTCACGTTTATTTGTTTTTTTCTTTTATTTTCTTTCATTTATTTTGTATTTGAGCTCTTATTTTGGAAATGACCGAATAGACAGACAAGCAAACCTTCATGGATCACTGGGCAGGTCATTTTTTCATTTTATTTATTTCAAACCACAACAAAACCACAACTCTCGTACTACAAAACAAGAACAGAAAGTTACAGGACACCATTGAACAGAACAAGCAACAATACCAACAACAGACACTATAACAAAACAAAACAAACACTGTTTGAAAAGGGGATGGCAGAAGCAAAGCTTATTAATTTCCATCCCCCTCCAACACACATATAACAAAGACAACCACAACACAAAGTTACTCCCTTAAGCCCCTCTTCCCCTCAATCATTTCATTTCTTTACATCAGATTATCCCCCCTAGTAAAGGTGGTTTGTGACTTTAGTGACTCGTCCTGAGCTGGTTACAGCAGCAGTTTGACTTGTTCTTCAGGGGGAAGGTGGATACTGTAAAAGGAGTGGCTTTGAGACTTTTCTGTAGCTGCCACAGAGTGTTACAGGTGCGTAAAGCGTAGTTAAAGCTTACTAGAGTTGCTGGTCACATGCTACCCTGTAATCCCGAGATTAGCCTCGTGTGGTCGATTTCCTAGTGGGATGTTATGCTGTTTAGCTGCGGTGCAGTCAGGGAATCTTCACAGCTTAACAGAAACAGCTTTTTAACACATTGTCTGTTAACCAGTGGTTTATGTTGAACCTTGTTATCATGATCACATACCTGCACTGGCTGTTGAGATCCAGGTGAAGCGCCAGAGTCCTTGCAAACACCAGGAAACCGGTCATGAAATCACTACACTGGCTTCCAGTGAGTCAAAGGATAGAGTTTAAAATCTTACTGCTGGTCTACAAAGACCTGAATGGTCTTGGACCAAAATACATGCTTGATCTGTTAGTTCCCTATGAAGCTCCCAGACCCCTGAGGTTCATCTGGATCTGGTTTGTTGTGGTTCCCAAGAACCAGAACCAAACAAAGTGAGGCAGCGTTCAGTTATTCTGCTCCTCACCGGTGGAAGAAACTTCCTGTAGACCTGAGGTCTGCTCCAACTGTAGATCCTTTAAATCAGGGCTAAAAACATTACTGTTTACTGAAACGTACTCTTAAATTAAATACTTACCTGCTGTACTCTACTGCCTTTAGTTTTTAACAACTTGTTATTGTGTCTTACTGCTTTTAAGGTTGATGTAAAGCACTCAGAATTACCTTGTGTTGAATTGTGCTATACAAGTAAACTTGCCTTGCTTTAAATATTTTATATTTCTTCTTCCACCTCCTTTTGGTGGGGGGCCCTAACATGCTTGCTTTTCACTGGTGTGTTAAACTAACACTCAGCTGTAAAATGCTTCCCTCATTGGTGTTTTTGAACATGGGTGCAATCCACAGCAGAGTAATACAATTTAATTATAATTTAAGTGTCAGTAATGAATATCACTGCTCAATTTCTGTGACTCCTGGTTGATTTTCAGGGGTGTTGAGCGCTCACAACCGCCGGCAACATGGGGGAACTCTTCAGAAGTGAAGAGATGACACTGGCTCAGCTATTCCTCCAGTCCGAAGCTGCCTACTGTTGTGTCAGTGAACTGGGAGAAATTGGGATGGTGCAGTTCCGTGATGTAAGTCTGTTTTTATATATCCATTAGTCTTTTGAATCATAACTTATTTCATACTTTTGGATTGGGTTTTGTAAGTCATTTTAACAAACCAAACAATAGTAGCTATCTTTATTTGCTGGGATGACAAAATCAGCCGGATTAGAATTGCTGTGGAGACGGTGCATGCCTTTTGGATCATGTGCTCACAGCTGACCCGCCATTCCAAGCATGAGAAAGTTTCCTGACAAGTCCCCAAGGCAAGCTTTGTGCTTGAATACAGGATGGTTTGTAATAGGAAAGGTCTGTGTATTGGAATTCTTATTCATGTAATCACATGCTTTGAACTTCCTCTGCCAGTTAAAAAAAATATTAATCTAGCAAATTATTTAACTTTGAAAATAATCATCTATGTTCTGTTTTTTTTTTCTTCCTCTTGCAGTTAAATCCTGATGTGAATGTGTTCCAGCGAAAGTTTGTCAATGAAGTACGACGATGTGAGGAGATGGATCGGAAACTGAGTCAGTTTGCTTGGATATTTCTTTACAGGAAACCTGCATTTCCTATTTTATGAATAATGTGTTGCTGACAGTTACACCTCTTTTACCAAAACATTATGTTAAAATTACACCCTTCAAAGCATAATAAAAGGCCCTTATCTTGATCTATTTTCGTCTCATTATGAAATAACGACATGCTCACCTGTCAACAATCTCACTTCTTCTTCTCAGGGTTTGTGGAAAAAGAAATCAAGAAAGCCAATATAGAAATACTCGACACAGGAGAGAACCCCGAAGTCCCTTTTCCAAGGGACATGATCGATCTAGAGGTGACTGTTGCATGTTAAATGAAAAAGCAGAGCAGCTCTGAGGCCTATGTTTCTCGGCTAACACTCTTCTTTTTTTTTAAACTCTGACAGGCAACTTTTGAGAAGCTTGAGAATGAACTGAAGGAAATAAACACAAACCAAGAGGCGCTAAAGAAGAACTTCCTGGAGCTGACTGAGCTCAAGCACATTTTGCGCCGAACTCAGCAGTTTTTTGATGAGGTCAGCTTCACTCTTTTAGAAGAGAGGATATAAATGTGTGCCCTTCTCTTTGTAATTTAGTTTCACTATAGTGACTTTTACTTCTGTAATTGTTTTTTGGTTTTAAATCCAGAATCCAGCATGTATAACATCAGAGGCAAATATATGTAAATGTGCTGAACTTAAATAAATGAAGGAACATGCTGCTTTTAGTTCTTTCAGGTAGATCAGAGTAAGTTCCTGTATTTTGCTAGTGGGGAATATGGCTTTTACAGATAAGCCGTCTGCACTCTCCACTCTCTTGGAAATACAAAGGCACATTTATTGCTGCTTGATTTGGCAAAAGGTGTTTTCACTCGTGATCTTTTCTAGTTGCTCACGTGGCTACTGCTCATTTAGTGTGCTGTGGTTCCACTGCTGTGTAATATTTTACTTGAGTATTCATTTAAACCTCAGTGTTGATAGACCAGAGTAACTCCTTGCTTGTCCACCTTTGCCCAGCATCAGATCCATTTCACTGCCTTTGCAAACAAACCTTGGGTCAGCTTAAATGGTCAAGTTGTCTTTTATAAGTTGTTATGAGCTTGGAGTGAGCGGAATCATTTAGCCAAATGAATAGCTGTTTAGACATTAACTGAACTAAGGAAAACAAAGTCTTGCTTTTTTTAAACATCCTGCTGTAAATGTCACCATTTTAATAGGGAATAAAATTGCATATACAGAACATGACACTTATATGATATACATAAAAATAGCTTTCACAAGTATGTAAAGTCTATAATTAAGTTCCAGCAGTGATAATGTTTGTTTAATATCTCGAGTTGTTTGTTGTTGTAGATGGAGGATCCAAGTATACTTGAAGAGTCATCCACTCTCATGGACCCCAATGAGCCTACCCGAGTGGCTCCACTTAGATTAGGGTAAGTTTGCTTTGTAGACCTCTGCAGTTTAAAGGTGTGTGTTTTGTGGTTGTTTCTTTTCTTTTGAAGAGCAACCAAAGAATAAAAACTTCATTGGACCCTCCTCTACATTGATGAAAACTGAGCACACAAAAAGTGACTAAATGGTTTTGTTTAACTCAAATTATGAAGCGAAGGTAATTTATCGTTATTCAATAGTTTGTTAAACAACGATTAAGTTGCAGAGTTTTCTCCCCTTTTGATAGATTTGTCGCTGGAGTCATTGGCAGGGAGCGTATCCCTACATTTGAGAGGATGCTGTGGAGAGTTTGCAGAGGAAATGTTTTTCTGCGGCAGGCGGACATTGAAGATCCTCTGGAGGATCCAACTTCAGTCAGTACTGTTCATAAACAACAATTACCGTATTTTCTGGACTATAAGCCGCTACTTTTTCCATAGGTTTTGAACCATGCGGCTTATACAAAGATGCAGCTATTCTGTGGATTTTTCTTCCACCGCTCGGGGCGCTTTAACCGGAATTAGAATCCAAACTAAGACAAAATAAATGCAAAAAAAAAACTCTACTTCTTCTTTAGCAGATAGAAGTAGGTAGAAGCAGATTTCAAACAGATAAATAAATAGCGGTTATTTTCTCTTGGTTCTGTCCCGTTTTAATCAGCAAAGTTGCTGCCGTGTTAAAAGACACTGTTAGGAAAGGATCTATTTAGGTACAAACATGTACATCATTTACAGTTCAAAATCCTTCTGTACATGTAGTCAATATCTAATCTAACAACATAAATATCTGCGGCTTGTATATTTTTTTTTTTTTAACTAGAGCGGATGCAGCTTGTATGCAGGTGCGGCTTGTATATCTTTTTTTTATTATTTAAAAAAAAAATTGAGCGGATGCGGCTTATATGCAGGTGCGGCTTATAGTCCAGAAATACGGTATGTTCTTTATTCTGTTAAAAGCTAATGACGAATATAGAAGTACGCAGATGATGAACAAAGAGTGGCTATGCATTGTCTTCACAGGGTGACCAGGTCCACAAGTCTGTCTTCATCATATATTTCCAGGGAGATCAGTTGAAGAATAGAGTCAAGAAAATCTGTGAGGGGTAAGTGACTGAAAAACATTGGTATAATCTAAAGTTTGTTTTGTTTGAGGGTTTTCCCCTTCTTTCTCTTCTGTTGACTTACATGTCTGACTGTACTCACTAATTCTTCTCCTCAGATTCAGGGCAACATTGTACCCGTGTCCAGAAACCCCACAGGAGAGGAAAGAGATGCTAGCAGGAGTAAATGCTCGCATTGAAGACCTGCAAATGGTAAATACTCATTTGGAAAAGTCACTTGCAGAAAGATGACAACTTAATACTGACATGCAGAAAAAAGTGGTTAGTTCTTCTTTCTTCATATTTCTGCTGGTTCAGCGGGATGGTTTTTTTTCCACTTTTTTTTTTCCAATATATGCAATGGATATTTCTTAAAGGGGACCTATTATGAAAAACACGTTTTTTCTTGTTTTAACATATATAAAGTGGTCTCCCCTCACCCTGCCAGCACAGGGGAGACAAAATACCATGAATTTCTGCAAGGTGTCTGACCCCTGCCGGCCAGAGTCCCCCAGTGTCACGTGGTTTTTTTTGAGCCGATGAGAATCTGCTCCCGTCGTTACGTAACGACGGGAGCAGATTTCCATAGGTTCAGCCTCCGCTGCTGAAACCACGCCCACAACCAGCTCTCTGGCTCAGGCTGGAGCGGTCCTTCCTTCAGCCAGTCGGACGCGGCGCCGCGGCGGAGCGGATCCAGGTTAAATCATCCAGGTTCCCGGGTGGTTTGGGAGCTGGGTCCTCGGGGATCTGTCCCAGGCAGGACCAGCTTCACCCTACGAGATTTTCAGGCAAATCTGTCGGTTTGATCCCCGGTAAGGGGCGATGCGCTGCGGATGCGCTCCGGAGCGGATCTGTGCGCCCGCCGTGGGCTTGCGGCGCCCGTCGCGCAGCATCCGCCGGGCAGATCCGGCTGAAATTCCGCTGGTCGGTCCCTGGGAGTCCCTGCTACCAGTCCAGGCCGGTTCCTGCGGTCCCGGCCGGTCGGAACCGCTCAGATTCCCTGGTTAAAGCCGCGGTGATGCGCGCTGCTCCAGTGCCACGCCGGAGCCACGCCGGGTGCCCGGCGTGGCTCCGGGGCCAGCGTTCAGCATCCGCCGGGCAGATCCGGCTTAAATAGTGCATAAATGTTATTTATATACAACTCATATTTTATTTTTTTAACAATAAAGTTTCCATTTGTGAAAATTCAGTGTTGTGATAATTTACAGGCTTGGGCTGCTCTGGCGGAGCGAGGTTTATGCTCCTCCCCTGCTACACGTCATTCAGGGAGCCAATCAGCACAGAGCCTCATTATCATACCCCCCCCTTCCCTAAAAATGAGGCGCAGAAAAAGAGGTTAGAAGCGGTAAAACTAGTGACATGGCCCACAGGCTGGATTTATGATTTATGTAGAAAAAACAAGCTTTAGATTGTTTTTAAGACATTCAAGGCCTGTTTAAAATATACATTAAATGCCATAATAGGTCACCTTTAAGGCCTAAAAATGGTGCCACATTTTCTCTATTGTTCAGATTTCTGACAAGCCTCTGATTCACTGAACAGTGAACACTGAACATTTCAAAACACTGCTGTTTTGAAATGATTTCACCGGGCTGTATATTTTAAATAAAACTAGTTTAAGCAGAACTATTACACAGAAAAATGTCCTGACAGAGGCAGTTTTTCCTCCTAACGCCACAGCTGCTGGTTTACTGTGTAGTGTCTTCCCCATCGCTTATCTACTTCAAGATAAAACAACCCAAGAAGATCCGTCCGTCCTTCTTCTTTGCTATCTTGTATTAACACATGCAGCCATGTGGAGGTTTTATAACACACCATAGAGCTAGTTTTGCCAGGTGTCAAATGCAGTCTCATATTATAGGATTACTAACAAAGCTGTAAACACAACTTGCGCAAGAGAATGCACGTACTTAATATGTGTTAAACAAAATGGCAGTTGTGTAACAAGAACCTCAGTGTTTGTGGATGTAGTGTTGTTTTGTTGCTGCTTGGGAAACTGAGCTGAATTACAGAGTGGCATGAACACAGAAGAATGTAAATCTTCTATGTGGAGCAACGTCAGCATCATTTGGAGACATCCTTGGCAACAGGCGACCTTGCAGCGGGGGACAGACGGCACAGACTTTGAACGTCTGACTGCTTGCTGGTCTTGGAGCTTAGTTTTGAATACAAGTCATACAGCTGGGTTCCTGGTACTGATATCCTGTATCCCTTTATGTAAACATCCAGTATTTATCCGAAACGTTACAGTATTTTATTTGTGCCAGTAGTAAATATAAACTAGCCATGATCAGCAATATTAAAATAATAAAAGGCTTGCAATATTTCAGTTGATTTGTAATGAATCCAGAATGTATAACGTTTTTGTAATTGCATTACAGAAAATCACAATATTCAAATTTTCTGAGACAGTCCTGTATGTCCCCTATTTTACTGAAGGGGACCTAACTCTCTCAGAATTAGTAGACCAGCACTTATCTGTGCTGTGCCCTCCTCTTGATATCTTGCTTGTGTTGTTCTCTCGGATGTAAGCCACTTTGGATAAAAGCTTCTGCTAAATAACGGTAGTAGTAGTGGCCTTTGAGGATCTGGATTGGGGAACATTGTTTTGAAAGAAGGGAGCCGCGTTCTGCTGTCGGGATGGAGCCTCTGCCACGATCTGATGGTCTGAACTCATCAGCATCATGAGAGGGACCAAAAATGTTCTGTCCCAGTTGCAGTAGACCGTCGTCTTTCAGCCAATGCTGCTTCAATCTCTATTTTCTCTCTAATATGGCCAAGATGATGGGTTTATCTTGTGTCTTCTTCCAGCTTTATTAGCAAATACTTCATTGTTTGTCATAGCTGTGTGTAACCTGGGTTACAGAACGCCACTCCACCTAGTTTTACTTCAAACCAATTCATGGAAATGAGCCTGATGTGCAGTTTCTGTGAAGTACTGTACCTGTTCAAGAGTTTGTTTGAACTCACTTTCCAACTTGATGGCAGTTTCAGCACTGTTGGGCTCTTTTCTGTGCTTAAAGGTGCTGAACCAGACTGAGGATCACAGGCAGAGGGTCCTGCAGGCTGCAGCCAAGACGGTCAGAGTGTGGTTCATCAAGGTGAGGAAGATGAAGGCCATCTACCACACCCTGAACCTCTGCAACATCGATGTCACTCAGAAGTGTCTGATCGCTGAGGTGTGGTGTCCTGTCTCCGACTTGGACGCCATCCAGTTTGCCCTGCGACGGGGGACGGTGAGTAAACAAGCACCCTCATGGTTAATGTTTAATGTCCCTTAACCAGCCAAGTTCATTGTAGTGTCCCAACCAATTAATCTCTTGTTCTGCTACATCAGTTTAGTTTTTTTCCCCCCATTTAAAATACACATTTTCCTACTTAGTGTAGCCATGGATTCTGTTATGCAATTTTAACGATTTTTATTGTGCTAGACCTGAACATTAAGACTATTTTATGTAAGAACTCTCTCTTTTTTTTTTTTAAATCAAGAAAGCAACTAAACATAATTTTGTTCCCACTCATTCTCTGCGTTCTCACATGATTCTCTGCTTGGAATGATTAAAGTTCAATGAAGCCTTGAGGATATGTCAGAGTAGTTTCATTGTTCTAGACTTTTCATTTCCAGTCGTTTCCATAATCTTTTACATCTGTGGAATAAACTAATGTGTAGTATAACCTTCCCTTCTTCCACACTGTTTCCCTCTCTCTAGGAGAAGAGCGGCTCCACTGTGCCTTCCATCCTCAACAGAATGCAGACCAAGCAGACCCCTCCCACATATAACAAGACAAACAAATTCACCTCAGGTTTCCAAAGCATTGTTGATGCCTATGGAATTGGCAGCTACCGTGAGATTAACCCAGGTTGGCACATGTCACACCTTTTCTCTACCTTTCTCAAGCGTTATAACTTCATTATCTTCATATCATTATCTATACCTCGTCATTACCTTGCACGTGCTGATGTGAGGTGGAATATTTTTGTTCAGTGTTTATCCAACTAGCTGAGGTGTTGAAAGAGTCAATGAAAGGCTTTTTCCAAGCTCTTTTTCAAGCCCTCATCATCCATTATCATCTTGTTAGGAAATGCTTGTTGACATTTTTCACTCCTTTGTTTCACACCCCACCCACCCCTTCATTTGCCTCCTTGTCTCCAGCACCATACACCATCATCACCTTCCCCTTCCTATTTGCGGTCATGTTTGGTGACCTGGGCCATGGGACGCTTATGACCTGTGCTGCTCTGTACCTTGTGTTGAGAGAGAGCAGGCTGATGGCCCAAAAGAATGATAATGAGGTATGGATCCCACCATGGCCGTCTCATCAGACCTTCAACCACCTAACTGATGATACATGAAGCTCTTGAGCTGCACAGGGCCTGCAGCCTTCTAGAAACCCTGTTTCTTTAATTGCATAAGCAATTTTTAACCCTGACTATAAAGATACGTTCATGATTTTCTTCCAATATTGTTTGTGTATTTTATTTATTTGTATTTTTTTTTTTTTTTGTGGCAGATATTTAACATGGTGTTTGCGGGGCGCTACATCATTCTGTTGATGGGAATGTTCTCAGTGTACACTGGCATTATTTACAATGACTGCTTCTCAAAGTCCCTGAATATCTTTGGTTCCGGATGGAGTGTGAGACCCATGTTTGGAGAAAGAGGAGGCAACTGGTCGTAAGTATCACGTGAAAGCAGAGATTATGGTTGATCCTTTGGTCATTACAAGCACAAATGGTGAGAGTCCCATACCTAGCAGTTTAAATGACTCGCTGCAGTCCTCACCTTAGTGGACGGTGTTGCTGTTGAGCAAATAATACCAGTTGAATAAGCGGTGCACATGGGATACAAAGGCCCTGTCCCAATACTACCACTACCCCTACTTTTCAGCCCTACCCGTAGATTTTGCGCGTTCCCGTGAGGGTAGTGGTGTCCCAATTCCTCTTTTCACCTAGGGGGAGTGGAGAAAACGAGGGTAGTGGCTATGAATCTGTCCCTACGGAGCGAGGGATTTCGGATGCACCCTAGCTGAACTAGGGCCAGAAAAATTTCCCAGAATGCTTTTCGTCATCATTTGTGGACTGAATCAAAAAAAAAAAAACATGGTGGACATTTCTTAAATGCGTTTTGATTACATTTCTAGCGAGAAATGTATATTTTACTTTCATAATATTCACTCAGTGAATGTACATAATCACTCGTTTGCCTGTTGTTGCGAAGTCTTCTTCAAACCTCGCCAGAATAAAGGCTGATTTATGGTTCCGCGTTAAACCAACGCAGAGCCTACGGCGTAGGTTATGCGGCGACGCGCACCATACGCTGTAGGCTCTGCGTCGATTTAACGCGGAACCACAAATCGGCTCCCGAGCCGGCTGTACTCATCTCTAAATTTTCGGAGCAAATTTCTTAACAGGCGTAGCTACAACTGTTAGATTTCATCTATTAAACCAACATTTATTTTCCTAAATGATTTATTTCCGCCATCGGTAATTCTCAACAGAGCTGCAGGTTTCTCCTCCGGGACGACGGCGCAGCGCGATCACGTCTGCACTCCGGCTGCTGCTGCTCCGAGCCGGCGGCTCTTATCATCTCCGAAAACATTGCAGCAAATTTCTTAACAGGCGTTATTTGGATAAACTGAGCCCAGGTTGGGGATCTTAACGGTTACTTTTATGCCTGAAAAATTATTAAAACTTAATAAAGTGGCATATTAACAGCGCTACTGCTGAAATTAAAATAGCTTTTTGCTCTCGGCTTTCTGATATGGTGTGACGTATGTGCAAACGTAACTACGCAGTTGCTTACGTACCCGAACGTAAACCACGCAGTGACGTAGCACGCAAAATTTAGGGGTGGTGCTGAAAAGTAGGGGTAGTGGGGGTATTGGGACAGGGCCCTGGGAAGATTTCAAGTGCCCTAAAATCTGTGGCTTCTTTTTTAGTGGTAAAAAGTAGGGGGTGTATTAGGATTGGCCCAAAGTCTATTGATTGCAGTACCAGCTACCAGTGGTACTGACACTAATGCTCGATCCACTGTGCACGGCTGTGTACAGCAGAATTAAAAAACGGAGGTTAGGTTCAAGTGAGAAAACTGATGTGTTGTCATCCCCTTCAGGTTTGACACACTTACTGGAAATGCGGCTTTACAGTTGGACCCTGCGGTAGATGGAGTCTTCAATGGCCCGTACCCCATCGGCATTGATCCAGTAAGTCTTTTTTTTTTTTAGATCTCATTGTTGGGCTAAATTCAAGTCAGCCCGGCTGCTGGTTATCCCACACAGATCATGTCTTTGGTCATAATCATCTATATCTTCATACATAATCTTTATATAACTTGATTTTATGAACCTGATTATTTTGTTTTTAGATATGGAGCATTTCTATCAACAAGCTGACATTTCTGAACTCCTTCAAGATGAAGATGTCTATTATTCTGGGAGTCATCCATATGATCTTTGGAGTCACTCTGAGCCTCTTCAACCATCTGTGAGATTTCAGTCCTCATCTAGTTGTTTTTCTGTCATTTGGTACGTCGTCGTCATAATGATGTGGTGTTTGTGGGTTTTTGCAGGTATTTCAATAAGCCACTGAATATCTACTTGGGGTTCATCCCAGAGATCCTCTTCATGTCCAGTCTGTTTGGCTACCTGGCCATTCTGATCTTTTATAAATGGTTGTCGTATGACGCACGCACCTCGTTGGACGCTCCCAGCCTTCTCATTGCCTTCATTAACATGTTCCTCTTCAACTACAACGACCCCACTAACAAACCTCTCTACAGGGGGCAGGTCAGTGTACATGCTTATCCTTCACTTTATTTGACATGAGACCAACAATCTAACTTTTCTTTTTGCTTTCCTCCCTGCCTTTGCAGATGGGCCTGCAGACATTCTTGGTGTTAATTGCCCTGGCCTGTGTTCCCTGCATGTTAATTGTAAAAACTCTAGTTATGCGGCGACAGTATTTGTGGCGGAGAAATCTGGTAAGACAATACAAATATTGCCCTCCATGCACCAACTTCATACTTAACTGTAGTTATAAATGTAAAAATTGATAATTTGTTGATTTGAATTGTGTTATTTTGCCCATCCCGTGTAACAGGGCACACAGAACTTTGGAGGAATCCGGGTGGGCAATGGTCCGACCGAGGACGAGGCTGAAATCATCCAGCATGACCAGCTCGCTCAGCAGTATGACGAAGAACCCGAGGTAAAAATGAACAATCTATCTACAATACTGCTATAAGACAGACTAAATTTTCTGCTCATTGCCCAAAAGCAGAAATGACCACAGAGCAGCAGTTTAAGAGCTCCAGGAACAGAGACTGTACGATCTTCATGCATCTTTGAATAATTCAGCCACCTGGCCATAGCTGGAAACAGAGGCTCACGTTTCCACTTCCAATTTCTTTTAATTATGGATGTGCCAGGTTGTTTAAGTCTGTCTTTATATTTAAACCAAAATGATCAACTGAAATGAAACTGACCTTTTGACCAGATGTGACTCTGAGTGTGTGTGTGAGCAGAATGTCAACATTCTCCAATACTGTTTCACCATATTTCTTTAAAATTGAGTAACTGGTTTCTCTTATTGCTTTCCTGTTTTGTTGACGTTTGTTCATGTGTGTGTGTTTTTAATAACCAAGCGTTGCCTTTTGTCACCTGCTTTCAAGGCGCGTGAGGAGGAAGAGGTAGGCCAGGAGCTCATGCTGCACCACCACCCTGCAAACTATCCCTTCCCGTCTATGCATGTCTAGCAGCTCTGTCTTTTAGCGGCTCTCCCTTGTTGTGTTAGCCACTGTCTGCTCCTCTTAGCTGTGGCATTGTGGCTATGTCTGTGTTAGTGTGTTCCAGGTGTTTCTGGTGGAAAAAGGGTTGCAGGTTTTCATAACATAGTGGGTGTCAGTGCTTCCCTATAAGCTTGGTGATGCATGACACATCAGCAGGGCCGCTTATTTGGTTTCACAAGGCCCAGAGATGACAAAGCGTCTTGTATTTTGAGGGTGGTTGCTTATCTACAATGGCTAATAACTCTTATTAATTACTTGAATGATCATGCATCCGCGGTGACCCGGAGTCCTCCGTTGAAGACTGAAGGCTCTGTTGTACAGAAAAGTTTTAGCACGTTACACTGACATGCAGATCCGTTTTCCTCCAGTTTAACTTCGGGGATGTGGCAGTGCATCAGGCGATTCACACCATAGAGTACTGTCTGGGCTGCATCTCCAACACTGCTTCATATCTGAGGCTTTGGGCTCTCAGTCTGGCTCATGCACGTAAGGCAGCAGCAACACATCTTTGCAAGAAATGAACAGTCAATAACTTCCTTGTGAAACCACTGTTAACTTTCTTGGTCTGGTGCGCAGAGCTGTCGGAGGTGCTGTGGTCCATGGTGATGCGTATCGGCCTTTCTTCGAGGAACCTTGGAGGCTTCATCCTTCTGGCCCTCGTCTTTTACTTCTTTGCTGTTCTCACAGTGGCCATTCTTCTCATCATGGAGGGTCTGTCAGCCTTTCTGCATGCACTGCGACTGCACTGGTAAGTTTTAATATGTGCTTCTCACTTTCTCTCGCAAGGATATCTTCTAACTGTAAATACTTCCTGTTTAAGATGGTCACTGGCGCTCCTCTCCTAGAAGCACATAGACGGAAACATTGTCAGTGTTACCATAAAAGGTGCCCTCCATGTAATAATGGGGACTAGTTACCTAACCAGGATGTCTCAATTAGTTTAAGAGAGAGGAAGTTAAAGCCTGGGAACTGTCAATGTGGGTGAGAAGGAGGAAAATTAAGACATTCTGTTGGGTATAATGTAGAGTTAATAAAACCCATGAAAACACTGTTTAAAAAAAAGAAATGAGGGAGGCAGTATAGAAAGAAATTGTAATAAAGCCAAAGGGCTTTAAAGTTGCAGACAGGTGGTGCAAATTAGTCCTTTAATTTTCAGTTTTTGCAGACTTGAATATACTGTTCATCAATTTGCAGGTTCAGTTTTGAAATGTGAGGTCTCCATTATACAGATTTACAGCGCCACCTGGTGGCCTCACCCCCACCACAGTCCAGTATTGTACAGATGCAGAGATGATCAAACGGTCAGATCATTGTTAAACTGATGGGGAAAAGTTCACAATTTCAGCAACTCCTCATTTTAATAAGTTAAATTATCTGGCAGACAATTGTCAGGACGGGCCCCTTTGGAGAGTCCAGAAAAAGGTGGTTTAGTTTAAAATATCAGATATCTTTACATGTAAATGAACTTGCCTGTCAGAATTGTATAGAAAAACTAAACTAACTTTAAATTAAACAGCTCTGTTGCTAAAATGTTTGATTCTCTACAGATGCAGCTAAACCTCTGCCAGGAGTTAAAACGTGTAATGTTTAGGACTTCATCTTTGCTGACCTGTGGCCAGGATTTGTCTCCTCTCTGTTTTGTTTATACGTGGCGTGTACAGGATTCTTGGACTCTGTTTAACACGCTGTGGGCGACCCTCAGTTGTCTCTTCAGACGTTTTTGCTAAATTATTAAAGTGGGATGATCTGTGGCATAGCGAGAGGGAGTATACTTCAATACTGATTGGGTTTCATGGGGATCCCCCCCCCCATAAGCCTGCAAGTAAATTATGTATGCTAACATCTTGTGAAATGACTATGCCAACCTCATTGACTTTCCTACACCAGAGAGGGTTAGGAATGACGTGGTTCCCTTGGCTCCTCAGTGAAAAGGTCATCCAGCCGTCACTTGGCATTGGATTTCTAAAAATAGATCATTTTCTGAAGGGCCGAGGCTTAGATGTCCTTCCCTGGGACCAGACCCAGGATGTAGACATGAGGGAGCACAGGTGCGTGTGGACTGGAATGAAATGCAGGGGTCATCGGCCAGGACTGCTCATCTCAGCTCTGCTCAGCCTGTCACCTGTTATCACTGCTGGGAAATGTTCTTGCTCTGCTCAATGGCTTTAACAGTATTTAAATTTTCTTTTCAGGGTGGAGTTCCAAAACAAGTTTTACGCAGGTCAGGGCTTCAAGTTCCTCCCATTTACCTTCGAAAGCATCCTGGATGGGAGATGTGAAGAATGAAGGAGCTCTACTTCTGTAAATGTTTGTCATCTGTGTGGAGTTGAGTTGTGATACACACACACACACACACACACACACACACACACACACACACACACACACACACACACACACACACACACACACACACACACACACACACAGACCCCTTCTTTCATTTGTGTCTGCAGCTAAGTGTTCACCTTCCCTGTGTTAGAGTAGTTCAGTAATACCCAATGACAACTTACTATTCATTCATTCAGCCTTGATTGTAATCTGTTTTGTTCTAGAAAAGCCTTTATTTGTTTTGAGTTATTATTTATGAAATCTTTTTCATCATTTCTTTTTCCTTGTACTGTTGCACAATAATGTATCGTGACCTGAACCTGCTACTTCCACATTTCTTTCATCAAACTTAGTGAGGATCTGAGCGTAAATCTTCACGTGGTTGTATGTTTTTCCTTGAGATCGTCTTTGTTCTTGAGCAACTGTCACCACCTTGTGCACTCTCTGGATTAGATGCTGCACACTGACTTTGCACACGGAGCTGTAGCGCTTAAAGGGAATGAAGCTGATTTTGCGTCAGGATGTAGGCCGTTCTCAGACCTTGTCTCATGACCTTCGTGTTTGTGTGTTGATCTTTGATGAGGAAGAGAAGGGGAAGCTATATCGATATGTGAATTATTCGTAGAAAACTAGCTCATTAAATGACATCAGTCTGGCTTTTGATTCTGGTTCCTTCTGAAGATTTCATTAGAAGTTTGTCAGACGTTTACGTTTAGAAGTTAGAACATCGTACAACATTTTCAATTTGTCAGAAATGTTTGAACATCCACATTAATTGAGCATGTTTTTGTCAATAAAATGGGAAAAGCTGGTTAAAGTTTGTTTTATGTTGGTTTTATTTACTCCTATTGACTTTCCTCCTACAAACCTTTGAATGTGCCAACTGGACTGACTTATGTAGAAAATCTTTTTTTTTTAATTCTTAACATAATTGTAAATGTAAGAATTCATTAAAAAAACCAACAACGTAGATCTGAATCATCAGATTAAACTTTGGACTTAACTTTTTCATGAGCTTTATAGATTTAGTAAATATACAAGTACCGAAATATTAGTAAATTCATGTTAAGTGGGACTGCAACCTAAAACCAGAGAGGCTGAGCAAATCTGGACATGACGGTTGATTTCACTCCTCTTGGTGGCGCTGTTGGATACCATTTTAACCATTGAGAGGAGTTCCATCAGAAAAGACAATCGCATCTCTCACCGTGTTAGAAGTCAAAATAAAAACCCAGTTTTGTGTTTTGGCGTATGAGGTATTTGGATAACCTGCACATTTCCCGTGAATTGGGTCACAGAACAGTATCTACTTTTATGAAGAAATTACCCTCAAGTGCCCTGAATGAACTGGAGGTCAGTATTCTGGTACATAATGGGCCTTTTCACAAACATGTAACTATGTCCAGTCTGTCAGGGTTCAAGTCCTAATAAAAGCCCACACATGTGTTCCCACCTGCTTACAATAGGCATGTTTGATTTTCTCCAAATACTTCAAATGTAAATGTTTACAGTGTGCAAAATGGTTCATTTACTTCACTTTTAATGTATTTGTTCAATATTTGTTCCAATACTCGTAACTTAAAAACTGAAATGCAGTGGAGTGGAAGTATCAGATGGCTATGAAACTATTCTCAGATGAAGTAGAGTTTGGAACAAGATGGTTTTACTCCCCAAGGAGCGACAAAGTATTTACCCAAAATACTGACCAATGATTGGACTTTTTAAAAACTTAGATTGGTAGCAGATCTTTTCTCTGCACGAAAGCTCCTATTTGGCTCATTTTTGAACGTAAGATGTATTCATACAAAATGCATTTGAAATGTAGGATTCTCTTCTGAAGAGCAGAAGTTGTGTTGTGATTGTCAGTGCGAAGCAAAAGGTTTGGTTAAGAAGCAACCTCGATGACACATGCCTGCGAAGATGATTGCTGCTGAGATGCTTCCTCCTGGACTGGATGTTTGGTGGAGGACTGTTGTGAGGACTCATCATCCAACAGCCACCTTTGAACATCTACAACACGGGGATGAAGGCTGTCCTTGGTCTGGTGATGCACATGCACGCTGCTTTGAGAAGTCTTCAACCCAGAAGTTCCCACAGGGTAAAATGCTGCGTCAGCCCCAGAGAACCTTGTTCGGGTGCATCGGATCATAAAATAAATAGAGGATTATGTTGATATTCTGAGTAAAATTGTTAAGAAATTATGCTCCAACAACAAAATAACTCAAAACAGATTTAAATGTATCCAAAATGTTTTGAACCCCAGAATGGAGTGGCCCTCCGAGAGCCCAGATCTCCATCTGACTGAACATGTGGTTAATGTCCATTCTCTGAGAGCCGAGTTTGGATGAGATGGAAGTATTTGCCGTGGAAGAATGGGCTTGGATCCCTCAAGAGACATCTTTCAACCGAGTTAACAAGTACAGTTAGATTGTTGTCAGATTTAAGTCCCAATTACCAGAAGACTGCTAATTTTGGTTAATCTAAAGTGCACGGGATCATAAAATGTATCTTTGTTCTTTTGTTTGTGATGACTTTGACCTTGACTTTATTTTTATGTGTTGGAAATTGACCCAATTTAAAAACAAAGGAGTGAGCTCCAACAAGATCCCTGAAACGGTGCCTCATCTGAGTGGCGACGTGGGAGGTCAAGCTATTAAAATCTTGAGCCACTCGGATGAAGAACATCATGTTCTCCAGTGACATGTTGTTCTTAGGGGGGGGCTTCTGTTTTACTACAGCCCGAGGTAATAATAGAGTCCTGTATTTACTTTCGTTTTTTTCTTTTTTTTCTTTGAAAAGCTCATTTAATTTGATATTTCCCAGCGTGCCATGTATAACCAGGGGTGAAAGCCAGCTTGCATAAGAGCCCCAGAAACCTGGCCGTGTTTACACTTCCAGAGACTTTAACTCTGCCGTTTCAAAGCAAAAATCCCGATGAGAGCGAGCTTATTATTGTGTTCCTTTATCTAAGGCAAACATTAAGTGCACTTTAGCTTGGCAGAAAACTGTCTCTAGGAATGCAATGGAATTTTTTTTTCTTTTTGTACGGTTACAGTAGATTTTTCATTGGGATAACAGAAATGCTTTTGCAGCTGTTCTCGTGCTCTGGGCTTTGGTGTCTTCTTGATCTTAGCGCATAAAACAGCTACAACAACATCCAGAGCTCCTGTAGCCTAAAGAGCACAAACAATAGAGTATCTCATGAATTTGGACTGAATTATAATCTTCCTGGCGTCTTCCTTGCACATCTTTGCGCGATGACTAATGAGCAGGATTTTTTTTTTTCTAAGGTGGAACAATATTGATGGTTTCTTTCTTCATCTGGTTTCCACCCACGCTCGTTTTCATGCCAAGTGTCAGATTGCCAGACCATGAACTGACAAAATATTGGAAAGCAGCTAACTTATGCCAAAATAGTTACGGATGAAATAATGGATTTTATACCGCTGATGCAAAGCTTTTGACGGAATGAATGTTGCTCCTGTATGTGAAAAGAAAGATTTTAGTGTATGCAAATATTAACTAGATTGATAAAAGAAAAAGAAAAAATTGGTTCTTTTTTGGGGGGTTTCCACTTCAGAAGAACAAATCAAACCATGTCATTAGTAACTGCACAAAAATTAAGACAATTAAAAGAAGCACAGTGTGGAAACACAACGCACCTCTTCACTGAGTAAGAGCTCGGTGCCGCCAATCAAATACTTGATTCACTGCTCACCAACGAGTATCGACACCTCGATTTGGCAGTTTGCTCTTCGGAGCATTAAGGAGGGTATTAACAACATGCCAAGCAGGAAAGACATCAACGATGACTTTAGAGACCCAACTGATGCCACTCATCAGTCTGAGATTGTTGATGAGGCCATTTACATCATTATTCTGCAGGCAAGAGATCAAACTTTTGTTTTTCCATCATCATGGGGCACAGTACTTTGAGTTTTTTACTGTGAATACTTTGTCTTATTTTGACCTTTGAATCACAACCTAGACTAGTCTAGTCTAGTGTGGTTCAGTCTGTTCTCGCTTGAATGCCCAGGTGACTTAAGCCTGATTTATGATTCTCGGTAGCTGTTACCCACGTGCCCCACTGTATACTTAATAGTTGCTATGTACATGTTTATGTTGCTCTGTAAACACACCACCAAGTGCTAGGTGGCAGTCCCTTTGTGCAGTGCTGAGCTCATTATTGTGTTCTTCTTTCATGTGTTGTTGATTTGGCAGCTAATAAAGCACATATTATGTAAGTAGGAGCTGATAAATGTTGAGCAACAGCAGTTCTTGCAGACATCGCAGCAGTCTATCCGTCTGCCGGGCTTGAAAACAAGAAGGAACACATTGCTACCAGACGCTGAGTTTGCCAGCAGGACAAATCACATTTGTTGTGGTTCATGTTGACATTTGTGGGGAGTTGCACGTCAGGCTGCTGGAGGTCACTAAATAAGGTCCTACGGAAGACAATGGTTGTCAGTCTGAGGCAGAAGTGTAAAAAAAAAAATGCAAAAACTTGCTGCAATTGAGAAAAATAAGCTGAAGTAAAGCCTGACTTTTCATCCAGACGGACTGCTGCAGCGAGTACTGTAGGTGACACTGAGCAGCAGAAATGAATGACGAGTAGATCGATGTGTGAGCGACTTTGGCACAGTAAGTCGGGCTGCCACTGTTTCCAGCCTCTGGGCTTTTATTACCACATCTCCAGACTGTTCTTCTCACAATTTCCACAACCTGTCTGACCTCTCAGACTATTGTTTTCTCGCACAGATTTGTCTGATTATATCAAGGACACAAACCGTAAAACTTGAAAGGAGTGATGACGCTGAGCGCACAAAGAAGCCTCATACCCTTGTTAAAGTGTTGCATAACCCAAAATGTGAAGGAAAAGAAACGGAGCGGAGGACAAAATAAAAACAACCACGGGCAGTCACATAAGCAGTTGTGACAGCCGACCTTTTCGGCCGAGTAATTGCTCCTGGCTGCAGGAAAGTCACGCTGAAGTGACACCAGGGTTCTGGAGACGGAACATTTGCTTCTCTTTTATTCAGTCTGCACCCAAACCCCCGCCAAAAAAAAACCCAATAAAACTTTTAAATCTATGAATGAATGCAGATGGATGACAAAGGGTTGGTAGTTTTAGTGCACCTTTAAGGCGAGGCTAATGTTGATGATGTTTGCTAAATGTTTAACCTTCATGTGGGACTAGGGTTGCCACCCGTCCCGTAAAATACGGAATTATGCTTTATTTGAGAAAAAAATGTTGCGTCCCTTATTGAACTAATACGGGACGCGATTTGTCCCGTATTTTCATTAACGCCCCATACACACGTCTGTCACACACACATCAACACTAAATTTAACAATAATTAACAAAATAAAACACAGATTAGAGAATATTTTATGAAATCAATAAACATTTCCATCATCAAAATTATAACAAATAAAAGTTTAACATATCTTGCTTTGCATGTAATAAGACTAGGTAATATATTAGTTTCACCTTTTAAGTTGAATTATTGAAATAAATTAACTTTTACACCATATTCTAGTTGAATTATTGAAATAAATTAACTTTTACACCATATTCTAGTTGAATTATTGAAATAAATTAACTTTTACACCATATTCTAGTTGAATTATTGAAATAAATTACCTTTTACACCATATTCTAGTTGAATTATTGAAATAAATTAACTTTTACACCATATTCTACTTGAATTATTGAAATAAATTAACTTTTACACCATATTCTTCACCTGTAGGCTATATTATACATCTGGGCTGATGTGGACATACTAGCATAGGAGGCTATTTCAGTTGCTAGTATGGTTGGCTGTCTCTACAGTCATGATGAAAGTTCAATGCTATTAAAGCACTTTAAACTTTAAATCAAAGCATTTTGTTTTTTCATATAAAATAAACACATTTTTATTCAGTTTAGAAGTTTTGGGGCTTTTTTTTTTGGCTCCTGCGCTGCTGAAATCAGGGCGTCCCTTATTTCTATTTCTGAAAGGTGGCAACCCTATGTGGAACATCAGAAATGAGCATCTCCAGTTGGCCGGTGCGTGCTCCAAACTCCGTGATCCAGCACCTTTGTGAATGTGGCGCTAAAGGAAAAACCAAAGACTCAAAAAAGCTCCAAACCGCCAGAATTTGTTCCCCATCATTCTGACACCTGGACCCCTTTCCAAGCTTGTAACAAGTCAGCCGGCAGAGTTCACTGTGGGTGCTGCGGCGAGGGCGTGTGTGTGTGTAGAGCTGCAGTTTTAGTACATGTGAGCGGGCCTTCATGTGCACCGCGCTCTGCAAATCCAAACAACAGAACTGGCAGTGTTATTGTTTCTTTCCATGAACTTACCCACACCGAAATTGAGCCTTCGGAGGATTAACTGAGCCATGTCCCTCGTCTTGGTCGGACTTCTTCTCCGGCGTTCTGGGTTGAAAAGTTCTCCCGGAGCTGTGCGTGCCAATGGTGCGGCCTTCTGTAGCGGCCACATGTTGAGGGACAGCCGCCACCGCAGATGGGAGGAGGACAGGGAGCAGCATCAGGTCGCGGCCTTTTTTCTTGAGTGCTATTGTTGTTCTCCGTCCGTCTCCAAGGACAGAATAAATAGCTCTGCTGAACCAAAGGTATGTGCCTCCCTCACTGCCGCAAACGCACCACCATGAGAACCACGTCGTTACCAATGTTTTGCCTCTTCTGGAAATTCTGCCTCCTCCTCTGTTTTTCTTTTCCCAGCACTTGTAGGAGAAGTGAAAGAAATGCCCTCCATCACTCATCCCAGCCGACGTCTAGAGAGCCAACACATGAGGCTTTTGACGGCCGGCCTTATTTCTGCCAAACGCTGTGGGGATTTGGTGCCGCGACACACAACGTCAGGTGACTTTCAGAGTTTTTATCCTTTCATGTACTTTATTGGGGATATCCATCGGCCTTAACGGCACGCAATCTGTGGATTTACTGTAGGATTAATGTGGAACTTAAAGATGCTTACAAAGGTTTGTGCCGAGAGCTTTAGGTCAACGCGACACGCAGCCCATTCAGCTGAATCCATTGTTGCCAATTATCCTTATTATAAGCGAAAAAGAGCGCTTTGAAGACTGGAAGGGTGGACATTTGGTGTTGTCTTTCAAATAACTACTAGTTGGAAAAGGATCATGTTAAACATTAAAATGCCTACCGCAGCAGGAGTGAAGGAACGGGGAAGAAAACACTTTGATAACTAGTTTGATAATATTTCATCATTTAAGTGGCTTCTATATGAAAGTTAAAAGTTAAAAATGAAAGATAAAGATGATTGGAAAGGTAGACTGTTGGACGCTGCAGGTTTCTCTTACACACACATCCACACACTTTTTGTAATGCTTTGACAATGTGGTTTCTATGATGGCAGCTTAAGCAGAAACACAAGCGTGAAGGAATTTCCTATTACGTAAGGTGCAGGAGAAGTGACTGAGAAGACGTGCGCGCTGAAATGATCTAAAGGTGGTGAGATTGAACGAGACGCAGAGGGCCAAAGGTAAGACGACTAGAGGGGACACACGGACACCCAGAATTAGAAATCACAGGAGAAATCCTTATGAGGAGTTGGGAATACTTTGTTCATGTCTTAGTAAGGATACAAACGGGCCGTGCTGGGAAGCTGCAGGGTGGCCAAGAAAACTAGCTCTCATCGGAAATCTGTTGTTGAAACTAAGGAGAAATAAAGCTGCTGTAATGCATCTAATGAAACTCGACTGCAGGTGTCTTTGACACCGAACCATACAGGCGTAGGAGGCAGTACACATCCAGTAGGAGAAAACAATGAGTCTCCAGAGCAACAAGCACTCGTTATCTGTATGTGCTTCTTCTTATCTGGAGTTACAGGGATCTGCTGGAGGGAACCCCTGCAGGAGTACACGCAGGACAGGCTGCCACTTCATCCCAGGGTCACTCAGAGACAAACAAGCACACACTCACCCTGAAGGCCTCTGGACTCACCAGGTAGCCCGGCACGCACGTCCTTGGACAGCGGGAGGAAACCCACACAAAGGAAACGTAAGCAAGCAGAGAGAGAACATGCAAACCCCCCACACGCAGGTCCTGGGATTCAAATCAGAAACCCTGTAGGTGTGAGACACCAGGACAACAGCATGCTTTACCAAACAGGACTTTCACAATGAGACAAACTAGGGCTGGGCGATTTTGGACAAAAATAAAATCCCGATTTTTTTTCTCTGAAAATCCGATTTTCGATTTCGATTTCGATTTTTTTGGAAAAACTACAAAAGACAATGGAATAAATTGTTTCAAATATTTTATCTTTATTTTTAAAGAAAAATAGCAAACTAATTTCCCTATTGGGAATGAAGTGCAATTGAAAGATACTGTAAATCCTCCTTGAGTTTAGTAAAGTGACAACATTTACAATTTTCTTGACCAAACAAAGATGACTAGACGAGCTCTGTCTGTAATGCAGCCAGCTGCAAAAAAGGAAAATCAATTTTCTGATTTTCCTTTTGTTAACATCGATTGTGATTAATAAATCCGATTTAGATTTAAAATCGATTAATCGCACAGCCCTAAGACAAACCGTAGCGTGTTTGGCTGCGTGATCTCTCTGGATGCAGATGTCCATCACTCAGAAAATGACAATCTGTAAATAATTCAAAAGTGAGTTTTTAACCCTGATTTACAGAAACTGAGGGTTTCATCGTTCCTGCAGGTTTCTGGAAGTTTGTTCCAGATCTGTGGAGCATAAAAGCGGAATGGTGCTGCTCCATGTTTGTTTCTGGTTCTTGGGACACGGAGAACACACTGAGAGGTCTGGATGGTCGATGTGGCTACAACAAGTCTGATGTGTTTCGGTCCTAAACCATGCAGTGATTTATAAACAACAGAAGTATTTTGAAGTCTGTTTTCTGAGGTACAGGGAGCCAGTGTAAGGTCCTCAGAACTGGAGTGATGTGGTCCACTTTCTTAGTTGTGGTGAGAACCCGGGCAGCAGCATTCTGGGTCAGCTGAAGCTCTCAGATTTACTTTTAAGGCCGACCTATGAAGACACTGTTGCAGTAATCAATAAGATAAAAAATAGAAATAAAAGATAAACGCATGGATGAGTTTTTCAAGGTCCTGCTGAGACATTAATCCTCTGATCCTGGAGATGTTCTTGAGGGAAAGAAGGCCGACCTTTAACACCCAGATTTCAGTCCTCATTGGTAGTTTGTAGCTGTAATACCTGAAGCTGTGCTGACTGTTAAATGCTCTTCTTTTGGTCCAAAAACAATAACTTTTGTTTCATTTTTGTTCAACTGAAGAAAGTTGTGGCACATCCACTCATTGGTTTGTTCTATGCATCTACTCAATGCTGGTATGGGCTCAATTTCATATTACGGTAATTACATTTCTGTTAGATATACTTTGGTGAAAAACAAAAAACAGGATTCCTCCAAGTCTTATGAAGCATTTACTTTTATTAACAAGCTATTTTAGACCCTCCCCTTCATCTTCTCGTCACCGGATGACACATATTTGAACGTGACGAAGAAAAGTTCTTTACATAAACAAATGTTTGACCCAAGTCCAGATAAGATTTTTGCAGCAGCTATGACCTACTTGAAGCTCCAAACGCTTGAGTTCAAATCCCCATGCTGTCAAGAACTGACTGTTCTGACCCGTGGAGCAGGATTTGTGTTTTTGCATTTCCTTGGCGGTTTACATTTCAAATTTCTGGATTTTCACAAAGTTAAAGGGTTTGAAGTGCTGCAGGGGCCAGTGGCCGTCTGCACTTGTTTCGTGTGACGTAAAACCTCAGCTGAAGAAAAAACATCCGCTTCCAAGGTTTTTGTTAAATGTGAAGAGGAACAGGATTCAATATCTCAGTTTATGTCTTTTGTGTGTGTGTGTGTGTGTGTGTGTGTGTGTGTGTGTGTGTGTGTGTGTGTGTGTGTGTGTGTGTGTGTGTGTGTGTGTGTGTGTGTGTGTCGTTGCACATATCTCAGGAGTAACAAATGGATTTTTAAAGTAATAAGCCTCGCTGATGTTCAAAAGCAATATTTGTGGCTTATAATAAACTTTAAAAAGCATTAAGCACGACCCTGGTTTCCCTCCAGAGATACTGATGAGAGTGGCTTTTTGGATGGCATTTTGTATTTGTTTGGGTCTGATGGGGCCAAATAACTGGCAGTACTTGCGAGCAGGAAACGGAGCACAAACTGTCTGAAATCGTCTTCCATGAATTACCTCAGATATAAAAGTCATAAGAAGGCATCTCAAGAGTGCTTCTAGGGAACAAATGTTTAATCATCCACTCGTGTCTCTGCAGGATGGAAACAGAACCTGCTCCTGCTGGGAAGATGGAGAACAAAGGCATAGAAAGGACAAGCTTAAAAAAAAAAAAGAAAAGGAAGGAGGCCAGTTATGAACATTTCTGGCATTCCTCAGCTCCAAGCAGCTGCGGCATTTTCTTTAGGGTAAGAGGTCCTTGCAGCCAAGCACCACCGGACCAGGACCCTGCAGGAAGCCCTGTTTTCTCATTATTGACTGCAGCATAGCTGAGCTGGCTCCGTGCCGGGGACAAGAGGAAGAACACATTAAAGCAAGAATTCAGGATATTGGCCGGCAGGGATGTTGTTTAACCTAAAACAAGTAAACAAGTACAAAGGAGCGTAAACGAGAAGGACAGGAGGACAAAGAATCTTGACCACTGTGGAAAGTGTTGCTCTTAAAGAGTTTCTCCTTCAGGATGCTGGCATTTCCTGCTCAGAGAGGCTGTTTGATATTTATGGAGGACCGGCCCAAGAGAGGACTTCTTTTTTTCTTTATAATACTCAGTTTCTGTAAATAGACGCGCTGAAATGGAAAGCAGATGCTTTACGAGCAGCGTGGTCGGAGTGTTCTGTTTTGGTTTTTCATTCACAGTATGTGCAGGTGAACTTCCACCGCAAGGTCCAAATGTTCATCTTCACCAACATGAAAATTAAGAGACAGGCTTAAGAGAGGAGCAGACTTGCCACTCGTCACTATGGGAGGGCCAGTGGGATATTTTTGACAACATCCAGTTCTAAAATATCTTTTATTTTGTCCATCACTCATAAAGTTCACTAAAGTTGAACGCTTGCTTTTACTCCTGCACCTCGGCAGGTTTGTGAGCCACGTTGAAGGCATGCAAAATATTTGTTATATATTCAGTAAGTTTAAAACACTTTATCGTAACACATATTTGGTTTTGACGTTTAGGCTCCATTCAAGCAAAGTTTATCAGGCTTACACATAAATACAGCCAGGGGTGTAGGACTAACCCCCCCCCCCTTCTGAAGCCGGATGGAGGTGGGATTGACAGAAAGCTGTTGAGACACCCGAAGGCATCAGGAATGCATACTTCATGCTCCTCAAATAGGTCAAGGAACAAATTGAGTAATTGGAAGGAACCATTCCCTCAGAGGGGTGAATAAGCGATTGAGTCATTGCACAGATTGCCTGCCTGAAATAACTCCCTGGGTTGAATCATTTTGCTGCATTGAAAATGGAAATTTCAAAGAATTTGAGAAGATGAAGATTAAGAATACAAACCTGGACAAACTCGACGGTTCCCTTCCAATTAAAAAAAAGACAGAAAAACTCAAATTGGTCACTGAAATAAATGAAAAGACAGCTGATACTGTATGAATGGTAACCAAAGAGCCTAGAGCAACAACAAAATGCATGTTGATGAGCCACACAGCTTCTGGGAGAATGTCCTTTGGAGAGATGAGACAAAACAGGAGCTTTTTGACAAGTCACGTCAGCTCTATGTTCACAGATGCAAAGAAAAGACGACTGTAGCTACTGTGAAACACCGAGGAGGCTCGGTTATGTTCTGGTACAGGGTGTCTTTAGTCTGTGCATGAAATCTCAGGACTCTCAACACATTCTGGAGTGAAATGGTCCCGCTTGGTCTCAGTTGTAGGTCATGGGTCCTTCAACGGGATAATGACCCAAGACACACAACTAAAAACAGCCAGAGAACAAAACATTGGACTATTCTCAAGTGTTCTTCTGCGAGTCCTGATCTTAATCCTGTTGAACATCTGTGGGCAGATCTGAAACATGCAGTCTGGAGAAGACACCCATCAACCCGGAGACAGCCTGAGCAGTTTGCTCATGAGCGGAGCTGTGCACCTGTCGACAGGTGCACAAGGCCCACGCTTACACAAACCACCAGGGGCCTGTACTACGAAGCAAGTTCAACATACCCAGGATATCTTTTCCTTATCCAGATTCACTAACCCGGACAATTGCAATCACGCTAAGCGGTCACACGTGTTGCCTAGATGTATTTGTATGGCGTGTATGACAATTGTAGCCTAATTCCTTCAGCTGCAACCCCAGCGGAGTGAAACGCACATGGGAGCAAATAAAAAATAAATATAAAAACATAATTCAAAGCGGTAAGTAGGCTCACTTTCATATCTTAGAAGTACAACAAGTACAAGGCTTTAGTGTTTCTATCACTCTCTGTTTTAGGATGATATCAGTATACAAAAGCACAATGAAATAGCATTGACATTACTTGCAGCAAACAGAAAAAAAAATGACAAGAAGAAGACAGGAGGGTCCCTGAATACGCGTTCTCTTCGGAGGGATCCTCTCACGATCCGCGCACCGAGCTCCACTGGATTCTCTTCGAAAGGGCATGCCATTTTCCAAGAGAGCTGATTGGTCAGTGGGCGGTGCTTTTATACCCGGCGATCTGTATCTCGAACATAACCTGCTCCGGAGCAGGTTAGCTGTTCAGCATAAGTTACCATGGCGATGTACCCCGGTAAGAAGTGAACCACCGTCGTAGTCCTGAAAACCCAGGGTTAAACCTGAAGTTACCTTGCTAACCCCAAATCCCGCTTCGTAGTACAGGCCCCAGGACTGCAGTGATTGACATGAAAGGTTGTGCAACAAAATATCAGGTTGAGGGTCCCATCATTTCTCACAAGGCCAGTTTCCGTAGTTTATTTTGTTTGATGATGGTTTTGATGCATAATTCTAAAATAAAGTCTGATCTCCGTTACTCACATTTTAGTAAATTATTACTTTTGTCAGTTTAAAGTTATTTTGTTGATCATTGTGAAAGCCTGATGGCATTCATTACATCATATGAACATTCATGCTCCCTGTTGGTTTTGTAAAGGAGGGAATTTAGGATTGAAAGGTTTTCCATGAATGTTGATGCAACTCTTCACAAAATATTAATATAATTAATATTAGTTAAGTCTGTAGAAAACTGAGGTAGAAGGAAAATATGTTTTAAGTTGGGCGTCAAGTATTCAAGAGAACAAAAGAACTATTCATAAAATCATGGAAAGTGTTTCAAAATGTGTTGTTTGGTTTAAAGTAAAACCAACATGCACCACTTCTATGAATGCGACTTGTGGCTTTGGTTTTACAGGAACACTCAGCTTCTGTTTGATCAACCATATAAAACGGTTGTGAATGTAATATTCCAGATGGTTTACAGTTTGAACATCACTTTTAGAGTTCAATTTAACTAAATACACCAACACTGCAAACCGTTCACATTAACTGTAATAAAATTCAAATCACAAGTGCATTGATACTGACATGCAAATAAGCAGAGCGCCTTTTTCCAGTGAACTGATCTACTTAGAAACCAGCTATGTTCACAAAATATAATTTTGACGGGTGTAAAGTATTAGTTCAATGTTTATGTGCACTAAACTCAGCAGAAGCCGAGTGAGGTGTATCAAGTATTTGGTCATAAAATGTTTTTACCCTAAAAGTCAGGAGATCAACTAATAATGACTCAATCCAATATGTGTAGATGTGCTGATATCAAAAATAGTTACTCCGTGTATGAAAGACAAGATCACAGACAGCAGCTTGATAGAAAAAGCTCATGTATTTTTTTGTTTTTAGTTACATTTAGCAATGCATCGCCACCAACATTTAATTTCAACATGATGTCCACAAGGACAAGTGCAAACCTTCCTGAAATTCAAGAGCAGAATACAACAGGAATAAAAGTTAACATACAAAATAATGCAATGTTGTTAACATTCATATATTTATAAAAAAAAAAAAGAAAAAGAAAGTTACCTTTGCAGATCAATCTTAACACTAACTCACAATATACATTTCAATCCTTTGAGAATTTCCTTTCCAATTTCTCTGCTCGCGAGAATCTGAAGGAAAACATCACATTTATTCAAACCCGGGCATCATTGGACTACCCCGTTCCTTTGTTTCTACAACGGATCAAAACACAAAACGCCGGCGGTTCCTCCCTCCCAAGACTGATGTTATATTTGGAAGAAAGTAAAAAAATAATAAACCCAACAAGAAGTCTAGAGGCAACTTTGCAGTTAAGTACAAAGTAAATGTTGTGCAACTTGTGCAATAGCAAATAAGTGAACAAATTAAAAAAAAAAGTTTAAACCACAATTTTAGCACAGAAGTGAGGTGGAAAAGTGGCACATTATCAGATAAAAAGGTCACGTGACAAAAACTGTGATGAAGAACGATTATTTACAGTACACCGTGTGACAGCCAATTTTTATTAAAGGAGCCTTTAGTTTCTTACAATTACACAGAAATCCAAGAACAACGTAAAAAAGTGCTCAAGATTGTCCTTAAAAAAACAAAAAAAATTATAAGAATGCTACTATATCAAACTTAAACTCAGGCATCAATGTGGCATTGAATATTTAAAGGGGCTTGAGGTGATAACACACATAAATAAACAAAAATAAAACAAAAATCAGTGAAACATTTAACATTTATCCTTCAGCAAAGACGCTGCCTTCTGTTAGATACAACCATCTGCAAAGATCTCATCACAGAAACAATGTGTGGGTCAGCTGAAGCGTGAGCGCATGAATGAAGTCAGTTCACAAGGAAGCAAGAAACTGCCTCTCCTCCAAAACCCAGTCCCAAAAGGCAATCTGGGTACAAGAAAGCATGGCGGTGTAAGGCTGAGCCCAGTGCAGCTCTGTCACTTCTAAGGCGGCGGTCCAGTCGTGTGACAACGTCCTCGTGTCTTCTCCCACTCCTTCCTTTGCCATCCCTTACATATTTATCTTGTGCAATTATTCAAATAAGCATGGAGTTTATAGTTCACAGTCACACGCAAAACACGCAGAGGTATTGGTCCACGCACAGCTCAGACATCACAGCAGTAGAGCACGGTCCTGGCTCGGAGCAGGACCAAGAAGCTGCAGGGCTCGCTCAACGAGTCTCTGGCGACGCGTGGAGCGCCGGTCAGCAGATCAGCTCCTGCTGGATCTCTGGCCGCGTGGGGTACGGGGCCTCGCTGAAGGAGAAGGCATCCCGGCCCGCCTTCAGCTCGCCCTGCCCCGGGCACATGAGAAACGACCCGATCAGGTCCAGGTCGGGGGACGGAGCCGGGCTCTCCGGCTCCGACTCCGAGTGGCTCATCTCGGGCTCGTCCAAGGACGAGGCCGACCTCTTGTGGAGGTGCGGGTGGGAGTGGGAGTTCAGCCAGGGGTGATTGAGGCATTCTTCTGCTGTGGCTCTCTTCCTGTACACACAAACACAATAACGCTCTGGATGAGTGGAATTTCCCAAGGAGTTTATATAACCAATGCGTTGCTTGGATCTTCCGATTCACTCAATCCCCACTCTCACATCGACCGTATTCTTTTCAACACCGGGATCGGAAAACCACAATAATAATATTATGAAGATTTTCCCCTCTCTTTTTTTTGTCCCCTTCATGTCTTACCAATCAACAATTTTTTTTGCCCTTTTCCAGTAATCCCATTAATATGATACGAGACCGAAGCTGCTCCTACTCTTCAAATAAACTGAGGGTAAATTAAAGCCTCTGCTGAAGTTAAACATCCTTCCGCTCCTCGTGTTCAACACAAAGTGGTTGATCTATAAAGATGGGGGGTTTTATTATTATCTTTTTTCAAATGAAATCAGTTTAATCCCAACAAATTAATGAAATAAAATTAAATACGAAGGAAACAACGTTGCTCGAGTGACGCAAATCTTGTTGCCACACACTGATTCTGAAGAAAGCGGATGTGCTTCCTGCAGCTGTAAACCTGACTCACATCCTTGGTGCGTAAATCAGCTCGCGATTATGCCCATGACAAGTTTACAGGTTTATGCAAAGAAATCAGAACATCTGTGGAGCGTCATGCTCGGCTGCCTGGAGCCTCACCTGGGGTTTTTCACCAACAACGACTTGATAAAGTCAACAGCCAGGGAGGAGATCCCCTCAAACGTGTCCGGCGAGTAGTCCACGTTGACCTGGGAGATGTTGAGGAACGTCTCCTGCTTCTCGTCACCCAGAAACGGAGACTCGCCTGTCAGCATGACGTAGGTCAGAACCCCGATGCTCCTGACATGAGAAGGAGGAGGTGAAGGTGGTTATTGAGAAAAATGACACTATTTAACAGTTGATCCGTCCCATCTCGGTGTTAGTTGTTGCTCAAAGGCAACAAGGACGCCAAGGCCGAGACATGTTTCGGATGTGATGTCACTACTGGCCTAGGGCTGTTCGATTAATAGATTTTAAATCGTAATTATGTAATTAGAACGATGTTAAAATGTGAAAATCGCAAAATCGATTTTTCACTTTTTTTTTTTTTTTTTTTTTAAACCGGCTCTTGTTCCTTACAAAAAACTTGCAAATGTGAATAGCAAATGTAATGACTGACATAACACACCTCTACCTCCTTCATGGGTTGCATTATTATTTAGCATGCAAAGACCCAGTTTAGTTTAATTAGAAAATGTCTTGTTTTATTTAATTGGAAATATAACTTACTGTATGTTTGCAAGTGCTGATTTGCTGATTTTTTTTTTTCAGAGATAAAACTTTATATTTTATTATATTTTTTAAAACTTTTTTCAACTTATTTTACAGAGTTTTGCACTTTATTCATTCATTTTTGGTTTAATAAGAGCAAAGTTTGCACTTAAAGCCCAATGGGGCAAATGTTCAATAAAAAAACAGCATATTTGAAATCATTTCTTTGCCTTTTGTCAATTCACAAAATAATCGTAATCGTAATCGAAAATCGGATTTTCAGAGAAAAAAAAATCGAGATTTTATTTTTGGGCAAAATCGAACAGCCCTATACTGGCCATCGCGTAATTTTGTGTAACTAGCATGACTAAAGTTGCACACTTACCACATATCTGTAGCGGTGCTGATGGGCTCATAGTTCAGGATCTCTGGTGCTGCAAAATAAACACATGGAGCCATTTAGTCGAGACATATGAACACTAAATCTGAAGGGGGAACAGGGTGGATCTGGAAACGTAAGAAAAAACAAAAGCAGAACCTACCCACGTATTCTGGGGTACCCAGGATCTCCCTGACCTCCTTGACTTTGTCCACACATCTGGACAAGCCGAAGTCAACGATGCGGATGTCCCCCAGAGGTCTGGCACTGGTCAGCAAGATGTTCTGGGGCTGGAGATGAACGCAACCGATTAGGCAAAAGGTTTGTTACATAAGGAGCAAATGTAATTCAAGCAGCCTGAGAGTCTACACTTGACGTCATTGTCTGTCCTTGTGAATGAGTCGCGGCATTAGAGGAAACGACTCCTGATAGAATTAGGGGATCCGTCTGCAAGTCGTCGGCGTTCACGGTGCCGCTCTGAGCTCAGATCAGCCACTAAGCTCATCATGCAACTCTGAAAACAGGTGGGGTATTGACTGCCAAATGTTTAAACGGCTTTTTTAACAAGCGTACGCAAATAAATACCGCGGTGTAAATAACAAGGCTTACGTCCTTACGTCCCTAGGTGGCAAAACTGCCAGAGGTAGCTGGTCCATGTGAGGTTGAAGTAGATAGATCTGATCATAGATATGTTAACATGCACATTATGTTTTGATCATTAAGATTAGCTGCACTGAGATGGAAGAATCTGGAGCACGTTATGCAACAAGTGTAAGGAGAAACCACGCACTTTTTTGTTCTGCGGGGCGATGCCAAGATAAAAGGAGGCCAGGGAAACCTCAAGGACGCCTGCCCGAGTTACCCAACGACCCAATAAAAGCATCCCCTCGTGGGAACAGAGGCATGACACACTGAATGAGCTCCTGGTTGCATAACTGTAATTATATCTCCCTCAGGCTAAACCCTCCGAGGGGGACGGACCGGCGTCTGTGGTCGCATAGGCTCTCACTGCCCTCACCTTCAGATCCAGGTGCACCACGTTGTTTCGGTGCAGGAAGGCCACGCCCGTCAGGATCTGCTTTGCCAGTCGTATCACGTCTTTCTCTGTGAACGCGTCATCGTTATCTCCCACGCACTGGTCGAAGATTTCGCCACCTGCAGCACTGAAACGACAGCAAAAGATAAAGAAAATTAAATACAAATCACAGATAAAACCAAAAAAAATGTATGTGATGGGATATGAGATAGCCATCTAGTATAGCTGAGCTTTTATTTTTGATTATTTTAATTTGCCGTCATAAAATACAACCTCAAATGAACAAGCAGTTCCTTCCCTGCAGTTTGCATCAGACGTTTACAGTGGAAAATACCTATCAAGCCAACTTTTACACGTTTTGTGACACCCCCCCCACCCCCTGAGCAAGTAATTTCCGTTTTCTTTAAAATTATATAACGGTTGGTGTACTCATTAGTATACTTTGGCGTGGAGGAACAAAGTCCAGCCACATCTGCACTCTGCATGCGAGTCCAACATAAATCAATGCAGGTTTTGGTTCCCCGCCTGCGACTGTTCCTTTCCTCTTCCCAGGGAATATTACCGAGATAAGAACAGTTATATCAGCTAACTGCAGGCTCCGATACCATCTGACCACAGCCTGATATATTCCAATTAAGCATAATAAAAAAAGAGGGGGAATACAGAGTACAACTAACAAGAGCTTGGAATTTTTTTTAAATAGAAAAAAGGGACTACTGTTAATCTAAATATAACTAATTATAAAAAGCCAAGGAAAGAGAGAAAGGGGGAGGGAGCAATGTCGGGTTGGTTTTTAAATAATCTTAGACCCTCAGGCTGAAGCATTTACCCTTTGTTTGATCATAACTAAGGGATTAGCCATTTTTGGAATTTTATGAGATAACTCAATGCCAGCTCTTGATTTCCCGGGAAGGAATAGTCAGATTCCTGACTAATCTCGCTGATCTTGTATAACACAGTTAAGTAAAGTGGAGACATGGTGGATTTGGGTTAGATGCCCCATCAGTGAGATCAATGCCTGAAGCTGACAGTTCACCCACAAAACTACAACCATGTGTGGGGGATTTAGGAGGCACACATGCTTTTTATCCTCCCAGAAAAACTTTGTGACCGGGAACAACTGTTACATAACCGGCACCTTCCAGTGTCCCGCGTTCCTTTACTAACCTTTGCTGTGAAAATAGGAACGAGAATTCTTTTCTCCCCCGGTTTTGGAAGATATTCCTAAATTTTTCCTACTATATTTTTTTCTTCAAAAACCTTTTTCCCTTCGAGAAGCAAATCTGCACCACAGCTCTCTGCAAACAAACTCCAACCCACCGAATGAGCTGCAGGGACACACCATACAATGAAGCAATGCCAGAAAACTCTTTATAGCTTCCCAATCGTTTCCAGTCACGGTTTTAAAACTAAAACTGAACTTATTCATTTAACATGAACTTCGTCTATAAGCACTGACTGAGTCTGGACACTGAAGCATCTGAATGGACCAAGTGCTTCAGCTGCTTCGTTAAATTTAGAGAGCTGTGAATGGATTAAAAAAAAAAAACACTTTTGCTCAATTCAAATTAGACTTTTGTTTAAACCGGGATTGGGAATTGTTTCCTACTCCCCTGACACCTAAATATTCTGCGCTCTTCTTCTTCTTTCCAAGAAAGTTCACACTTAATGAACTCCCTGCAGCCAAATGTGTCGGGGCACGTCAAGGCCAAGTGATCGTTTCGTTGCAAGAGCAAAGAACAAATGTGAAGCAGTAAACGGTAAAAGAAGTCATTGTTTTTTCTGAAGTAGAAGCTATGTGATTAAAGCCCTTGCTGGCTCGCCAAGCGCCCGTGACAAAGATCACCCTGTCGGCCGGCCGGCGTCGTCAAGGCCGATCTAACTGTTGGCTGAACGTTTTGGACACTGTGTGTCCATTACAGAGGAAATCCAGCTTGTTAAGGGTTATGTTGGGCACATGATGAGCAGACATCCTGTAGCTTTAGTATTCAAAATAAGGACAGCATATAAAAACAGTCATCATCATCATCATCATCATCATCATGTGCCACACTGTCAATGGACTGTAACTTTAGTTATTCTGTTTCATGTCACATTAACTTTAAACCTCGAAGGAATAAAAGAAAACTGAAAACTTGCACTGCAGTTTAAAGTACATAAGAGCAGGTAATAAACTGTTCTGCATGCAAAAAAATAAACCCTCACTATGACTGTCCAGGGGTTGATTTTTCATTCAAGTGACCGTCGAACTCGTCATTGTGGTGGAGTCTTTCTGTAAAACTGATGCAAGCTCAAAGATAATCTGAACTCAGCTTCTGTCATTCCTCTGACATTTACAAGGATGTGGTTGTGGCTACGAGACGCGAGTTCACTTTACCAGCATGGCGCTGTGCTACTTTTGGGAGCCTCGCTTGCCGCTTACATTTAAAACCCACAGGAAATGGAAAATGGTTTGCAGTTCTTGAAACTGGTGCTGAGGTCAGACGGTTTGAGATGCAACTTTTCGTTGGCCACGAGTTTCACCGTTAGTGCTTCTGCAGCTTTCAGAACCCGTGTGCAGTGACGTTGATAATAACGGAGCTCTTTAAACCAGGCCATCGAGTATCAAAGCATTGCTCGTGTGCAGGAAGAGGAACTTTCGACCTCTGACGACCGACCTCCTGCTATGTTGTGTCTGCCGGCAATGCAGGGGCAAGCTACGGTGGTACTTCCCCTTTCACACTTCACGCGGGGGTCAAATGCAGCCGTCCCCACAGAGCTGCTTCTGTCCTGCAGGGTCATTCCACATCTGTGGTGGAAATTACTAGCTAGAACTGTGTTAAAGGAGGGACTTGGTCACAAGCAAGCATGCAGCGACCAAGCAGAGCATCTCCTCACTCCAATGAGGAGAGAGATGCAATTACATTGCAATTCCATTTTCTGTTCTGGTTGATTGAAATGTGGAAATGCCATGATGCAAATAGTAAGTACAAAGAATGATGATTGAGTTGCTGAACTCAACTGTTTACGTTCACCTACATGGTTGAGTACAACACGCTTCCTTTTGCACTGGTCATGAAGTTCTCATAGTAATATGCAACATGACAGACTTGTCGCTCACAGGTGTCATCTTCTCACGGAGAGCTTTGTGCCGTTTTGCCACATTAGCCTTTGCAACAACGGTTCCCATCATCTAGCCTGACGAGAAACTAGATGGCAACACCGAGAAGAGCAGCTAACCACAGCGAGTATTTCTATATAAGGCAGAGTTCATGTTACAGTAAAGCAGGGCTGCGTGTGTGTGTGTGTGTGTGTGTATACATACTCGCATGAAAACGTCAAAGCGTTTCTCATGCAAAGCAGAGGATGTGGCATGACGTGTTTGTGAAATTTGCTGAGAGGCCTTCCCCAAACTAAAAGAAATTATTTTGCATTGCAACTAGTAAATTTAGGATGAAATTATGCACAAACTACAAGGAAATGTTTAAAAAGCAATAATTTAACCGAGAGTTTTCCTTTCTCAGATCAAATGGGTCACTACAGGTTAGCACCATCACTTCTGCACCAACGCGTCGACTCACCACTCCAGAACGAGGATGATTTCAGAGTTGGTCTCGTAGACCTCGTGCAGCGCCACCACGTAGGGGTTTGCCTTGGCCGACTCCAGCACAGCAATCTCGTTCAAGATGTCCATGCGGCAGTCTTCCCCCTTCCGCCGCTTTCGCAGGAACTTGGCAGCGAACTGCTTCCCCGTTGCTTTCTCGAAGCACTTCTTTACCACTGCAAACTTTCCCCTGGGAAACGGAGAAAGAAGAAGAAAAGCAAGACGGTGATTAGTAAAAATGATGGGGGAAAAACAAAAAAGACAACCATTTTTTTACAGTCAGGGACAGCTGCGTGACGTCTGTATCCAGGCAGCCACTGGATCAGCTCTAGGTCAGTGGAAAGTACTGCAATTAAAAGCTAAAGCCACCGCACACAGTCATGAAAGTTAAATCACAAGGAGGTGCAGCCTGATTTACAAAGCAGCACGTTAAGAAAGACTCAGGGGTGAAGCACCGTTATGGAGCGCTGCAGAGATAAGGAGGTGAAATGGCATCATTTGAAATACAGGCCGTTATGGACTGCTGATATGCTGCACTGAGAGGCTCGGCTGAGTCTGCAGCCACTTCCCCTCCTCGTCTTCAAGCCTCCAGGAGGGTCTGACAGGAGGCTGATAAGCCTGACACTTTTGGAAAGAGCTACTGAAAACTGGGCAAGGACCTGATAAGGGTCTTAACAGCTTTATAGGTCATTCTAAAACAAAGAAGGTGCAGCAGTTCAGTTGGTAGATGTCACTGCTAAAACATGAGATTGAGAGAGAAAAAAAAAAAGAACATCGACACAAGAGATGCATCGTTTTGGTTTTGTGTGCATACGCTGATGGATTCAATGGAGGTGTGAAGGGGTCATCCACGGGTGTGGGCAGGATGTCCAATGTGTGCAAAACTGCCTTGCTGTTCCAGACGGACACAACCCGTCCCTCCTACACTGATAATGAGGCCTTGTTCGCTTCCCTTTCTTCACAGCTGACAGCAGCCGGGACAAATGGAAGTGTGTTGATGCCTCCTCCCAGACCCTTAGCCAGAGAATGATTCTTCTTTGACACTCGTACAAAAGCTGAACAGGCAGCTAAACACAACAGCCTCGAGGACCAAGACCACCCACCTGACCGTGGCTAGTCTTGCCAGGCAGGGGGTCAGCACCATTTCAGCTACGCCGGAGCCCAGACAGCATGTGAAAATGGACCGAAACATCCACATCCAACTAACATCTCAATGAATGTCACGGTTCCAAATACCACGCAAGGCTTCAGAAAACTGGATGCAGAATGTGAAGAAGAAAAAAAAAAAAAAAAAAAATGACAGAACTGGGCAGGATCCAGATGACACGGCCAAGTTAGAAAAGGCCCAGTCAGCGTGGTGCCAGTCACTTTCCCACACAGCGTTACTCCAGTAGCACAGCGCCGCCGACCAAAATCAGCAATGGGCCTGGATGAAGGCTCATTCTGTTTTTTTGGCTCCCCATTCTGGTTTTTGTGAGGCCTCCTCTTGTGTAGTTTCCCGGTTTCACAGAATGGTGACATGTCATTATTCAGAGTGAAAAGGCAAAAACCGTCAGAGCCTTTTCATCCTTAATTAGTCAAGTTCAGATCTGTGGGCTAGGAACTAAATATGGAGTGAAAAGAAATGACCAGTGGGTGTAAAAAAGTGCAACAGGAGGCCTTTTCAGTGACTGACAACAGATCAGAGGTCACTAAACAACCCATCGCCCAGCCGGTTGTGTTCACAGTCTGCTATGATTCAAAGAAATGCAAACTTTTGGTAATATTTTAAACATGAAGCTTGTTTATTTCTGTCTCTTCCCACCGTTTTTTTTTCTTTATACTCTGTTACATGAGAGAGGTTCTCATATTTTCTCCCCCAAAAGTACTGTCTGGAATCTACAAATAGTATTAAGTGTGCAAAACATCTCGGTCTCAAGCTCACACTCAGCAGATTCTGCCTAAAACGAGACCGTCAATCATCAGCTTTGCTTTGAGACTAAAACAATTCCTCTCCAGAACTTGAGATGGTGCGATTTCGGTTGAGAAAGCGGTTTCCTGCAGAGTCTGCGTTTTGTCTCCCTCGGCGGGGCATTGACTCATGTCTGATGTGCAATGAGAAATGACAGCTCTCATTTGCCTATGTCACAGACAGTCAAACAAAACATCAGTTCCTCTTCCTGCTTTTCAGTTCGCTGCAAAAGCTCCTTTTTTTTTTTGCATACTCCACTGAAGATGAACCCAGCTTATACTACAAACCCTGAGGAGGGGGAAGCTCTAACAACATGGCAAATGTAACTTTAGTGTATCTTATAACTTGGAGGGGGGTTGAGATGTGCAGTGATAGGAGTTATTCGGTGCTTTTATATGGTCAGCATCCAAATGTACAGATCTCACACCTGATAGCCTGTCATGCAGTACTGCATACAGTACATTCCTTAACTTAATGTGATTATAAGGCCTGCTCTTCCGATGCTTTTGGGTTGTCATGAGAAAAGGGAAGATGCAGCCAACCCTGGTAGCAAACAAACAACTTAAAATGTGTCTTCTAAAGATGGGTGCAGAGACAACAGCAGCTCCTTCAGGGAAACCAAACTCAAATGCAGCTCCTTATGATTTTTCAAGATGTTTTCTGGGATAGTGATCTAGTCCGGCTCAGGAATGCCCCCTTAAATATAACCTGAATGATCCCTTCACTGTCCGGCATCCGCCGCATTATCACAAATTGCATTAAGCTTGACCCAGAAAACAAAGTGTAAATGCCATAGACTATTTGATTACACTCCCCAGGTATGAAAGTCTGGAGCAGATTAGCCATAAATGCATTTATAAAAAAGGTTCACTTTGCACCATAGTTTTTTTTTTCTTTTTTGAGGTCAGTCTTTCATCTTTTATCACTTGACTTAACACCAATAAAACTATAATACATTAAAAAGATTGAATTTAAACTTGGAGCTGTGATATTTGAGGCTATGCAAGAAGGTCTAGACTGTAGACCACACATACGTGGGCAACAAAAGGATAACACAGCCCGTGGAGTTTCAAAACCCAGAACACAGAGACAAAATACCCCAAACACAAAGACATTGCAGCATTGTCATTTCTTAGACAGCAGGAGGCCGGTACAGTTTAAGAACTACAGCAGCTGCGACGCAGATCCGACAACTAAGGCAAGCTTTAAGGGTTTAAAAGACTTTGAAAGCCTGCTGGCCATTCCGTCTTCACATTCCTCAATCGGAACGTTTGTTAAATCAAATTCAGAAAAAAAAATACTTAATGAAATTAATCTGTTTGGAAATGTTCCTCCAGGACGCACAAGAGCGCATTACCAGGGCGCATTCCCGGTGCCAAGCGCAGCTCCTTCTCTGGATGGAATGCGGGACTGTAAATGTTCAATTAAACTGGCTTCCTAAACACGTGCAGAGAGTAAATCTAATATGATTACCCGATTATCCGGATACTGCTGCAAAGTCCAGGCACCGCGGGGGCGCAAAACGACCCCCCCCCCCAAAAAGAAAAAAATCAGCTTCTTGTTTTTTTGTTGTGGTTTTTTTCTCAGTTCAGCAATGAAAGCGTCAAACTCACCTGCCCAGTTCCTTCCCCACCAGCTCATAATTGCTCGTGAACAGTTCTTTCCTTATCCTGGTGTGGATTTCTGTCACCATTCCGTTTTTGTTCATCCTTGCAGAGTTTGGCATTGAAGCCGTCGCCTTGGGAGTTCAACAATCTTCTTCCACAATGAATGCGACAAAAAAAAAAAAACGTTATGGTCCGCTCAAGTGAAAACTCGCATGATATAAAAAAAATAAACTGAAAACAAAGGAAGAAGATGAAGAAAAGTCCGTTTGAGCCAACAGAAGCTGAATGAGGTATTCCAGGTGAAAAGCGTCCTGATCTAGAGGACGGAGCCCGCAGGAGCTGCGCGGTCGGTGCGCTGGATTAGTTTGAGTGCTACTACACATTCTTGACAATAAACTCCTCGTCAGGGCCAACCCCCCTGCGCCTGACGCTCAGCGGAGAAAGCCAATCAATTTGCTGAACAGGACGGACCGAGGCGTGCAAGCCAGCTGGCAAGGGGCGGCCACTGACAGGAGCGGACCGGTGTTCTGCAAATCCTTGCTACCTTGCCGAAAAATGCTACTTAATGGTTTTCTACCTTTGCAGAGCTTCAATTTTACTGTGTTTTACTCAGTACTCGAGTTGTAAAAAAAAAAATCAGGGGGGATGGTGGATTTTATCATATGGGGACAGATAATTTGTGCAGATTACAAATAATATAGCCTAATATATTACAAATAATAGCACTGACCAAAACACCTGCATACTGCAGGAATGACATAGCAGCAGTTAAATGCAGCCTTCTGTAAACTTTAAATATCCACTGGGCTTACATCAAATACATCAAAACACAACAATAAAAAACAGTTTTCTGAACTTATCAATATGACTCTGTCCTTCACAAGATAAGTAAAATGGATCACTGCAAGAACTCAAAATCTTAACAAGAATATTTGTCTTATTTCTAGTTAAAATGTCTCATTTTAGTAAAAAAAATCTCATTACACTTAAAACAAGACTCATCACTGGAAAAAACAACAATTTTCACCTGTTTCGAGTAGATTTTCACTTGAAATAAGTAGAAAAATCTGCCAGTGGAAAAAGATTTTTTTGCTTGTAATGAGAAGATAAATCTTGCCCCACTGGCAGATTTTCCTACTTATTTCAAGTAAAAATTTACTTGAAACAGGTGAAAATTGTCAAATAAGTTATTTTTCTGGTGATGACTTTAAATGTTGAAATAGCAGTAAAACGACATTCATTGATGAAATGACATAAGGGATGGAAAGGGGGGATGGCAGTTTTACAGGGGGGATGATTTGGACCGTTTTTATTTCAGGGGGGGACGCCATCTCCCCTCATCCCCCCTCAACTCGAGTACTGGTTTTACTCCCTAAGCCCACTTCCTTTTCCCCCAAATGGTCCTTGTCGCTTGCCAGGCCGTCATTGTAAATAAGAATGTGTTCTTATGACCTGCCTGGCTAAATAAAGGCGAATGACTGAATGAATATCAAATAAAGCGATATAATAACAAAGTGTAATGCAATTCATGCCATGGGTAGTGTATTTTGAAGGATCAAATACTCAACATCCCATATTATCAATGTTACATCGTGCAAGAAATGATTGGCGTGGCAATCAAACTTTGAAAATCGACTGTGCGCCTGCGCAAAACCACAAAGTAGCATTTCTCGGCAGGTAGCAAGGATTGGCAGAACACCTGTGCTGGTGAACGCACGCAAACCGATGCTGTAGTTTTTTTTTTTTGGGGGGGGGGGGGGGGGGGTAGTTAGTAGTTTAACTAAAATAAAAACATTTGAATGAAGTCCAATATCCTAAGCTCAGATGCTTGTTCGACCCTTTCCCTTCTCACTTCCACCCCAGGATGAACCCTGCCGAAACCAGGACATCCTTTTTAATTAGAGCAAGGCTGCACCTGCGCGCAATGTTCCCACACTTTCCCCCATGAAACATCCTCGGTATGTTCGGCATCGTCGGTGGCTTGTTTTTTCCGCCTGGCTGCTCTCGGTTTAGCTGGGCTGCAGGTGAGACTTGGCTGCTTCTCAAGCCTCAATTATGGTTCCGCGTTGAATCGACGCAGAGGGTACGGCGTACCCTACGGCGTAGGGTACGCGGTAGAGTCTGCGTTGGTGATACGCGGGACCATAAATCAACCTTTAACGACGCTCAGTCATGAATCTGACGCTGCCTTGGGGGTATGAGTGTTGCTGCACATCTGAGACATCTCTTCCTTATCTGTGGGAGAGTTGTTTGTGTGCTCTGAGTCGCTGTATGTCACTAATGAAGTATTCAAAGAATCCCACAAGACTTGCTCGTGAACGTGCATGGCACAAAACTGAGATCAGAGGCCTGTGAGGCTGACAGACGGATGCTTTACATGCTCTCGGTTGTAGCTTACATAAGTGAATTGAAAGTCACAAGATAACCTGGAGGGTTAAAGACGGAAGAGAAGAGGAAGAGCTGCTGACATTTCTGCACGCAGAGTGAATCTGACATTGACCTGGACGGGATGGGGGGATTGTTTCAAGCTCTGGGGACTTTCTGAAGAGAAAACTGTGAAATTGATAATCTGTGAGAAGGGCAGAAGTCTGATTTACAGTCATGTGGGGGGAAAAAAGCACATTATTTCACTGTTTATGGATTTCTGCATCATGACATAATAGAAATCATTTGGTCCCATCTAGGTCTCATTATCAGGGAAATAAAACCTGTATGGAGCAGCAAGACACAGCACATAACATCTGATCTGACCGATTAGGTATTTGGCAAGAGTTGATACCAGGCTGCACGTAGGCCAACATATATCAATCATTTCCATCGTTCACTATTTCTCTGATGAATCGTTAAACAGTAACTTCTGTCTGAACTTACAGCAAAGGCGAGAGCATTTTACACATCTGGAGATGCAATCCAAAGCTAAAAGTTACTGAAAACACACTTATCAATGAAATTAATGACCAAAAAAAGAAGTGATTGGCCTTAATATAATCAAAATATACCGGTATTATGTAAAAATAACAAAAAGAAAGCCTGTATGTTTTTATCTTTAAAATTTGATGAATATTGGTTCTGTCTGCAGTCGGAGGGAGAACAGATAAGAAAAGAAATCAAGATAACATGACAGGGTGGTGTGTGCTGACTTCATTGCCATGTGGCCGAGCGCATCGCTCGTGGCCAGTCTTGTCTCCTACATGGTTGTTATCAAACAAAGCAGCGTTTGTCCACCCTTATCACGCCAAAACTAATTTTGTTGCGGCGAACAGCAACTGATGTCAAGGCAACGAGTTGGGCGTGGGCACTGCGAGTGTGAAACAGGACTTGCTTAAATGCAGCGCTTTCACCATTTACAATTCCTCGGGCTCTGCCAAATCATTAGTGTCATGTGATGAGCTTACATAATCTGTTACGACTCCTCTGATTGTTACTTGAAGTTGGAGCGAGTCCGCTGCGTAGCCTTGACCCCGCGTCTCTGCCAGGCCTTCCATTAAAGCCAAGGTCGTAGTTCAGAGGAATCCCGTTAGCGAAGGAGCTCTGCCCAGCCCCAGGGACCTAATGAAAACACATACCAGTCAAATTAGTCTGCCAGCCTGCAGTTAAGCTAACATAAATATGAGAAGTTCAACTGTGACCTGGGGAACGTGAAAACTTTCCACGGCAGTGGAACAAACAGGCCTTGTTACGACGGGAGTCCTTGTTTTTTTACAAGACCTGACCCCTGAATCAATATGCGGGTCCACTCCTATAAACTTTGATTGGCATTAAAGGGGGATTTGGTGACTTTAAATAGGAAGCACATGGGATTTATGTTTAGTTTCTGTGTTATTGTTGTTTTTTTAAAGCTACCGTGAATTATTTTCCTTGTAATTGCGACTTTGAGGCTGCAGAAAATGTTCCTGGTACATCAGTCACATTCCATCACATGTTTAATCACAAATGTACGAGTTAGCTGATGAATCAGACCGGATAAACGTTTAGCGTCCACCTCTTTTGGCTCCGTTTGGTCTCAGCCATCTCCTCAGTGCACTATCTGCTCCTGCGATGACTCAACAGCAACGTTTGTCAGCAGGTTTGTGCTGATCAGGGGGCGTATGGTGGGTTTTGGAAGCGGCTTTGTTGTAAAATAAATCTTTTTTTTCTTGGGTCACATGAAGCTGAAAACCACAGTAAGGATCTATATTCATAATAGCTGCCATTCTTTCAAGAAAAAAAGGCTTAAGACCCAGAGGAGGTAGAAGGTTGTGAAGCAGAGACCATTGAAACGTTCAAGTAAATATACTCGCGCCAGCTCTTTTATGACTAGCAGAGGTAAATCTATCAGAGACAGACAGCCTTTTGTCCACATGAACACGCTGTTTTTTCATGCCGCTGTTCTTTTTTTTGGCCATTAGTGTGTGAAGAGGGTGGTTCTTGTTAGGAGTTCGTGTTTTTTTTTCTTCCTATGACTCAGGGACAGTTTCTGTTAAATGCTTGGTCCTGAGGCTGCTAATATGCCGGTGCAGTTTATATCAAGATTTCCTAATGTGATAACATCCCACGCTTCGACACTTCATCAACATTTCTTATGAAATTAGTTTTCTCTGTTAATGTCTTAAAGAATACATCTACAGTTCTGCGAAACACAGAGTCCATATTAGCAATGATTGCTGGCTGTCTAGGTTCTCTGTGGGTCTTAGCAGTAAACTATTGTTTATGCAGCAAGAGAATCCCACTTAATGAATGGCTTCAGACTCAGAAGTGCCACTAGATAATCTCACCTGGATCTATAGGTGTTTCCAGTCTTCTCTGCTTGCTTATACAGGGATTTTAGCTCAGCTGTGTGTTGGGCAAATTTGCAATTTACATATAGCTGATGTCGGTTTCATGCCTCTGCACACTTAGGCACCAATTTGCATAGGTGTATTTTGGCATTCAGAGGGTTAGGAAAGCCTGTGAAGCATGATGTCATGTTCCATTTACATTATAAAACATTGGTGCACTTTTGTGTATCTAATCAGATCAGTCTGATGGGAGCAGCAAAGGTTTCACAGCTCTGAAAACTAAATAAAATAAAGCTCAAAGCGTTGTTTTTAGATGCTTCAAGCGCAGCAAACGTCTTCACCGCGTCGCTGTGTCTCCGCCACCGTTAGTCTTTCTGCTGGATTAACGGCCGCAGCTCTAATGAACAAATATCAGCTCTGTGGCCTATCTGGAGAATCAGTGGCTTCCCAAACGCTGATGTAACAAACCGTTCCCCTCAGGGCAGCAGGATGACGTGCGGAGCTGACGCTTGAGCGCTATTAAAAGATAAGTTCCTAATCCTTTCAGCAAAAGTCGAAACTCCAAAGGGGAGATAAATAGAAGAAAACAGTAATAGTAAGGCATCAAAATAGTTCCAGAGCTCATTGCAGGTTTTCGGCCCTGCTGAAAACCGGCATGTATGTATGATGCACTTTTCTCAAACAAAAACATCAGTGACATTTCCCTCCCTGGGTGCTGCTGCTGGGTACAGGAGGAAAACTCATTCACAGTCTTCTCAGTCATTCATTCATTCCTTTTCAGCTCTCGTTTCATCCTGATGACAGCAGGGGGGCTGGAGCCCATCCCAGCTGTCATCAGGCAAGAGGCAGGAGACACCCTGGACAGGTCTCCAGTCCATCACCGGGCCACACAGAAGGAAACGAGACAAACAGCCACCTCCCTTCAGTCACTCAACCAGTATTTTCTTTAACAATATGTAACTTTCTGTCGACCAGAAAACTGGTGAGGAAACGCACCCGCAGATTTCAGTGGAAAGTTTTAGCGTAAGTTTCTTTCTTTCTTTTTTCCCCTGGATGCAGCAGCTGAGGTCATCTTTGTGCACACTCTGCACCGTGTGGGTGGGTGCACACACAAAAACAGAGAAAACAGATTAAAAGGTGCACTCAGGTGGATGCAGAAGAAGAGTCGTTTGCCACATCCTGCCTGTCTTCCTGGAAATGTGGCGCCTCAGATCAGAGGAGTTCATAACTTTTGCATGTCTGCAGACACGGTTTGATTATCGAGTCGGTGGTTGCGGTAAAGATTTAATTTCCTTACACAGGAAAAAACAGAATAAAACCAAATCCAATGAAGTCCTGTTCTCACACTGCACCAGAGACATTAGATTATCCTTCTTAGTCTCGTTCCAAATGTTTGGAATTGCGGTAGCACGTTGCTGAGCTGACTCACTTGACTCAACACCTTGGAAATGTGCGATCAGACTCGGCAGACCAGCGACATGTCGTTGCAGCGCCCCGAACGCTGCTCTGAATGCGTGGGCATGAACAGATGCAGTCAAGCTTAAACATGGACAGACGCACAAGTCAGAGAAAGACCAACTTAGAAACTGAAAGGGCTTTCTCAGCTGTCGCTCGTGCCCTTCCATCCCCCCTTAACTGACACATCATTGTCTCATTAATCCAGCAAACAGAGACGTAAAGTCTTTCACAACTCAATTCGCTACTTCCCTTATTCACGCGATGTTGAGGAGATTTAAAGCAAATATTTGGGATTATAAACGGACGCCGTTTGGAACAGATGCAGTTAAATGGCCAACTGCACCCGCGGCCATCCGTCCGGAGCTAATCTGAACGGGCTGGATTGCAACAACAAATAACTGTTGTCTCAGTTGGAGCTTGATGACGTGTGAAAAGTAAAGCAGTAAAAAATGAGCGTTGGCAGTCTGACAAGATGGGAATTTGGATTTTCTCTCCTTTTCTTAGATTGTCAGATAAAAGAGTCAGTCAGGGCAGGAAGAATGTAAATAACAGAAATGTGGAGAGGGACTGGAGACGAGAGAAGCGAGCTGAGGAAACGGGGAAGTTGGCACCCGAGCAGGGGAGTTGGGACGAGTTGAAGATGCATATCAACGAACGAGGGGGCTGCTCTCCTTTCGTGCAGACAAGGATCACACCTCCAGACGAGAAAAAACAACCTGCGGTGAAGAGAGTATAAATGCACTAGATGATTGTCTTCAACGAAATCAGCAGCAGTCATTTGCTGACATTTCTGTGCTATTTGTTGTGGCCGACTCTTGTCGAGGGAATTCCCTGAATATCATTTAACGCGTTTGTCTCAGAAAAGGGAAATATTTCCCCAAACATCTATTGGAGATGAGAGAGAGATAATTATGTCATGTACTGTAGGAGGAGAAAAAAGAGCTTGGCATGTGAAAAGTACTTTATTATGGGCCCTACACTTTAAAGTAATCTTTTGTTTCTTTTTAGTTAAAACTTTTTATGTTAAAAAAGGATACATTTTGAGCGCCTGCCTCGGCATCACAATGGAGGACGCAGCTCAGCACCTCGTGTGACAGCAGGTAGACGAGGCCACCTGTCACCCGAACCGTGGCCGGGGTCAAAGATCAGCTTGGTCCTAATGATTACCTGCTGAAGCGTGCCGCTTGGGTCTGCTGTGTTTGTGTGCGTAGCCGTGGCAACAGCACAACAAGCTGAGTTTAACCCCTGAAGACCTTGTTAGAGGAGATAAAAACACAAAGAAAATTGCATTTCCACATTTCTTCTTTAATCAATTATTGAATAAAGATACAAATGTGAAGGTTTCCAAAAGTAGAAAAAAAAAAAAAAAGGTTTTATGACTTCAAATCAAATAAATTCCCTTTTTCTTTCCCCCCTTGCATGTAGAAAGTGTGTGTAGGAGGAGGAATATGCTTTAAACTACAGCCAAGAAAATCTTTAGAGGTTAGCCACTCAGCCTTTGATCCAGCAAATTGGGAAGAGCTTTGTAGTTTTGGTCCATGAGAATAGCAGCAATAAATGATGTGACAAACGGGAAAAAGTGCTCAATAAAATAATGATTGTTTTATAAGATGATAGCAGGACGTAAGCGAGCTCCTCGGCTAAATAGCTAGCGGGTTTGACTGAGTTACCCTGGATCTCTGTTGTTATTAATGATCCTCGTACCAGTTTACGCTGCACCACTGTGTGTGTGTGTGTGTGTGCGTGTGTGTGTGCGTGTGTGTGTGCGTGTGTGTGCGTGTGTGTGTGCGTGTGTGTGTGTGTGTGTGTGTTCGTTCTGCATATGTGTGATTTGGGCTCCTCGGGGCTTTCTTTATTTGATCCCATGTAACCAGCTGTGTCGCTGCCCTTCCAGAGAGTTGACGGGAGGAGGTCTGGGTCAAAGGTCAGGCTATGTGGTTAACCTTTTTCTTTTGCACAAATGTCCCACTTTTTGGTCACTTGTTCATTCATATTGTGCACAACTGCCTTGACATGGAAGACACAGCATCTTTGTGGCGGGTGGCGCTGTTGCGTTATAGCTGGAATCCTGGCTGGAGCGCTTCTGTGTGGAGTCATCAAGCATTTTTGTGGGTTTTCTTCAAATATTCTTTGTCTAAATCTCCAAAAACATGCACGTTAGGTCGACTGGTGATTGGAAGTCGTGTCTAGGACTGTTGCATGACTGTTTTCCACCTTCGCGGCCCTGTGACGGACTGGTGAATTGTCCAGGGTGTACTCCGCCTGTCGCTCAGTGACAGCTGGGATAAACTACCGCCTCCTTCCCCCAGTGACCCTAAAACGGGGTGAACAGGATACAAAAAAATGAATGAATGATCCATTGTTTTTATGCTTAAATGGATTTTTCAACAGGAAGTATTCGGTCATGCCTCAGTGGAAGCACGGGGAGGTAGATGATTAGGGTGACGTCCCTCTCCTCGTCCTCGACACCAATTGTATCAAATTTGATTCATTAGTGTCTCTACACCCTCTTCTTAGTCAACATGTTTCCATAAAAGCTTTTATAGACACTGAAAAGAATTTGTTTAAAACCCCAATAAACACTGCAAAGGCTAATAAATACATTTTAGGCGTGTTAAAGTATTTCACGGCTCAGGTTTCACAGGGTTAAATGAACAGCCACAGACCACTTAGTTTTACACAAGAAATGTCCTCAAAACATAATTTGGCTTCGTCTCAAGGACACAATATATGTCCAGTAACTTATTTAACTCTCCACTGGCTGCCTGTAACGGATTTGAGTCAATACATCATTTGAAACATACTGCTAATTCCTTAAAGGGGACCTATTATGTCATCTAATACCTATTTTAAACAGGCCTTGAATGTTTTAAAAACAAGCTTTTGATTGTTATTGCTAAATAAATTAGAAATTCAGCTTCTGAGCCATGTCTTTATCATCCCAGTCTCTAACATCATTATCTATGAGGGATTCTGAGTGGGCGGGGAGGCTATGATAATGAGGCTCTGTGCTGATTGGCTGCCTGACACGATGATGCGATACACCGCTACGAAAAAATGGCGGAAGCTCCGGCCGGCGGAGTTAGTAGTTGTTCCGGCCAGAGTTAGTTGTGTGCGTGGTTTCACGCATCCATCCATCCATCCATCCATCTATCCATACATGCAGTCATCTATCATCTATCCTTCCTTCCATCCATGCAGTCATCTATCATCCATTGTTCCATCCCTCCATCAGTCGTTCCATCCATCTATCTTTCAATCCTTCCTTCCTTCCTTCCTTACTTCCATCCATCCATGCAGCCATCTATCATCCATCCTTCCATCATTCAATTCATATATCCTTTCATCTATCATCCATCCATCCATCCATCCATCTATGCTTCCTTTCATCCATGCAGTCTCTCTGTCATCCATCCATCCATCATCTATCATCCCTCCATCCATCCATCCATCCATCCATCCATCCATCCATACACGTATTGAGAAAAACACAAAAAAACAATGGTAAAAGATTATTTTTTGCTTGTTTTTGTTCTCTGTGCCCATTATCCTTGAACCCAATGGAGCTCCCTGAAAGACTCCAGACTTGTGTGACTGTTTGTTTAAAACGGTTTAGCACTTACAGCTAATGTTGACAGCTACAAATTTCTACACCACTTCAACTTTGTGTGATGTGAATTTTCTCAGCTGATATCAGAAAAGTGGCCCACAGTTGTTGATGAATGTCTTCCTCTTAAGCCTGAATTATGGTTCCGCGTTAAATCAACGCAGAGCCTACGCCGTAGGCTCTACGTTGATTTAACGTAGAGCCTACGGCGTAGGGTACGCGGCGACGCGCACCCTACGGCGAAGGCTACGCCTTAGCCTGACGTGCATCTCCCAAAAATTGTAACTACGCGCCGCAGTGACGCAGACCGAGAGGGCTGTGATTGGTTTGCTTGGTAGCAACGCATTTCCGGTTCCGGTTCGTGAAGCAGGAGTGAACTTTCAGCGCTCTTTTCTTTGTGGGTGTGTTTCTTTTTTTTTTTTTTTTTTTTTGTTTGGGGGAGGGGTTGTTTTGGTTTTTTGCACAATAGTTGTCCTTATCTCTTTTGATTCACTGACCTAAAAAAAACAGAAGCTAAACAAAGTATCAACTAGCGCTCTCGGGGGGTACTGCACCGCTGCGAAATGGAGTGACGGAGAAGTCCAAAGGTTCATGACGGCGTCACAGTAACGGCGTATGCGCTGTGTTGGTGTAACGCAGAACCTTAATTCAGCCTTCAGGCCCCTAATTTCCAGTGAGGTGATTGCTTCATGGACACCATTTTCTTTAGTTTTTTTTCTCATTTTTTTACTTGCTGTGTGGGATTTTTCAGGTGTGTGAACGAACCAAAAATGGAAATATAAAATAGAAAGAGTTAAACCTTTTCTCTTTAAGTTCCAGCTGGTCCGCCGCACCAGCTTCAGACTGCTTTAACCCTGGTCAATCCCAGCATCCATACCCACACTCAGGGTGTGTCCCTACGTTTATGAGACACCCACCTCCTGACAGACCCTCCTCTAATTCAAAAGCCTGAAATCCCACAGATAAAGACATGGATTACTGCCATCTGTTGGGTTTCAGCATAATCTTCCCAATCAATTCTAAAAGGTTTATTTGTGGCATTTTAGGCTTATAATCTTTCCCCCTGTTTCATCTCATCCACTTTAAACAGAAGTTGTAGATTTCATCACTCAGCCACGAGTCTTTATCTTCATTCATAGCTTACTTTTTTGTCAAAGACAGGCCATCTTGTGTTAACAGACACTGAATTGCCCCTTTGTCTCTTCCCGTCGTCTATTGGGTGAAGTGTCTGCTGGAGAGGGGACCATTGTCGGTGTGGGTTGGGGATATTTGTCTCCGAGCTCCCGTTCGCCTCCCTGGCCATAACTCTGATCTCAGTGAGCGTGTTTCTCACACCCCTCACTCCAGCTGGAAGACAGGAAACAACTATGTCTGCGGCGGCGGGAATCAAATTGTCGTGTCTTGTGAGCGTTGCGATGGCGATGCGCAGGGACAACAAGAATGCAGCACCCAGATGTTGGATCTCAAGGAATCCCCCTACTGACGCATGGTCAGGACGGAGGAATTTGTTGCCACATCCGTGTTAAACAGAAGGCAACACTAAACACAAATCACTTTAGTCAAGGATTTCAAGAAAACATCCCCACAACCTTGTCTTTTGTTAGTTTGAAACAGGTAAACAGACGCCTAAAAGATGTATCACACGCTGATATTCCAAATTAAATAACTAAAATGAGTGTTTGACTTTACAGATTTAAATTTCAAATCATTTGAGCGATATTTGTAAGTGGCAGTTTTTTGATTACAACTCTACAATCTCAGTTTATCCCCCTTAAAGGAACACTTCAGAGTTAAGGAGTAGGATTGTTATTGTTTATCTGGAGAGATTGCTGTGTTTGAATAGCTGTCATTCTGTTTTATTATCTACTTGTGCTTCACGTACATGTTTTTATACTTCTGATTTAGTATGCCTGCTATTTTGGCCGCGTTTCCCTTGTAAAAGAGATTTCTAATCTCAATGGGACTTCCTAGTTACGGGTAAATAAATACATATTTGCCAGAAAGTGATGGATTGAAGACCACCTAAAACAACTTAACAATGGAATTTAATTGAACTGAATAATGTCTTATTAATTCCCAAAGGAACAACTTGAATTAAAATAACATAAGATTAAATACTGAAGCATTGTTAAAATATCCAGGGTTCATTGTGAATGCCATAATGTTGTGGTTGTCGCCTAGCAACAGCTGTGGTGATGACGTCACATGCAGCATTGGCTGGTAACAGCTGAACTCCCTCAGGAGACCGCATGGATGGAAAGTCCGAGCCAGCAGCTCAACATCTGGGGTGCAGAGGTGCTCCTTCACAGTTGCTGCCCATCTGCTGTAAACAGGGCTTGCAAGCACTCCTGACTCTGTACACGGGCATCATCCAAAACCCATGTCGAGGCATGCAGAACATGCTCCTGTGGCCGTGTCTCCAGTGGTGTCGCTGTTTCATATCGTCGCCACGGGTTCATCCATCCCTCCTCCCTCCTCTCAGGGACCTCACACACCTTTTTGCTGTCTGTTTTGCTCCTGCTTTACACCCTTGACCTCTTCAACTCATCTACATTTGAGTCATCCGTCTGATTTATTAGCTGGCCTTTGGAAAGATAAATAATGATACTTATAATCAACTCAAATATGTTATGAACTTTACATAAGGACCGATTGGTACTTTTCCAGTCAGTCTCAAATTCCAGTGCTAAGTGATGAGGCGGTTTCAGTTTACTGGAAGGGCAAGGAGGGCATGAACGCCACCTTTTTTCCTTTCAGACAGTCTAATCCTGTCACCATAATGAAATGAGCCGTAAACGAGGAGGGACTCTGAAGGTGACTGTGCAACAACTCGATGAACTGAAACTATGAGGAGCTGGAATGCTGTTGACAGCCAAACTGGCCCATCAGCTTAGATAAGTACCCATATAAGGCTGACGCTCCCTGGCGTTTTGGACATGCCCATCATTGGATTTCAGGGCTTGTCATTTCTTTTTATTTTCTTTTTACTTTTACTCAATTTCTCAGATGAGAGAAGTCATGGAAAAAACCCATCACATATATCCAGCAGCAGCTAATAATCATACGATGAGCCTTTTTTTCCCTCTTGTGTTACATTATCTGCTGCCTCCACAGAAGTTTGCTCTCCAAACCTAAATTACAGGCACAGAAATCCTGATAATATTGTTGCTAAGTGTGATGAATTGCCCACAAGTATCAGCCCCAGATAAAGTGGGAGCGATCTGCTGTGGACGGAGAACTTCAGCAGTTTATGGAGGATCGTGCAGCGAGGCACGTTTCCCAGACGTTCATTTTAACCTTTGCTCCACGAGAAGATTGAATTGCCATCCAGCACAAACAAGCATGAGAAAAGCACCGGCATGTCACTGTGAAATCCTTCTATCATAATGTACCTTAGCCTTTGACTCCTCCTGCAATCACTTTTAGTGACAGCCCATTACTAAAAGGGTGTGCATGAGAAATTATTCTCCATATTTGTAATAAAACCAGGAGATACATGACATAATAGGGCGAGATGTTTGATAATCACGTACTGCCATTTACAGTAAGCACAGCATACTTTAGGGATTCGGCTTCTGGTCTTGCCGTTTAGAGAAGGAAATGATGTTGGGAGGTGATAAGAGCCATATGTTATTTTGGGAGTCTTTTGTAACAACAATTTATAATGCTTTTAGTTTGAAAAAAAAAATCTATATATTATTTTTGCAGCCATAAGGGGGAAGGGGACTATTAGCCATCAGTTGAACATATTTTAAAGTAGCTGTTTTGAGCAGCGGCCCTTATATTTTCTAACAAATCATTGCGTTACTAATCATGGTGAAGTGGCTCTGCTCCGGAGGTTTATGCAGCTAAGCAATGCCAAATTTGTGTAGCTGTGATATAGGTGGTCTTTTTTGTATTTTCCTCAACTATAAATAATGTGTTGCATAAACTCTCAGGACAAAGAGTTCTGAATTTTCCTGCCTGGGGACGGATATCATAATTATGGATAGGTTTTATATATAGCGCTTTTCTAGGTACCCAAAGACGCTTCACAATGGTCGCATTATTCATTCACTCCATTCATTCTTGGGCATGGTAAACTACATATGTAGCCACAGCTGCCCTGGGGCAGATATAGGACTTTACTGATCAAAATAACTTGTAATTCTTTAAAAGCACTTGTTAAAGTAGTTGTCTCAAGCTCTACCAAGAGTTTCATTGGAATTCCAGATGGAATCTTGAGAATTCCTCTCTGTTATGTCTCCTTCAGCATTGAACTGCAAGCACACCGCTGCAGGAAACTGGGGGATCAACTCTGAGGTGGGATATCCAACTCTACATACATGTGAACTCTGCACTGCGGAAAGGAAGTGCCACTTCCTGGCTGCTCTAAACGCCGTATTCTGTCCTTTCAGCTATTATTTCATTAAAATGATTGGTATCCATCCATCCATCCATCCATCCATCCGCTCTTCTGGGTCGCGGGTGCAGCAGTCTTAGCAGAGATGCCCAGACTTCCCTCACCAGACACTTCCTCCAGCTCTTCCGAGGGTAGTCTGAGACGTTACCAGGCCAGCCGAAAGACATATGGTGCGTCCGAAATGCCATACTAAAAAGTATACTTAAATTCGGCCGTAGGGAGGGGGGGGGGGGTTGTTACCATGGTAACCTGTCACAGCAGCAGTAGCAGTAGCAGCGCTCCGCTCCGCTATTTCCCGTTCATTCTGGCCGAAACAAGATGACATTATATAATATTATTATATACGAATATTATAATATTAATATTATATAATATTATTATACTTAATATTATACATATGACATATACGTATCACTTAGCAACCAAACGCCGCTGCATTGCATTGTGGGAAGTTTCTGCTCAGCTAGTGTCCATCAATCCACACTAAAAAAATTCTCCGGAATGAGTAGAGCATACTATTGAGTACGTTCTAATGTTTCAGACGCACTAAAAAAACTTGCATACTCATTTTGCATACTCATTAGGGTGGAAGTATGTGATTTCGGACGCAGCTATAGCCTCTCCAGGGTGTCCTGGGTCTTCCCCGGGGTCTCCTCCCGATGGGACATGCCTGGAACACCTCCCTAGGGAGGAGGGACATGCCTGGAACACCTCCCTAGGGAGGACGGACATGCCTGGAACACCTCCCTAGGGAGGCGTCCAGGAGGATCCGGTACAGATGCCCAAGCCCCCTCAGCTGACTCCTCTCAATGTGAAAGACCAGCAGCTCCACTCCGAGCTGCTCCCGAGTGACTGGGCTTCTCACCCTCTCTCCAAGGGAGTGTTTCATCAAATAAACTGTACTTTTCTACTTTGGAAATGAAAACCTGGCTCTTTGTTGACGTCTCATTCGACTTGTTTACCCGCAATCTTCTTACACAGGTAACGTCATCAATCTACAAGTCGCAGTCAGTTCATGCTGTTTTTCTAGTGAACACTAGGTTCTTTGTGTCTGTGACTGATTTCTTGCCTATTTGGCTGATAGCATCAGATGATGCTGATGCTTTGGCATTGACATTGATGCTGAGATATCTAACTCCACAGCTATCAGCAAGAAGATTTTTTTCCTGGAGGGTTTCCCCAGAAGGGCAGCACTGTTGCCTCACAGCAAGAAGGTTCCCGGTTCGACTCCCCTGGCCCGGCGGGGGTCTTTCTGTGTGAAGTTTGCATGTTCTCCCTGTGCTTGCGTGGGTTACCCAGTCCAAAAACATGCGTAGTAGGTTAACTGATGATTCTAAATTGCCCGTAGGTGCGAGTGTGTCTGGTTGTCTGTGTGGCCCTGCGATGGACTGGCAACCTGTCCACGGGGAACCCCTTCCTCTCACCTGAAATTAGCTGCAATAGGCTCCAGTAGACCCCCGTGACCGGAGCGGGTATAGATAATGGATGGATGGATGGTTTCTGTGAACAAAGCTTATCCAAGAAGACGGCAGTAGCTACCTTTGCCCTAAACTGGGTAAACCAGAAGATGGCCTCTAGTAGTAACCAGTAGCTCTGGGATCAGCTAAAACCGCGGACCTCGCCAGTAAAGCTGTCCTCCAAATTGGCTTGGACCCTTTCTGATTGACTAATTTTGCCTGGACCGCTGAGCTCAGAGCCATGGGTCACTTCTGAGCTCACTTCAAAAGTAATCTCAGAACATCAGAAATGAGGATGGATGGGCCGATGCTAGTTTTAAACTGTGACAGTCTGGGACATACTGTTACTAATTGTTACAGCAGTGTTACAAAATGTCCAGATGCAATCTTTCAAACACATCAATTAGGGAACAAAATAAAAGTACCTGTGATGACAAACATTTGGCAGATTTGCGTGCCAATGGTTTGTAAAGCGAGCCGCCGCGGCACCAGAAACTGCTTAAGCAACCGTGCTATGAGATGGTTTCAGGTGCGTTAACGTCATTTTCAGCGGTCACAGTGATTTCTGTGCCAAATTCTCTGGGAATTGCTTTAATTGCAAGTTGTGCAACCTGATGAGGTAGGCTTATGAAATCATGCAACAATGCAGAACATGAATTAGTATACTATATGTCCATTTCAGTCTGAGGAATGTTTGTCTTAACCTCAGAGCGTTCAAAACACCTTGAGCGTGCAGTATATGTTTTGCAGAGACAGAGGAAGTGCGTTGGGTAGATGCATGCAAATACAGAAAGCAGCTTCAGGAAACAATAAGTCCCTCCAAATCTCAATGTGAAGATTAAGTAAGCGGCTTTACTTCTTCACATGGCTGACTGTGCCATCTGCATGATGCTACAAAACAGGAGAACATTATTTTAACATCATTAGTCTTCTTTTTCCTAGTTGCCTTTTTTAACAATGTGTTATGCCACTAAAACAACTCTACATGTCACTGGTGAAAATATAAACTTTATTTTTCAAAAACATGGTTTTTGCTCCAGATTTCTACCCTTTCTGTGTAGTCTATTATGTAGTTAAAACTACATTATGTGTATCATTAGATGGACATAAATAAAATATTATTACATTATATACATTATTTGAGTGCAAAATGGCTCAACTTTGGAACAGGAGAGATTGGAGCTACGTAAAATGTTTTATTAAATTAAAAGGTTTATTAAGCCACCAACGAGACTCAAAAATGTCATTACGCCTAGGTAATAGTTTAGATAGGGTCCCTTCAGACAAATGGAGGTCATTTAAACTGTGTAAAAATGTTTTAAAGCACTGTTTGTACATCAAATCTGCACACGTCAACTACCCATATTCCCAAAATACTTTCAATAGACACTTGGATATTTTTTCACAAGTACTGGTCCAGTAGAGGCTGTGAACTCCCCAACGTCACTCTTTACCATCTAAAAACAGCCTTATGTTATTTCACGATCAGACATCGGAGCTGTTTATGTTTAATCTTCATTTAAAGAGACTTTATCGGTCATTTAGCTATTTTTAAAAGCATGTGTCTGCGTTTTATCTTCATATGCACCTTGCTAAAACTTCACAAACTCCAACTTGAAAAAGAACTTCAAAGTTACAGCAAACAACACTTTCTTATGCCACCTACAAATCCCTTAAGCTAATGGCATTAAGAGAAAAGAGGAGGCTAAAGTTCTGCTAATAACATTAAAGAATAGAGTATTTCTGCATATGGCCTTTTAAAAAAAAAGTTAGATTCTTTTGCGAATAAGGTGTTTTTTTATATATATTAAACATGAAATACTTTTATGGCAGAGGAATATGCTCTATAATGTCCTCAAATGAGACGTTTCTCTTAGAAATGTCTTCAAAGACAAAAAAGTTGACTTTTACCACCGGCTGTAACTAAAATTGACAAAAGCCACAGCAGAAAGTGGAAGAAACAACTTGTTACCCAGAGACTGTATGCAGTTGGACCTGTGCAACACTTTTAAACCAAAAGGTCACCTTAGTTTTTGTTGACACGCATGTTTACTTCTATTTCACTTTTTTTTTCTCTCACACATTTATGTGAATCCACTCAAGGGCCAAAATAAAGAGAACACAACACCGTCAGGAAAAAAACAATGACAAACCAGAAGAAGTATGCTAGAAATGAAGATGGACAACATTTTTCTCTATTCAGCTGGGCGGAGGTATTTGTTGAGATAATAACACGGATTAGTTTTAAACTGTGAGAGTCTGGGATGTGCCGAGGTTGTACCGAGAGTGTTATAAAAGGTTCTGTGGAAATACGACCTTTCAAATGCGTCAATTAGAGAACACAGGAGGAAAAAAATGCAGGTGACGACAGACATTTAGCAGGTTTGCATGCCACAAGTGTGTAAAACTGGGCTCCGGGGCACCGAAAATGGAAGCTGTGAGCTAGTTTCAGGTGGGTTCCCATCATTTTCTGAAGTCACAGTGATTTCTGTGCCACATTTTCTCTGAGAATACTTTTGATAGCGAGGTTATGGAGTGTGATGGCGTAGGTGGGGTTTGCTGTACACAAAAGAAAATAATACCTTGCATACATCAGGATAGAACATCATTTCATAAACGCTGTCTCTCTTGACTGCAGAGCATGCAAATCACTTTACACGTATACTGTATCTGCTGCAGGGGGAGAGGAAGCCTGTTTGGTATGCACGTGAAAAAACAGGAAGGAGCTTCAGAACATGAGAGGGGGGTGCACGTGCGCGTTGAAAAATGCAAGTGAGAATGTACATGGCCTCAGAGAAAAGGTGTGCAGCAGCGCTGGCGGTCTTGGGAACGTGATGCACAGTGCTCCTGCCTCCACGCTTAGTTACATCAAAGCTTTGTGATGAAAAGGTTTGTCCAGGTAACTAGGTGGAGGATGAGGTGTGTCACTGGTTTCAGGGAAAGAATGCACATTAAATAGCATGACTAAGAATTCATCAAGAAAACGATAGATGCATCCGCCAACACAGGAGGAAAGTGGAAGCTGTAAGGCCATGACTTCTCTATCGCTGGCAGCACTTTTTGGGCAAAACCAGGCAGGCGCAAAACCATAATGGCTGACTCACTTATTATGTTTCCACATTCTTTACTTGAATTTAACCCCTCACAGGTGGGGTAACTGATGCATGGAGCATTTGGCATTCGCCATCTGCTGCACCTGGAGAAAACAAAGAACATACATCTCAAGAAGGTCTGACATTTTAACACAGTGACTAGCCTATATATCTGAGGGTTTAATGTAACGTTTTAAATCTCTAGCTGATTCACACTCATCAACAAGCCCGTGGTTGCACTGGCGTGCCAGTGCAACCACAGCCATGCTCTGTCTCCAACTTTCTCAGGCAGGTTAAGGGGATGTGGAGCCCAGGAACCCTCGCCGATCATATCTGACCCCACATTGTCAAAAGGTTCTCGTGTATCTGATCCAACAAGCTGGATCTTGTGATGGAACAAGCCTTCATCGCATAGTTCAGATACATTTCTGCATATCAACCAAACAAAATGCATCACAATAGTGCAGCTGCAAGATGCACGCAAGCACGGCACAACTGTCCTCTGGTGACTAAGACGACAAAAATCTTTGAGCCGGTCTAGTCCGGAACGCCGATAAAGAACCAGAGTGGAGGGAGAACAGGATGTCCCAAGCATAACAGCGAGAAAAAAAATGTCTCGAATAGTTGATTCAAGGCAGGGAAGTCATTTCCCATGACACAACCCCTGCAGTTTCCTGGAGCGCCGATGTTCTGTACACAGACCACTCATGTGGATCCCTAAGCTGTGAGGTCAAGCAGTGGCCCTCGGGGTCACGGCTGACGCAGGGCCTCATGTCTACCAGGGCTCCCTAACTCTCCCATTATCTCGTTACTCAAAAACACTTTGAAAATATGCATGTAAAAATATGACTTCCTCCCTTGACAGGACATGAGCGAATGCTGGCTCAGCCCTGGGAAGTGGGTCTCCTGCTGAAATTTGCATTTGCAGATTGTTACGGCATGTTTATTACAGACTGTAATATTACATCGATTTAGATTAAATTCTAAAAGATTTGTCTGCAACCGTTAAAACTGCCTTTAGCCTGCGTGTTCACATCCATTCACAGTTTCCACACATCCTCTCTTGTTTCAGCGCTGATGATTTTACCAGGACACGGTAAGCCCCGCCGCATCTACATTACACCGAGAACAGCACACTTAGCATTTCTCTGTCCGCTTCAGCGGCCCTTTATCGAAGTAAAACTACCGTGAGCTCAGTGGTTGTCAGAAGTGAGCGATTCATCAAAGCCACATCTCTCATCAGCTGGTACTTTCTAAGCAAGTATTTCAAGTAATAGCTCGGTGGTTTGGTTTTTATTATCCTGGACTTAAATTCTCAGAGGTGGGAATTCAGTCGATACATCACTGCCCCAGTCATCCTGTAGGGCCTGATGGGTTTTGCAGAGTAGGAGGTTCTATTTGACCACTTGTGCTTTGAAAATATCTGAATGTTGCTGCCTAACTTACGCTTTTGTTGTTTTGATTGGAGCTGTGAAGATGAAGCCCAAAAAGTTCAAGTGAAGGTCATCATTGACGCTGGGAACGAAACCCCTGCGTCAATAAGAGATCAATCATCATCAGCCATTTCGGCCTAATCCCTCTGGGAGGAGCTCGCCGCAGCGGATCTCACATGGATTTGGCCCAGTTTCATGCTGACAACATACCTAACATACATGTCAGAAAACATCTATAAAAGGCCTTTTATGTTCTGGAGAGATGGAACCAAATTAAACTCATATCAGAATAATGGAACACAAAAACATTGAGAAGGAAAAGAAGTCATGATACAAAACATGGCAGAGGCAGTGTTATGGAAAGTTTTAGTTTGTGCTCACGTTCAGCACAATAAACCAAGAAGACATTGATAGTGATCGTAAAGATGCCACGAAGGCATCTCAAGACTTTTTCGAAGGAATATCCTTCAATGGCCCGAGTCAGTTGCGTGACCTCAACCTTTGCTGCTTTTGGGCTCCAGACTTTATAGGCAGTCATTGATTACCAATACCATCCAAGGATTCAAAGTCTTGGATGGTACCTTTACAGTTACATCACTTTGTCCAAATGAGTTTAAACCCCTGAAAATGGAAGTATTTTGCTTTAAATGGCTGCATTCTTAAATGATATTTCTGTGATCCCTGTTAAGTCCAAGCAGTTTACACTTTGATCAGGATTATTAATTCAGATCCATTGTGGTAGTGTACGAAAGCAAATTCATAAACCCTCTGTTATTGCCTAAATACTTCTGGAAGCAATGGTGATTTTATATTAACAGGCAATTAAAACATGAGATACGCAGTAACTTTATGTGTTGCTATATAACAAAATAAAATCTGTAAAGTAAATACCACTCGTGATTGTACATTTGTAGTCCACAATCCATTTGAAATACGTGACATTTTGTGTTTCAGGGATGCTACACGATTGAATCACCATGTCAGAAACTATGCTGTTTCTGATGGTAAAAAACCCAACCTCAAACCTGGGAATTAACCTGCAGCCTTTCAAAATAAAGGACTGTCAGTTTCAGAAAGCCATTCAGCAGTTTGATTTGATCAGCTAATTCTACAGCGAAACCATTCACTTCAACCGAAATCTCACCAGTTAACGAGAGAGAGAGGAAAAAGGTCTAATCCGTTTGTTAGCAGGTATTGCATGACATTTAAAGTGCACCACATCCACCGCAACAGGTCCTCAGCTGTTTCACTTCTGCTCATTGCTCTCACATGGGACATCCTGTCAAGCACATCTGCGTCTGTTGCCGCTCTCGTAAGTGCACAGATCTGCTACTGTGTCTAGAGCACGTCCTCAGCACGTGTGTCCTGGTGTCCTGGTCCTTCACATGAATGGACTGACCCCGGAGAACTGTTTCCCTCCTGAAGCCTGCTGCATCAAAACCTCTAGTCTGTTTTCTGAGGCATGGCACCAACACGGTTCATCCCCCATGATGTTGGCCAGTTCAGCCAAACAAGGCATTTTAACGCGTTTTCCAGGCCGCAGTGGCGCTTCCAATAGACCTCTGCAGGCTCCCGGGGAGACTGTAGGTCGCACGCACGAGGAAGCTTCCCAACTGACTTGAACCATTCACCATAGACTTTACATTTCTGCCAGAACAGATTCAGACACAGCAGATGGATGAAGTTCAGCCTGTCGATTACATTCACTTTTTCTCAGCCATCGACTTTTTTAAAGCATTCTTCACACATTTCACACCTTCTTCAGTAAATGCAGTAAGCAGATATTTACTCAAGCTTTATGCATCTTGTAGTTTGAATATATCACCATGTATTTTCCCCAGTGGTCTCTCTAAATGTTTATGTTTATTAATTTGATGGATCAGAAAGTCAAAAGTATTTGGGTTTTGTTTGTTTGGTTTTTATCATCCTGTGTTCATGTTAATGAAGATGTGTCCTATATCTGCTCAAGTTTCCATCTTGAGATGTGGGTGCTACATTTCAAACAAAATAAACATTTAAGTCCCGTGGAAGCAACTTAAGGATCCGTGCTGCATTTACAGCACAGAAAACCTTGCAGTGGGGGTCAGTCGGTTCACAAGCTCGAACAATACTAAGGAGTTTATGTTTGTGAAAGGTCCAAGGCTGGCCGTTATCTGTCCTACAGACTCCGGGACAGCGGCCAAGCTGATGCCATCTGAGTGGGAGGAACGCAACAAAATGGCAGGAAATTCTTCTTGGTTTTTCTCCCATCAGCAGGAGAAATTCCTTTTAAATCGGGCAGATGAAATGTTCCACTGAAAAGCGAGTTTTTGTAACTGACCTAAAAACTCAGAACAACTCTGAGAGAGACCATTTTACATGATGATGAAAGAGTCCCGCAGAGCAAGATAGGAGAGGAAAGAGAGGGTATACGAGAGAATGTGTCAACACTGCTCCTTCCTAATGTCAGCAAAAAGATGAGCTTCGTCTTGAACCTGTTATCAGGTTGGTCACGGTGATGCAGTTCATTACAGACAGTAAACATCTGATCTGGTTGCACAAAAAAACAAGGAAACAATCTCGGGCCACACTGAAGCGTTGTTGCCACCAAGTGAAAATTAGTTTCAATGCACAAGAAATCTTCTCTTAATCACACTTTTATGTATTTGCTGCTAACAGCCGCATGATGGAAACGAACACTAGGTCTTTAACTAAGTTGAGTTTGAAATGTTCTACTTTAAAATTGCAAACTGTACTTTATCTGCAACTCGTGTAACTGAAATGTCTTAATCCTCAATAACTGTTACAGCTATTACGTCTCACGACTAAAAAGAGTTTCACTCCTCCTCCTTTTAAAGACGTGCATTCATTCATAACCTTGTGGACGTTATTAGACAATATGTGAGGAAAAATGTTAAATTATCTCCAAAATATGCATTACTGGGGGTTTGTTCACTGTCTTTTTGTCAATGAAGCCCTGGGAGACAGTGTGGATTCATGTGTGCACAATAGCTCGAGGTCCTGTACTGCCATCTGCTGTTCAATGAGAATCGGTGACAAGACGAAATGGACCAGAATTTCACTGACATTATTGTTTAAATTCCTGTTTTATTCAAGATACGGTGGGCGTTATACCTCAAAGATGTCATAACTTGTCTAATAATCACTTAAACTAGTATTTAGTATTACTCTCAGTATTACTGAGAGTTTTATCAAGCTGTAGATTCACTGTACTGTTTCTCACACGCTTTTAGAGAATCACAAAACAAAAGAGACTAACAAGGACGTGAGAAACTACGGAGGGGCTCCAGGTGGCTGATAAAAAGGCCGATGTTTAGGATTAAGTGGCCTTGTGAGGATCCAGGAAGCCCTTTTTCACATGCCTCGGTCCTGTTGTCCAGCTCATTCTGAGATCACCGCATCATTCGAGCTGCCAGCTTTTGAAGCAGGACATTTTTGAGGGACGCTCCATGGACAAGAAGGTGGTTCTGATCACAGGCTGCTCCTCTGGGATTGGTCTCAGCCTGGCCGTCCGGTTGGCCTCTGACCCCGACAAAACCTTCAAAGGTAACTACAGCTGAAATCCATCCTCTAATGTTCCGCCTCGTACTAACGAGGTGGATCGAGATGTTAAAGTTTTGCAATGAGTCATGAAATATGACAAAACTAGTAGGACACTGTATTTCTATATGTATTTATGATGCTGGACTAAACAAATAATCACAACTGGACATGGTAAAAAGAAAATCCTGTCAGAAAACGATCTACTTTTCTTTAAATGCATATGTGAGTTTTAATTTTACGCACACAAAGCACGTCCTTAAAGTGTTTTGTTGTGTTTAGTCTACGCCACGATGAGGAACCTCGCCAAGAAGGAGCGTCTGTTAGAGTGCGTCAAAGGCCTGCACAGGGACACCTTGGAAATACTCCAAATGGACGTGACCGACCGGCAGTCCATCCTGGATGCAAGAGACAAGGTTGTGGAGAACAGGGTGGACATTCTGGGTATGACCCCGCAGGGATGCGTTCAGGTTCACGTTCGGTCACGCGGGATGAAATCTGAGTGCGCTAACGGGCTTGTTTTCATGATGTGCAGTGTGTAACGCGGGTGTGGGTCTGATGGGCCCGCTGGAGGTGCAGAGTTTGGACTCAATAAGGCACATTGTGGACGTCAACCTCCTGGGGACGATCCAAACCATTCAGGTCTTCCTGTCGGGGATGAAAGCACGCGGTCAAGGCCGGATTCTGGTCACTGGCAGCACCGGTGGGCTTCATGGTGAGATTTTCTTTTTTTTTAATTTAAAAAATTTTTAGAGTTTTTTTTATAACCGTCTGCATAGCCACACATATCCACTGTTCCCACAGGTCTCCCGTTTAATGAGGTGTACTGTGCGAGTAAATTTGCAGTGGAGGGAGCGTGTGAGAGTTTGGCTGTCCTCCTTCAACACTTTAACATCCAGTGAGTTTTACCTTTTTAAAGGCTTTTTAGTAATATATTCGACCTTTTGGTAGAATATCATCGGTGACCCAATGTTTCGTCCTTCAGCGTGAGCCTCATCGAGTGCGGTCCTGTCAACACGGACTTCCTGGTGAACCTGAAGAAGGCAGAACTTGGGGACACGTCTCTGCAGCAGGTGGACACTCAAACGCTGAGTCTGTATGAGAAGTACCTGCAGCACTGCAGCTCAGTTTTCCAAAACGCAGCACAGGACACAGAAGATATCGTAAACGTAAGTGGTGTATTTGCAGCTTTGTTAATTAATGTTTCTATCTAGAATAGTATATAAATGATTTAAAATCTCACGATTCAGAGGAAATCTATCCGACCTGTTTAAAACAGAGAAAGTCGTGTTTATCCTTCATCACATGACCTTTGGTGTCCGGGGAGTGCAGGTTGTCCGTTTCTTCCTTGTTTTCAGCGGGTGATAGGTCACAGGAGAGGTTTGGCATTGTCTTACTCAAATATGCAATACCTTCCCTAAAACAGAAAAATGTGAATATATGTTTATTTGTTTGTTTGCTTGCATGATGCAACTTTTACTGGAACTCATGGAATTGCATCTGTTTTATTGGACTGCCCACAAGTTGTTTTCAGTCTCTTTTCTTTACGTAAATTAATCTGTGTCACAGTCTATTATTACTTGGTAGTGAACCATCTTCAGTGGTGGACAGTAACGGAGTAAATTTACTTGAGTACTGTACTTAAGTACATATCCAGAGGATTTGTACTTTACTTGAGTATTAGATTTCTTTGGTACTTATTACTCTTACTTGAATACATTTCCAAGACAAATATTTTTACTTTTACTCGAGTAAATTTCTAGGAAGGGTGAAAAGTACTCGTTACTTTCAGGTCTGCTCTTTTTTCTTCTGCAGGTTTTATATAACATTGTGGTTCTAAAAGCAGCACATCAGTGCAGCTGGTTTCAAAGAGTTAATTCTCAGAAACAATAGTTAAAAGATCCTTAAATTAATTTAGAAAAAATATAGTAATTTACTGATGTGGAAAATAAGAAATTTACTCTTACTCTTAGTTTTACTTAAAGTAAATTTAAAAGCATTTACTTTTGGATACTTAAGTACCTTTAAAAGCAAGTACTTTTCTACTCTTACTCGAGTAATATTTTGACTGAGCTACTTTTACTTGTAACGGAGTAAATTTTGACCAGTAGTATTTGTACTCTTACTCAAGTACTGGGGTCGAGTACTCTGTCCACCTCTGACCATCTAATACTTTTACTAGCTTTTTTTTTTTACGTGTATTCAGCATTATGTTAAGGGAAGTTTATATAAAATAAAACTGTAAAGCCCAACAAATGCATCGATTGCACATACTGACCCTACATCTGTCCTCTCTTGTATTTCTTTTCCTTCTGAAGGTATTTCTCGCTGCTATCCGGTCACCCAGCCCTGCATTCAGGTACTTCACCAACAGCGTGGCGCCACCGCTGACCAAACTGAAAGTCACAGAACCAGATGGAACGCGATACATCAGCGCTATGAGCAAGATCATTTTCTCAGAGGAGGATTAGTGAATTCGGACCTGCTTTTCTTTCAAACAAAACATCAGCTGCAGATGTGGGCGCTTATGTGCAAAATGTGAACACAGTCTTTTACTCTTCTAATTTTAGTTAAGTTGACCCACAGAGTTCGGTTTGACTCCATGGTCTATTTTTGAGTCACTTATCAGAGGTGGTGAAACGTTTGATAAGTACTACGTTCTGTGTTTTGACTGATACTGCAGGCTTTGCATTCCTCTTGTTCAACAATGGTCTTGCATATCTCCACTGGGATTACTGAGTTTACTGCATTGTTGAAGCTCAAATATTCTAAAAATGTTCTTACGTAATTTTTGTTTTACTATTTTAAGCACACAGAAACAATGTTCTCAGTTAAAAGCATGAAATGAAAATTATACAGTCCTCCATTAATGTTTTCTCTTTCTTACCCTAATAAAAGCTATGTTTTAACACAAACGAATGTTCTGTATGTTGCCTTGCTCTTCGGCTGCTTGCTTAAACACATGCCTTAAACTATATATATACTTCCACAAATAAACATTCGAAATAATAGACTTTTGATCCAAATGTTTTAAATGACCTGAAGAGATTTTAATAATTAGTTTAAGGCACAGTGATTGTCTAAAGTCTCTTAAAGGAAGATGAATCAACGTATTATAAGGATGTAAGGAGCATAGAACTTTGTCACATACTATAACATGAAACTTTAAGTCTAAACAGGTTCAGGATATTAAGACTTTTTTTTGTTTGTTTCATTCTTTATAAACATGAATATATATATATATATATATATATATAATCTTGTATAACCCACAACAGCAGTTCCTTGATTGTGTGAAGTATTGATATACATTTTTAAATGCTAGTAAGCCAAAGACACTGATATGATGAGGCCTGCTCGAGCCCTGGAGGAGTGGTGACTTCATGATACTAGTTTTGTGCAGTTGAGTGAAAGTGGTGAAAGTCCTGTGACAACAACTCAACACAAACAAGCAAAATAAAAATAAATCCAATAGAAATCATGACCGAAGATAACAGAAACAAGGGGTGACCTAGAATTTCTTCTTTTAACAGAACTCTTAACGAGGTTTAAAATCCAAAGGAAAAAAAGGGAGTGTAGTCTGAATAGCTGAGGGTTACAGAGATAGTATCGTCTCTCTGTAGCTGAATGACTGTATAAAGTTCAGGGATCAAAGACTGGAGCAGAGGAGAGCCAGCTGGAACGGTCCCCGTTCCCTTTGAAAGGCTACTCTCAGTTTAAGTAACAGCGTCTTCTCTTTCATGAGGCGGGTCATCCTGTCTGCACAACCATGTGTTGCGTTTCTGACCTGCATTTGATAGGATTCACTGAGGTTCTTTAATCCTGTCCTGATCAGGTGCCCTAATTCACCCCTGAATGGCCTGATCCCACGCCACCACTTGCGACTGTGTTACCGCACAGTCACTTAATAAAGCAGCACTTAAAGGCTGGTTAGCCTCTTACAGGCGTAACTAGATCAGTATAATGAGAGTTGAATAAAGGCTACTGTAAAATATATTAAAATTTTACTAAATCTAGTTTTCAATTAGGCTGAATTGTTTGTTTTTTCTGAGTCATTGTGTAAAAATGCTGTTTTGCATTACTGTTTGTTCTTCTCTGCTTCCTCTGGATCTGTTTTACGCAACAGCATGAAACTCCACTTGCACCTCGTGTCCTTGGTGGATTGTTTTTGACTTCATGGAAAATTCTCTGAACGTCATGAACTTGGTTAGGAAACACATTCATTATTTTGATCACTGTTCTATCTATTTCTATATCTAAATGAGCAAAATCTTTATGTCTCTGACAGGTTAGATAATATTAGCTCATATCAGTTCATATATCTGTAGTGACAGTTAGGCATATATACATAGCTTTTTAATTGAATTATCTATGCTCATGAGGTTTCAAGGTAAGTTACAAATTTGGTGTATCGCTTCACAAAAACCCTTAAATATGTATAAATTATTTAAAAAATATTTTTCTGACAGTATAATTTCAGCATTATGCTCGGGTGTAAATCCACAAGCTTTTGAAACCAGCAGTTACTGATTTTTTTCTTTATTTGTTTCTATTGATAAAATTCCCACTTCTGAAATGTGTCATTTATAAACCACCCACGAGCATTCTGATTGGTCGGACTGCTGTTACGTAACCGTGTACCATATTAGGTAGGTGAAGCGGCTCCTCGCAGCTCAGATGAGAGTGGAGTTACTGAAGCTCCACTGCTATCCGTAGAGTGTTTTGTGAGGGACCAAGCTGTGCTCACGAACTGCACAATGACCAACAGGACACCGTCGCTGCTCTTCAGGGCGCTGCTGGATATGAATGAAGTCCACGTCTCAAAGGTCGCGCGAGGTCATGTCAGGAGGACCCAGTTCAGGTGCGTCAGAATCCGCCACATCTTTCATTCACTTAGTTCACTTACACTTATAAGATTATTATTATTTTACTCAGCTTTGAACATGACAACTGTTATTCAGAACAGTTTATCCAGATATACGTTTTCACTTGTCTAGAAGAAGACAAGTGGGAGAAAAAATATTTAAGAAAAGTGTGGATTAAATTTTTTTCCTGAAACAATAACATAACTGAGGTGAATGTTGACATATTCAAATACATTTTTGTTTACATATTGCATCCTATGGGCCAGTGTTTATGCACATTTACAGGTTAAATGCATGTTGATGTGTCAGTGAGATACAGCACATGAGAGGTCCGTCACATACATTTTACATGAGTGGTGACAAATGTTTTTTTTTCTTTCTCCGTGCAGACAGTTGAGTTCGTGTGCGATACCGGCTGTAAGGAGGTCCAGCCTCCAGCTCTCTCCCGTGACCCCCCAGAGCACACCCAGCCGCGGTTTCATCAACCTGGTCGCACCCATCAGCGCCCGCAGGGTGGAATACACCGAGTCCCGGATGGTGGAGTGAGTGTCCCTTCATGTGAAACATTTCTCTGAGAATAAGGCAGTAAAAAGAAAAAAAGGCCCCTACAAGCACCCTTCCCTTTTTTCTTTTGAAGTTTAGACACAACCGAGGAAACAGTTTGCCATTAAATCAGTGATTCTCAAACTTTTGTCCCATACACCCCCCCCCCTTTTGGAGGGTTGAACAATTTCCATCTGAGTGGCCTGATGTGAAAACATTAGTTCTGCGTGTTGCACTTACCACAACAAAAGGGAGGACAAAAAAAGGCGAGAGAGAGTTGTTGGGGTGGTTGTCATCACAAATCCCCGTTATAGCACCAGTGTGAGAAGCACTGCATTAAATTTAAAAAAGTGATACTTCTATTCTGCTGTATTTAGAGCATTACATTAAACATTAATAAAAAACTTAACCGACATAGAACCTTGATAAAGCCACTTTACGTGTCTATACTACTTCTGACCACACGGGGGCAACAAATCACAAAAAAGTCTACAGCCGTGTCCGAAACTGCCCCCTACTCACTGTATAGTTCACGTTGATTCGATGATTACTATGTAATGTTGTCCCAACCTTATACCTTCTTAGTGCCATTAATATATCCCACAATGCATCATGAAAGTAGCGTACAGACGATGGTCATTAATCAAGAAATCTGTGCTGTCATGCAATGTGCTCAGAGAGGAACAAAAGAAAAAGGGATAGAAAACAAACGGAGATCAGTGATAAAAGATTGGATTTATGTAGATACATAATGATTTAAGTTTTGATCATACTCTGAAACTAGTGGCTTTGTGACAACACAGTCACGCCGATTGTTTGCAAACCAATTTCCCCAGAAGGTGCAGTGGTCTGCCAGTAGCCTGATGGTTAATTATTCATCCTAAATTAAGGATGAAACAATAAGCACAGCTTATTTCCATTATGAAAATAACATTACCCCAATTTGTCTTCTAAGTTGACAGCGTCCTGTCGGTACAGTGACAGCACGTCTCAGTCTTCTCACTTGTAATCTGTGATCGGAACTCATCTTCGTTTAATCAAAATCTTTTTTAATCTAAAACAAGTCAAACCTCAGAGAGTCTTTTTTACCGGCTCGAGAAAACATCCTCCTGTAAATGTTTTATGTCATGCTACTTTTGCATCAGACAGTTAAAGGGTTGTCTCCATCTGACTGTCTTCAGGTACTCTCCGGAACAAATGTACGACGTGGTGGCCAACGTGGAGAAGTACCAGTATTTTGTTCCCTGGTGTAAGAAGTCTCACCTGATGACGGGGCAGAGTGGGGACACCAGGGTGGAGCTGGAAATAGGGTTCCCTCCCATCACCGAGCGATATACTTCTAAAGTCACCTGTGAGCCGAACCACCAAGTCCGAGTGAGTCCTTCGTCTCGTAGATCCACGACAGCATCCATTACATAAACCTTCTTTTTATTTTTTATTTTATTTTCCAGCTACAGGTTTCACGTTAGGTTCTCTCTGCTAATATGGCCTCATATTTTGATTCATAGTGAATTGATTTACTCAAGTTTGACATTTACATGTTTTATCTTACCAAACATTATCCGTTTCCCTTTCATAAGACTTAATTATTCTCGTTCCGTGTTGTTCCTGACATCATTGAATTGTTCCAGCTTGTTGCCTCCGGGCGGTGGCTTATGATGGGTTCTTTGTTTTGAAACAGGCAGTGTGCACTCAAGGATCCCTCTTCAACCATCTTGAAACGATTTGGAGGTTTGCCCCCGGAGCCAAGGACTTAAACTCCTGCAAAGTGGATTTCTTTGTAAGTTTCATTAAAAAAAAAAGAACAGAATATCTGGAATGAGCATGATGTGGTTTTGCAATGACAAAATAAACAATGGTACGATTAAAGTCAAGCTACTGGTTAATCTTTGAAATGAACTAATCCATACTTTCGCATAGGACTTCCCAAATTTAAGGTGACTAATTAAAAGCCTTTGTTTCTGTACTTTGGTGATCCGCTCTGTGCTTATTGGATCCCCGTCTGAGAGGAAGCGTAGAGTGAAATCTCATTATCCTCTAAATTTGGCTTTGCTGGAGTGATTTAAGGCTTGAAATAGCTGCGGAGGTAGAGAACATTGATAAAGAGCTGCTGGCGGGAGTCTGGCCTCAATGTTGGCACAGATTCCTCGGCGTCGGCAGAGAACCGGTAGGATTTTAATGGGACGTGTTGAGTGAGGGAGGCTGAAGTCTGAACATCAGCAGTGTTCAGGCTTAGTCTAGAAAGTATACATCATGTGGTGATCTGCAGTTATAGATTTTAAACAGGTGTATTGAAATAAGAAAGCACAAACTGACAGTTCGCCTCCTTGTCTCCTTTAGGTGTCATTTGAGTTCAAGTCTCTGCTGCACTCTCATCTGGCCGGTGTGTTCTTTGATGAAGTGGTGAAGCAAATGGTCCGTGCCTTCGAGTCACGCGCAGCAGCACTGTACAGGAGCCAGCCGGATGTGCCGTTGAGACGGCGGCCGGCGCTAAGCGGGGTTGCTTAGACCCCCTTTGACCTCCGCTGCATCTATTAAACCCACACAGACTTTTAACCGAAGCCAACCGTCCCACGGCTTCAACGCATTGGACCCAGGCACCACTTCTCTGATATCTTACTGTCAAGTTTACATGTTTTTAAAAGTTTTATTTATTTATAAACCAGGAGCTAATTTGTGTACATTTTTATTTATTTCATGACTCAGAATAAATGTGTAATATGGTTGTGTTGGAGAGACATTGCTTCTGCATGGAGTCGTTTTTTTTTGTTTTTTTTTGCCCCAGAAAGTGAAGAAGACACAATTCAAGCAAAGATTTAATAGCGTAATCTGTGAATGTTTACTCACAGTTGTGTTTGGTTAAGCATAAAAAAGGAAAACAAGCCAGTGTTCGTGGGAGTAATCGGACCAGGACAGTAGTGACCTGTGGCAGCACAAACGGCTGTAAAAGCACATCACCAACAGTGAAATTTGTAATAGCTGTAATTTGTTACAATCATTGCTACAAATTTAACTAAATTCAACCGTCTTTTCTGGGATGTCTTTTCAGTCCAACCTGAAACTTTGAGCCACGTTAAATGTGAAGTAACGTAAGGGATAACATTTACTTGAGGCCACGCTTAATTTCATGCTATACACTGATTCTCTTTCCAGAGGGCATCACCTCGAGAGTTTTCTAAAACCTTTTCATTTGCCATAGTGTGTTACACAAATGCTCAAACAGCAAAACATACTAGAACAAACAAAATAAACGTATTGTATTTATTAAATTAAGGTAATTTAATGCAGTACTTCATAGTTATGCAATATTTTTCAAAACAAGCACGTGTAATACGAAAACTATACCGTATATGACTGGGATGAGTGAGTTGTTTTTGTTTATAACTTTAAACTAAAAGGGTACTTCACGAGGACAACTGCACTTGCATGTCACTATTTGATATCTGCAATGTTCATAAGAGATCATGCATGCATTTTTTAGATAAAACCTACAGTATGGGGCTGAAAACCTGACAATTAACACCTAAAATACAACGTATAGTATTTCTGAGTGTGAGTCGTCGTAAAAAAAATGACGTGTGGAAAAGATACTGAATCAAAACCAGCTGTTCAACGGCTCCAGCTCAGTCGAGGGCTGGGCCAGAAATACAAATACATACTCAACTCTCCCCATCCCAAATGTATCATAGGTACAAAATGACCGTATAACAACATGCCGTTTATACTTGACAACCTTTATCAATAATAACAACAAATGTACTGTAAGTGTCAAATAAAAAACAAATTAAAACAATTAAACCTGAAATAAATAAATCTTAAATAAAAAAATTCGATCTGAAATAAATAAAAAATGAATTAAAAAATTGTACCTGAAATAAATGAATAATAAAAAACTTAAACCTGAAATAATAAATAAAAAACTTAAAACTGAAATAAATAAAGCCACAAACAGCCATCAATTACTCATCAAGAGAAAGCTACTTCCACCAACTCAATCCCCCACAAAACACTGAAATCAAGACTAAACGTGCACGTGGGGGGGCATTGTCCCGCGTGGCCCGGCACTCCCCGCCTCACGGTTTTAACAGCAAAGTAGACACTGCACATTCAACACTTAATAAATACATTTGACAATGACACCTAGTTCAGGAGGGGGGGGTCGGTGTCAAATCGATACTTGCCCCCCCCCCCCCCCCCCCTGTTTTTATGGCATTAATCACATGCACTCAACACCAGGGGCGGGAGGGGGTCCCACATCACCCGCGTTCCCTCACCGGCCTGGGATAGGTGGGTCGGGATACCCGGGCCTGGCGGGGCTCGCCGCGCAGCCTGGGGTGCCTTCTGGCGGTGCTGGACCCCCCCCGGGGAGGGGGAAACGGTGCGTGATTGTGTGTCTGTGTCGGTGAGAATGCGGTGTGGAAGGGTCCTGCCATGGAGGATTTGAGCCTCCATTGGCAGGACAACAAAACTTAATAATTTATCAATATTATATTATACAAAGATGGTTATTATTATTATTATTATTATTATTAGGTCTAGTATATCTTATTATTAGTATAGGTATCGGATAGGTGAATGGATGAATGAATGGGATGCCTGGGTCTGGGGCCCTCCGTTGTCGGGCCTGCACAGGTGTCGCCTTGTTGGGGGGTTCCCTCTCGCGGGCGGTGGGTTGCCTCCCTCCTACTTCTCCCCTCTGTGGGGTTGCTGGTGGCCTGGGTTCCGGGTTCTTCCGTGTCGGCCTCTGGTCCTGCGGGTGGCGGGGTTGCTCCCCCCCCTCCCCCACTATAGATACACTTCAGGTGGAGCTAAGTTTGGTTTATTACACACACACACACACACACACACACACACACACACACACACACACACACACACACACACACGCACACACGCATGATCATATACATACACGCATACACACGCATAGACATACACACTGGCTTGTTCACCTGCATCCTTGCTCTGTAGTTTTTGGGGTTAGGTAGCGGTAGCGGTAGCTTAGCTCAGACTGCGATCAGATCTCAAGATTTAGGTCGATTGCTGTTCATGTTTTGGTTGGCTCCGTGCTGGTTTTGTGTTTTGTTTGTGGTTTTTTTGTTGCAGATTTCCAGTGCCTGACGTGTGTTTCCGTGTGTTCCTGCTTCCTGGATTGGCAGTGGATGTCGTCACTTTAATTCCCATTGTGTTTTCATGTATGCTCTATTATAGGAATAACATACATAGGAATGTTCACAGCATTTCAGTGTCAACAAAGGTAGACTTAATTGTAGTTTGTAAGTGGTTGACACGTAGTTATTTTAGATTTCTTGTAAACCTGTCTTAATACTGGACCTCGGTTGGGCTGATGGGGCGGTGGAAAATTACCTCTTATTTTTAAATCCAAAACTTGACAGGTATGATAGTCTCACCTAACTGAGGAACCTAGATGAAAAGTGAGGAGAGTTAACCTGTTGCTTAAATATAGTTTTATTTCCTTTGGTAAGGGCGCTAATATCACCGTGTGCTTTAATTGTGTGATGGTATATGACTTCATTATGGGGAAATGGACTGGTAGGTTTTTCCCGGATCACTCCGGTTAGATAGCAGTCCCTTATGGGGTGTTGCAAGAATCTGGTATTCCCTGTTTTGCACATGTAAACAAGTAAAAGTTTTTTTTTTTAATTTTGAGTTTGAAATGTTAAAATTGGACTTTTCAAACGGAAAAGAAGCAGAAACAGAAAAACCTCCAAGAAACAAGCTTATTTGCCTTTACAGATGAACGTGGTGTTAGATGAGAGCTCCCAGCAGTATGTCACGATAAACATCCATAAAGGCCTATATACCTATAAGCGTTTGCCTTTTGGTGTATCATCTAGCCCTGCTATTTTTCAGAGGATTATGGAGGGGATCCTCCGGGGAATCCCTCACTGCAGTGTGTTTTCGGATGATATTCTTCTGAGTGGTCCAACAGAGGCAGAGCATCTGAAAACCCTGGAGGAGGTGCTACAGAGGATGGAAGACCATGGGCTGCGCCTCAAGCGACAGAAATGCTCCTTCCTCCAGGATGAAGTAATGTATCTAGGGCACATGATTGGGCTCCGCCCAGTAACAGAGAAAATGGCCGCCATAAAAGATGCCCCCACACCTAAGACTGTTTCAGAGCTGAAAAGCTATCTAGGACTGCTGAATTATTACCATCGTTTCCTCCCTAATCTGTCTTCCCTTCTTTCTCCTCTCCACTCCCTACTCAGGAAAGATGTTTGGTGGAGTTGGGGCCCAACCCAGCAGGCAGCTTTTGAGATGTCTAAAACTCTTCTTCAGTCTTCCCAGGTCCTGGTGCACTATGACACGAAGAAGGAGGTGATTCTGGCGTGCGATGCCTCGCCCTACGGGGTGGGGGCGGTGTTGTCCCACCGAATGCCAGATGGGTCAGAGAGACCTGTGGGGTTTGTATCTCGTACATTGACTGCTGCAGAACGGAACTATTCACAGCTGGATAAGGAGGGTCTGGCTGTGATGTTTGGAGTGAAGAAGTTCCACAACTATGTGTATGGCCGTAATTTCACCATAGTTACGGACCATAAGCCCCTCCTCAGTCTATTTAGTGAGGCTAGAACGGTGCCTCAAATGGTTTCGCCCCGTGTCCAGAGGTGGGCGGTGACGTTGGGGGCCTATAACTATGTGATGGTTTACAAAGCAGGCAAGGACCATGGAAATGCTGACGCTTTCAGCCGTCTGCCTGTTTCCTCCGGGGAGGAGGAGGGGGAGGATCCAGAGGATGGGGGTACGGTGATGATGTTAGAGCACCTTGATACCCCCCTAGTGACTGACAGACAAGTGGAGAGGTGGACCAGTCGGGACCCTGTTCTAGCCCGGGTATGGGAGTATGTCGGGCGGGGCTGGCCTAGTGGGGTAATTAATCCCTGTTTTGCTCCCTATTACCAGAGACGAGATGAACTCAGTATCCAAGGGGGGTGTGTCCTCTGGGGGGCCCGAGTTGTCATCCCTACAAGGGGCCGTCCAGCCGTGTTGCAGCAATTGCACCAGTCACACCCCGGTATCACCAGAATGAAGGGCCTGGCACGGAGCTACGTCTGGTGGCCACAGCTGGATGCGGATGTTGAGGGGCTGGTGAGGGGCTGTAACATCTGTCAGGTAAACCGAAAAATGCCGACTCACGCTCCCCTGCATCCGTGGGAGTGGCCAGCCAAGCGATGGAGACGGATACACATAGATTACGCAGGTCCATTTATGGGACGTATGTTCCTGGTAATTATTGATGCTCACTCTAAGTGGATAGAGGCCCATCCTCTCCACTCATCGACCACGGCTGCCACCATTGAATGTCTAAGAGACTGTTTCAGCAGATTTGGACTGCCTGAGATGGTGGTCTCTGATAATGCGACTTGCTACACAAGTAGAGACTTTCAGGAGTTTATGGTCCGGAATGGTATCCAGCATGTCACCACTGCCCCCTGGCACCCGGCCTCTAACGGCCTGGCTGAGAGGGCGGTCCAAACACTAAAATCCCTCCTGAAGAAGAGCTCAGGCGGTTCAGTGGAGACAAAGCTGTCACATGCTCTGTTCAGTTACAGGATCACCCCCCAGTCTACTACGGGCAAATCTCCTGCAGAGCTGATGATGAAGGGGAAGCTGAGGTCTACACTGGACCTTCTGCACCCAGACCTCCAGTCTCGAGTGCAACACAAGCAGTGGAAGCAGAAGGAACAGCATGATCAGCATGCCAGAGCCCGGAGTCTCCAGGAGGGGGCTCCCGTCTACACCAAGAACTTCAGTGCTGGGCCCAGCTGGATTCCTGGCACGGTGGAGTCAGTGACGGGTCCAGTGTCATGCACAGTGCTGCTGGGTAGTGGTCAGCGGGTAAGAAGACATGTTGACCACGTACGCCATCGTTCACCTCCCCCATCACCTACCCTATCACGTGCCGATGCTCCTATGGAGTTTCCCCAAGTTCCATGTCCTTCTTCATCCCCACCCATGGACATAACTACCGATCCCTCCGGGTATGAGCAAAGTACCAATGTGGAGTGCTCCCCACCTGACCCACCAGCGGCCACTCCACCAGCCCCACCAGTGCTCAGGAGGTCTGGCCGGGAGTCTCGTCCCCCAGACCGCTATGTGCCTTGAGGGACTTGATTCCTACAGGGCACTGTTTCAGACTGTCTTCATCAAGGATGGGAGGGTGTGATATTCTGTGTCTTGTGTTCATGTCATAACCTCACCAGCCCACTAGAGGCAACACTCCCTCTCTCTCTTCCATATAGGTGTTGACCTTTGTCTGTACCCGGGCCCTGTGAGCAGCCATTTTGGGACTGCTGTTTGAAATGTTTGCTCTCCCTGAATTGAGATAAAGAATTAACCTGCCTTGGTCTTTGTGATTCTTCCTTGGATGTTCCTTGGATAAAAGATATTCACCTCAACTTAACGAAACTGGGTGTTGTGGCTGGCCGGGCCATCCTTTGGCAGCACAGCTAATTTCATAGAGCTGCAGATTCCTTTTTCTTTTTTTCCAAAAAAGAACACTGGTTATACATTTACAATTTAGAAACCAGAAGAACTTGTCTTTAAGTTTGAAAGATTCGTGTTCGTTTGTCTGGTGAACCAAGAAAGACTAGTGGAATAAAATCACAGGTTAATACAAACTTTTAATCATGTCAAGCACAAGGTTTTCCAGCCGGAGGTACACTTCTCTTAGACCATGGTAGGAGAGAAATGCACACTGTGGTCATCGGTCCAATCTATTTTATACAGAAAAGGAGGGTGTTCTTTTACCCCTGAATCTCATTGGTGGAGTCTACGGGATGTGTTACTTCCATCTGGCTTCCTCCACAGGTGAGACCCCCCAAAGTTAAACATCTGTTTATTCCCATTGTCTTCTCTCAACAAATGGTATGTGTATTGCTAATTAATTTCATTGGAAGAGCCTGTTCAAGGGGGAGTCACGTTAAGGTGTCACTTTTCCCCTGTCTCCTCTCCAACAATGCCATGTGTATTGTTATTTAACTTCTAATGTAATTTTTTGTCTACCCTTGGCTCTTAATCAAAATGAGATTACTTTGAAGAGAGAGCCAGACGGTTTTGAGCTTCAACAATTTCATGAAATCCTAACAAGTTGTTGAGATAAGATGCCAAATAATTTGCATTTGTGTCATTTGCATTCCAATTGTCATTATTTGTGTGTGTCGATTAAACCTACTGAGAAAAGGTCATGGGAAACCACCAGTTGGTCCACAAATTGGAAACGCAAACAAATCCACAAGTCCCGGACTTTGTCCCTGTTGTGTGGTGAACATGAACATGTGGTGAACCCGACAACCGGGTCCAAACAGGAGTGTGGAACAGGGATGACTGACTCATGTGCAGGTTAAAACTCAAAGAGCCTTATGTCCCTCCCCTGAACACGAGTTAGAAGCCACACCATGACTCATCGGCAAGCACTTTTTAAAATTGTTTTTTTTTTATATATTTATTTGTAAAAGAAACATGTATATTTTCAAGCTTATTTGCCTTTACAGATGAACGTGTTGGCCGTGTCAGTTGGGTTGCAGCTGGAGGAAGTGTGGTGTTCCCTCTCTGCTGTTTTGTAGACTGGGACTGGATCGTGAGTGTTAAAGCTCTCTTTGTCAGTAAGCATGCTCTTTTTTTATTAATCTTTGTTGGCTATAGTAGCCCTATGCTAACAGCTGTTGCCCTCTGCTCTGTCCTGCTGTAGCTGCGGAATCTGCAGCGGTTTTGTCTCTCCTCCTGTGCTCTGAGGATGCACTGCACAGCTTATTGCTGACCATCACGGCCATCTAAGTTAAACATCCGCGGCCTCCAGCCTTGGTGCAGCCGCTCCGTTTTCACCCTGTCTTCCACGGTATTGTTTTGTTTCTGGTTGCGGCTATCCACGCAGCATCAGACTGAAGCCCCACCGCAATTGTTGTGTTGTTTGTTTGTTTTTGGTTAATTATTCATTTGCTTTCCGGTTCCTCCTTGGGCCAGCTGTTTAAAGCATTTTTCTTTCTGTTCATTTATTTTCTTTTTTTTAGTCGCATCTGGTTATGTTGTTTAGTTTTTTGTTACATTTCTGATTTTATTTAGCTATGGGTTGCCACCCATAGCTAAGTTATTTAAGTATTTGTATTTACTTTAAAACAATTAATTTGTATTCTTTATGTTGGTGTGCATGTGGGTGTGAATGTTGTGTGAGAGTGTTTTAGAATAGGCTCTTTTAAATATTTGTATAAACCAAACCCTCGAGTGTCACTTCACCTAATTTTGTTTCTTTTTCCCCTGGACAGGAGCTGGATAGTGCGTGGCAGACTCCCTGGTGGTGGTCCCATCTCACATCCCTTAAGTTTGCTGTGGCACGTGGTGGTTTGGTTTGTAGTATTGTTGCATGTTTTAAGTTTCTTTAATCTGTCCGCCTCCCTGAGTTTGGCCCGGTTCCCCCTTTTTTTTGTTTATTTCCCCCTTAACTTACTGTGGCTATAGCAGACACTCGGGTTGCAGAGAACGTGTTCATTTTAGTAAACCATTGTTAAATAAAAATAATTTATATATTTTTGGAAGTCCGTCTCATGTCCTCTTTTACTTGGTGTAACGAATCTGTGTGACCTCATAGTAGACCCAGTACCAAGTCGAGTTTATTTCCTGGGGTGCAATTCCCCAGGTGGCGTTGTTGGACAACTTCCCCCTCTGCACTACGCCTCGCCACATGGGGAAATAGAATAGACCCTTTTTCTGTTTGTAAACAATGATGACGTAGAACGTATGCGCGCGCATTTTGGCAACAGAAGATGGCGGAGATGAACAGCGTGTCAAGCTAAGCAAGGGGATTATCAACTAAAGATCGCAAATTTTACCTTAACAAGTTGACTTTGACAAATGGTGTCCGACTTCCAGATCCGTGTTCTATTAATGAGTGGGTTGAAGACGTTAGCAAGTGGCCAAATGGGTTGTCGTCCTGAGGCGGTCCCTCCCCCCTCCCCGCGGAGCTGCGGAGCCTCGAACCCGGACTGAGAGGGTCATGAGCGGCCAGCGGATCCCCGAGCTCCCGGAGGATCCGGAGCGGCTCCGGCCGGCCCTGGAGAGCCTGCGGCGGCGGGCGGAGCAGGTGTGCAGGGTTCCCGGCCCCGGAGGGGTCCCCGGGAACCCCCCCGGGGCCGGAGGGGTCCCCGGGAACCCCCCCGCCGGCTTCTCCGACCTCTTCCTCCTCAAGTTCCTGCGGGCCAGAGACTTCGATGTCCCGCTGTCCCTGAAGGTACAAGCCGCCGCAGGAGCACTGGTTGCTCTGAAATGATCGTGATCCTGTCGGAATCCTATAAAACTTTAGTCCGCCGGTGGAATAGCGATTCGTACAACCGTATACGCAACAACCAGACATGTTGATGCTGGGAACAGTTTGTTAAATGCTTGCTTTCAGTCAGAACTGCTGGAGAACAACGCCACTTCTGTTGCCAAGATGCGCGCGCAACATTATGTGACGTAGGCTGAAAAAGGGTCTATAGTTAGGTTTTTCCCGGATCAGTCCGGTTAGATAGCATTCCCTTATCGGGTGTTGCAAGAATGTGGTTGGCTATTCCCTGTTTTGCACATGTAAAGGTTTTTTTTTTTTTTTTTTTTTAGTTTGAAAGTATAAAATGGGACTTTTCAAATGGAAAAGAAGCAGAAACAGAAAAAACTACGATGATGATTAAGATCGCTCTCTTGATTCTGGTCTCCGGCTGCTGTCGGTGCGAACAAGGAGCTGTTGAGAATAATGACAAACTCAACGCGTGTCCGGGATCAGCAGGCTGCCGGGACACTGACATCTACCCCATTTCTGTGAAAGTGGGCGCTCTGGAGGAGAAAATGTCAAACATGGCAGAAAAAATTACGTTTTTGGAGAGCAGACTGCAAAACGCGGAGAAACAGGTCCTGGAGCTGCAGAGCCTCGGAGGTGACTTGGAGAGCCGGGTGTTTCTGTCATAAATGAAGGGCATGCGCGTCCTATTGTGATGTGTTTGTGATGTTTTGTTGATGTCAGGGACCCCACAGGTGGCTTTCTCGGCAACTCTCAGGGATACCGGCTCCGGAGACACAGGACCTTTCACCACTGCTATACCACTGCAATATAAAAAGGTTTTCTCCAACGCTGGCAACAGTTACAATCCTTCAACAGGTGTGTAAAGTATGTGAGAGAGACAGATACCAGGGGAGGAAAGAGACATGCCAATGTATTCTCTATCTGGTTTAGATTAGATCTTTATTGTAATTGTATAATAACGAAATTAAAAGTGCCATCAGCCAGTATTAAAAAATAAATAGATAAATAGTAAATACTATACACTGAAAAAAATAAATCTAAGCGCATGTAAATATAAAATATTTAAATCTGTGATATTAACAATTAAAAATGAAGTTTGTTGCTTTACATGAATACATCTAGTTTTGAACTTAATCTGCATTTGTTCAAAAAACAAGACATTGTGCATTTTTCTACTTTTAAAAAATGAAGGCAACTTTTTCGCATGAGATTTTTATGTAGATCAAGAAAAACTAGTCTTGTATAAACTACTTAATTTTTAGTATGTACAAAATTCATTTTCAAGTAAAGTCAACTTAATTTTTGCAAGTAAAGTCAACCTAATTTTGATAAATAAAGTAAACTTAACCCAATTAAGTTGACTGTACTTGCTAAATGTATTATTTACATACAAATATTTAAGCAGTTCATACAAAGACTAGTCTTTCTTGATCTACATAATAATCTCATGCAAAAAGTTGACTTATTTTTTTAAGTAGATCAAGCACAATATTTGTATCAGTGTAGTATATAAAAAATTAACACACAACATAAAATAAAACAAATAACTGATTAAAACCAGTAGCCTACACATGCACACACTGCTTCATATCAGTTTACAATTTGTTTGTTTGACAGGTATTTTCACAGCAATGGTCGATGGGATGTATTTCTTCCGATTCTCGATGTTCAACAACCTCAGATCCACTCCCAACTCAGTGGTGTGTCTCAAGAAGAACAGCGAGCTGCTGACATCCGTGTGGGACACCTCCGGGTCAGACGGCAATGACATGGGGAGCAACGCTGCGGTGGTTCCTCTGAACGTGGGAGACCAGGTCTACGTGGAGCTGCAGGCCAACAGGATCATCTACGACGACGGGATGCACTACAACAGCTTCACCGGCTTTCTGCTCTTCACCCTGTGAATCAGACAGCAGCATTCCTCTGCAAAGCTGTCAAATAGATGTATCGTCTGTTCTGTATTCTTCTTGATTTTAGCAAGTCCAACTTAAACACAGTTGATAATAAACTATGGTTTAAAAAAGAGTGATGATCCAGAGTTTTTCTTGGGTTTTGGTATCCCCATGTTCTTTTCTATGAGGTTGGTGTGTTTTGTTGTAATTCAGCTATTGGGGGAAGGGTGTTTTTCATTATTGTTGTATCTTCTCCTATTCCCCAGTTTTAGTCTTGTTTTTTCTATAAGCATCAGTTCTGTTGGTTTCATAATTTGTCGGTATATTGAAAAAAGTCGATATACAGCTTTTTTTTATTGAAAAAAGCCACGTCTCTGTTTTTCCCTGAAATGCCCTGCTTTGGTGGAGTTTTTTGTGTAAAGTTGTGTTTGAATGAAAGGACTTTGCTTTTTACTCCTGCCTCCTGTTCTCTGGCTTTTAATTCTTCCACATCACAAAATGAAATACATTTTCAAAAAATAAGCCTATATATTATTAGGGCCCGACCACCTTCAGTGCGAAGGCCCTATTGTATCTGTAGGAAATTTTTTTTTCTTTCTTTCTTTCTTTCTTCTGACAAAAGGAAGGCCTTTTTGCCCCCCTAAACGTGCCCAAAAAGTCACCAAATTTTGCACGCAAGACCGGCCTGGCGAAAAATTTGATATTTAATGGTATGCATTAATGGGCGTGGCGAAACGGCTCAACAGCGCCCCCCGGAAAACTTTGTGCCTCAAGCCCCACAATACGGTTTGACGTACATGTACGAAAATCGGTACACACCTGTATCATAGCGCAATTTAAAGAAAAGTCTCTTGGCGCCATGGCCGAAACCGAACAGGAAGTCACCCATTTTGAATTGTCATTTTGGCGAAATTTATGCCATTCCTTCGGCAGTTAATACGGCCCGAACCGTAACATGCCCCCAAGTGTGTTATACATCAAAACGTGCGTCTCCATCCTCCAACACCACGCATTACTTTTCTCTTTCAAAAGCGTTACCGTGGCGACGCTAGATGCCAAAAAGCGCGCCCACCCTTCATCTGATTGGTTCAGACAGAAAAAACTTTGCGCCTCAAGCCCCATAATACGGTTTGACGTACATGAACGAAAATCGGTACACATCTTTATCATGTCGCTACTTAAAGAAAAGTCTCCTGGCGCCATGGCCGAAACCGAACAGGAAGTCGGCCATTTTGAACATTCTGAATTAATCGCGTAATTTTGGAGCAATATATGCCATTCCTTCGAGAATTAATACGGCCCGAACCGTATCGTGAACCCAGCTATGTTATACATCAAAATGTGCGTCTCCATCCTTCGACTACACGCATTACTTTTCTCTTTCAAAAGTGTTACCGTGGCGACGCTAGACGCCAAAAAGCGCGCCCCCCCTTCATCTGATTGGTCCATATTTGATAGTTCCCCAAAAGGCACCAGATTTGGCATGCAAGCCAGGCCTGGCGATAAATTTGATATTTCATGGTTTGTATTAATGGGCGTGGCAAAATGGCTCAACAGCGCCCCCCGGAAAACTTCGTGCCTCAAGCCCCACAATACGGTTTGACGTACATGCACGAAAATCCGTACAGACCTGTATCATGGCACAACTTAAAGAAAAGTCTCTTGGCGTCATGGCCGAAACCGAACAGGATGTCGGCCATTTTGAATTAATCGTGTCATTTTGGTGAAATTTATGCCATTCCTTCGGCAGTTAATACGGCCCGAACCGTAACGTGCCCCCAAGTGTGTTATACATCAAAATGTGCGTCTCCATCCTGCGACCACGCGCATTACTTTTCTCTTTCAAAAGCATTACCTTGGCGACGCTAGACGCCAAAAAGCGCGCCCCCCCTTCATCTGATTGGTCCATATTTGATTGTTCCCCAAAAGGCACCAAATTTTGCATGCAAGCCAGGCCTGGCGATAAATTTGATATTTCATGGTTTGCATTAATAGGCGTGGCAAAATGGCTCAACAGCGCCCTCTGGAAAAATTTTTTATTTGCCATAACATTTGAATGGTTTGACATAAAGAGTCGTGGGTGGTGTCATCGGACTCGGTATTGAGTCCTTGAGCTTCATTGGCCTGAATTAGCCCCGCCCCTTCTTCTGATTGGTTGTGCCTATTTTCTGCTATAACTTTTGAATCGTTTGACATAGAGAGTCGTGGGTGGTGTCATTTCTGATATGCTTATGGGGGACGGTGGCCATGAGTGCGAGGGCCCGTTCATCGCTGCTTGCAGCTTTAATTTTTGGTATTGCTATCTGTGCAGCAGTATTACATTTTGTGGCCATGCATTTAAAGACTTAACAAAATTTAAGCTTTATGTCTAAAGTTGTCCAAACACAATCAGCTCTTCTGGCAACAGGCTGTCTGGCCTTAGGGAACTTCAAAAATTTGGCCCTTAAACGATGGTAAATATAGCAGATGTTTAGTATCTTGTGTGAATGCATATCAGCCCCTTAATGTATATGATAAAAGATATTCACCTCAACTTAACGAAACTGGGTGTTGAGGCTGGGCAGGCCATCCTTTGACAGCACAGCTAATTTCATAGAGCTGCAGATTCCTTTTTCTTTTTTTCCAAAACAGAACACTGGTTATACATTTACAATTTAGAAACCAGAAGAACTTGTCTTTAAGTTGTTGAGATAAGATGCCAAATAATTTGCATTGTGTCATTTGCATTCCAATTGTCATTATTTGTGTGTGTCGATTAAACCTACTGAGAAAAGGTCCTGGGAAACCACCAGTTGGTCCACAAATTGGCAACGCAAACAAATCCACAAGTCCCGGACTTTGTCCCTGTTGTGTGGTGAACATGAAAATTAACATGAACATGTGGTGAACCCGACAACCGGGTCCAAACAGGAGTGTTGAACAGGCCTGACTGATGTGCAGGTTAAAACTCAAAGCCTTATTTCCCTCCCCTGAACACGAGTTAGAAGCCACACCATGACTCATCGGCAAGCACTTTTTTAAATTATGTTTTTTTATATATTTATTTGTAAAGAAACATGTATATTTTCAAGCTTATTTGCCTTTACAGATGAACGTGTGGACTTATTGTAAGCTGCAGCCAAACAACATGCGTCAGTTTCAACTGAAGTAGTCAGTATCCAACTGTGTCTTAAAATAGAAACTATGACTCTCTACATATTCTGCTCTGTAACAATGTACATAATCAAGGCACTCAGAAAAATATTTATACATTTTATCTATTCTTTCATGATGTGTTATTGCACAGTTAGTTTGGCGGAGCAGAACGCTTCCCCGTGGTCGTTTGTGGCTCTGCAGGTGTAAACGTTGGTGTCTCCTGGGCCGACTTTCGACAGAACCAAGGTGCAGCGTCCATCTTCCTCGTACTCTATCTGCACGGTGGAAGACTCCTCCAAAGGTTCGTCGCCACACAACCACACCACCTCTGGATCTGGATATCCTGCAAAGACAGATGGGAGCGCTGAGGTCAGGGGAACCGGAGCAGACACGGTTATGCATCTAAAGAAAGAAGTCAAGATGCAACCCTTGAACTGAACTGAAAAACATATTTTTTTATGGCCGAAATTTCATGTTTTGTCTAATAATACAATATGCAAGATGTGTGAATGTCTAAAACTTTGACACTATTATTAAAAGTAAGAAGCATTCATGTCAAGCGAAGACGATTCAGTTTGTTGTGTATGCTGATGTACCTGTGAGGTGACATGAGAGACGAGCACAGGATCCCTGAGTTACAGTCTGCTCCTGCAAGCTCTTGGTGAACTGGGGGGGTCCTTGCATCTCCTGCTCCAGAGACTGCAGGGCATGCTCCGCTTCTGGGCTCAGGGAGGAATCTAGAAGACAAAAGTAAATAAATAACATCTCAACCGAGAATGTGAAAATGTTTCCGATAAGATGCTGGCCGAGGAAAAAGGGCCTCACCTTCTCTGGGGCTTGTGGGGGAAGCGGATGAGTCGCTTTTAGACAGCAGGGCCATTCTCTTTAGGGCTAGCATGGCTTTGCCGGCTTTCTATAAGACACATTTCTGTCAGAAAGCAGAGAAACGTAACCACAAAGAAAAATGCATGCAAGCTCTGGTGTGTGTTACCTTCCACTTTTGCCTGGCAAGAAACCTCTTCATTTTCTCCTTTGACAGACTCTTCGTGGCGCTGATGTCTCCAGATTCAAATGCTGCCATCCAGGGATGGGCGAGGGCTTCTCCACAGGACATCCTCCGCCTTTTAAACAAAGAAAATATTTCTAGGGACTGACTGAATGCGGTTTGTGTCGTGGCTGCATGTTTATGATATTACCTGGAGTCCTTGCTGAGCAGTGAGCTGATGAAATTTTTGGCCTCATCAGTTATCTCTTCAAAGCTCTCTTCATCGAACTCCCACTGAGCTGCCGTGACCAAGGCCAGGGTCTCTGCGTCACTGGTTCCCTGGAATGGAGACTCGCCACTCAACCTGAAAACACAGACAAACGACAAGAGCACTCACTGCCAAGTGGATGTTATTTACCATTTTATTGTTATGTCCACTAGGTGACAGTAGACGCCTAAAAAAAATCTATGGGTTTTCTGACGTTCAGTATATATATTGATTCAAAAGCTCGCTCTTACCAGCAGGCAAATGCTGCTGTAAGTTTAGTACACAGAGCAATAAATTATAACATGCAGCTTCAGTTCTGAAAACAGGTTAAGTCCAGGGGAGCTGCAGTCTCGGGGGCACATTTTTAACAAACAACTTCCCAATCCCAAGTGTCATAATGTTTCCATATTGTCATTGAATTATGCCTCTATTTGATTCTATTACAGTCCCTTTCAGATTTCATGTGGGGGCTGTTTTCTAGATTGTTTCTTGGAAGGACGCAGCAACTTTCTGGAACGTGGAAGGCAACCAAGGAGGACAGAGCCAAGCATCGCATTTATTGGAGCACACAGGAGAGTCAAATCAATCTTTTCATTTGTTTCTTGGCAAGTAAGTGAACAAACCTCCTTCCTAAAATGTAAAAAACTAAAAAAGCTCCTGTAATAGATAGAGAGTGGCGGAGTGACTCACAAGATGTAGGAGATGACGCCGATGCTCCACATGTCAGTGGCCAAACACACCGGCTCATAGTTGATGACTTCAGGGGCCACAAACTCCGGGGTGCCGTGCATCACCTTCAGAGGTGTGCGGTCATCTGGTAAGTGTGATATGCAAAGTTTTGGTACTGAAACAGACACGTTAAAGGTATGAATATAAAGATAAATGCCTTTTGCGTACCGAGCTTGCTGGCTAATCCAAAGTCGATGATCTTTACGGAGGTGCCAGTGGTGTCCACGCAAACGATGTTCTCAGGTTTCAGGTCCAGGTGGATGATGTTCTGATCGTGCATGAAGGCCATCCCCTCCAGAATCTGCTGCATGTAGCGCACGCTGGCAGACTCCGAGTACTCAAAGTTGTCGTCAACGATCCGTTCAAACAGCTCCCCACCTGCAATTCTGCAGAAACACATCACTCAGGCTCGAACTCACTGTCGCTATGAGAATTTAACACGGTGGCACGTACAACTCCATCACCATGACCATCTCAGGCTTGTGATCATACGCTGCCAGACACTGCACCAGCTTGGGGTGATGGAGGTAGTTCATCAGCTCGATCTCTTTACGAGCGTCCTCCCGCTCTTTGGTGCGACGCCCTTTGTAGAACTTGCCGGCACACACGCGTCCCGTCTCTTTGTGGGTCAGCTTGTACACCATACCGAATTTCCCCCTGATGAAGACAAGTCGTTTTATTGACGATGAGTACCGTATTGGCCCGAATATAAGACGGTGTTTTTTGCATTGAAATAAGACTGAAAAAGTGGAGGTCGTCTTACATTCGGGGTCTAGACGTTATACCCATTCACAACACTAGATGGCGCCAGATATCTTTAAAGTGAATGCTAAACTTAACTCCCCAGGCCAAAGCCAACCCCTGTCACGAAGAAGAAAAATAAAAAATAGCACTAAGAAAGAAAAGAGAAGAAAATAAGAGAAGAGATAACAAAAGATGGAGAAACAAGAAAAGTGGGTGGAAGATCGGCAGGTTAACCGGCAGCTGAGGAGAAGTTATGATGCAAATTTCAAGATGATGATTTGAACGAGGCAAAATATATTGTTATAATCATTTGTTTCAGATGTACTGTAATTATTTTCTGTATGAAAATTTAATTTGGTGTTCAAAAAGTCTTTTTTCAAACTTGAGTCTTGAAAAAGAGGGGGTCGTCTTATAATCAGGGTCGTCTTATATTCGGGCCAATACGGTACAACGTAAATAAGACACTTCTATCTGATACAGCTGCCACTGAAAGGGGAGGATCTCTTATTTCCTGGACATATTAACTACAGGACCTGAAGTTGGTATAGCCAACGCAGGGAACAGGATCATGTCTCTACATGCTTATATTTTAATCCTGGATTTACTTCTCTGCCAGCGTTTCTCCTCTTGCCACACTGCTACTTTTAAATGTCAACACTCCCTCCTCCCTTCCTGGTTCCAGTCGTTCAAGGAAGTTATTTTTCGCTTCACTTATTAAAAAAAAACAAATGTTTTTTTTAAGCAGGTTTGACCTGATCAATACTCACATCCCCAGCTTCTCCTGCATATTGTAATGATCCGTGACTTTGTGGGAGGAGTCAATGGTGACGCAGGTGTACTCGTGAGAGGCTTCCTCTTGCTTCTTGTCAGGATCTGTGATCACAGGTGCAGCTGCTTTAGTGATTATACTTCCTGGTATTTAACATTTTAAAGAATCTCATCGCCTCACCTTTCTGCTCCATCTTAACCACTGGTGAAACTGGGCCCGGCTCGCTCACTCCCACGGCGTTATAGGCCCTTACTCTGAAACAGTACTGGTGCTGAGGCTGCAGCCCTGAACTCACTCTGTATGAGGTGCTTTTACACTGGCCTGTGAGCTGGGTCCAGTCCTCAGGCCCGGCGTGTCCTTGGCTCTTCACCTCCACCACGTAACCCAGGATGGCACTGCCGCCGTCGTAGCAGGGGCCCGACCAGGACAGCACAAGGCTGGACGGAGATAGGATGGAGACGACAGGACACGACGCGGGAGGCTCCGGACTCTCTGGACAGGGTGAATAAAAGTTTAAATGTTTTTGAGTAACAGCGTCACTTGGCCTCTCTCGACTTCACACGGCCAGATTACGGGTCAGCTCACCTATGACAGAAAGAGTTAGAGTGTGTTGCGCTGAGGTTTTGCGGTCTCTCAGTACGACGGTGTAGCGGCCAGCGTGCCGTGGTCCGGCCTCGGCGATGACCAGCGTGCTGCTCTGATCTGTGCTTTCTGTCCACAGTTCTGGGCCGTCCCCCACCTGCAGGTAAAAACAAAACAAGACGGAGAGATAAAGATACAGGAAACGCGGCAGGAGTCGATATTGCGTCTTTTAAACTTCAAATTCCCCGACCTGCTCTTTGTTTCTGATCCAGCGGGACACCACAGGAGGGTTTCCCACAAACGCACACGTCAGCCGGGCAGTTTGTCCCACTTTCACCTCCAGGTGCTGTGGGGGATTTTCGAAACGTAAAACCGGGCCTGCGGAGACAAAACAACGCGGGTGTTTTGACTCTTAGCTGGTTGTGGTGTCTGCTGAATGCTGATCCGTCCGGCTGGAAGGAAACAAGTGGCCCAGAGTCCGAGATAAAGAAACGTCTGGAAGTGAGAGCCGTGGTTGCAGTCGCAGTGACACTGGGCGGGTGTTGCTCAACCTGATACCATTATTATTGTGTTGCAGTACACAGCAGGCCAAATGTCTCGGGTGGAAACAAAATGCAAAACACGGATAACCTTTTCGAGCTCTCAGGTAGATGCAGCGCTTGTGTAATCGAGATCCGTCCTGTGCTCTTTGTCACACGCTGCACTTACCGGGCTAAAAAAAAGTACCATATATGAGCTGAAGTCAGTGTCTTCCCACACGCCATGAGAATTCAAATACTGACACCAGGATGTCGAATTTGACTGAGGCCAATCTGATAAAATGATGTTTAAACTGCTTTCAAGGCAACAGTTCCACCTTTCCGCCTAATCTCTCAGCATCCTTTATTTCCAGTTCATGAAATAAAATAATCAAAAGATAAAGAAGAAAACTCTCTGTGCGCTAAGAGCAATCATCCAGATGTTACTGAGTGAGCATTTCAGGCTTTTGTTACCGTTGCCAACACCCCTAAGGCAAAGTTTACCTGTATATCAGAACACAGTAACAATATTTTATCAATAATAAAATCTTGAAAACGCAGTGCGGCTTTGTAATAAAGGTGGTTAGTCTCACCACACTCACATTACCCTTGTCTAATCGATCAATTCATTTAGCAGGAACAGCACCAATAAAAGCAGACAATGTAACTTTAGGAAGTAGAGGAGTGGAGGAAACAGTTAAAATGTTTGGATATTTGGCAGAAGTGGAGCGAAGACAAATATAAATGCATATTTATTCTCACCTGTTCCTGAGTTGGCCCTCTTCTTGGGGATGACTTCTGCAGAGACAAATAAAATGCAGGTAGGTTTTGGCAGCTATATAGGAGTGGCTCTGCCCTTATTACGGCTATCAGTATATAGACGCAGGAAGTTTTACTGTAGCGTGCAATGTCCACTGCCCTATATGGCATTTACTTGGAACTGAGAGTGTTAGTGGGTGTTTCAGGGAGTTAGGTTGTTGTAGAAGTTGAGTGCGGTTGTTACATATGTAACTCGACAGCCAATCACGCAGAGACTATATGGTTGCTTCCTTTTAGAAATCCAGAAACACATTTGTCTCATATTTCCACAACACAACCTGCATGAGGTGGCACATTGAACATGAACGACGCTGAAAATGGCCACAGGTCAAGAAAGGACGTGTGGATATGCAGAGCCGAATTAACTCAAAGGCAAACTAGGCATGTGCCTAGGGCCCGATTGACAGGGGGGGGCCCAGGACAAAAAAAAAAAAAAATAATAATAATTTTTTTCAGTCAGCTGAGGTGGCTTGGGCATCTGTACCGGATGCCTCCTGGACGCCTCCCTAGGGAGGTGTTCCAGGCATGTCCCACCGGGAGGAGACCCCGGGGAAGACCCAGGACACGCTGGAGAGACTATGTCTCTCGGCTGGCCTGGGAACGCCTCGGACTCCCCCCGGAAGAGCTGGAGGAAGTGTCTGGGGTGAGGGAAGTCTGGGCATCCCTGCTGAGGCTGCTGCCCCCGCGACCCGGTAACGGATAAAGCGGGAGAAGATGAGTGAGTGAGTGAGTGAATAATTTTTTATTTTTTTTGTCTGCACACATATTAATGGTTGATAACATTCCGGTAAAAACCTAAGGCATATATATATGTGCATTATTACTATATTTAGTATACATACATATATATATACACATACATACGCACAGGGCCGCCGCAAGGGATGTGCGAACCGTGCGACCGGGGGCCTCGCGCCCCAAGGGGCCTGGCGCTATGGGCCGTTTTTTTTTTTTTCCCCAATTTTTTTTTATTTTTTTCGTTTTTTTTCCCTTTTTTCCCCTATAAATATCAACAGTCACGTTCCATTACAGACCTAAATATGTGCTAGTCTGTGCATATCAATAAATATATGTGCAATGATAACGGTGTCTGTTGTTCAATACAACTGATCAGACCAAGCGCGGACACAAGCTAGTCTGATCCAGACGGGTGGAGTTGGAACAAACTGTCATACAATGTCGAGAGAACGAGACAGATTCAGGAAATTTCCATCAGGGGATGAAAAAAGAAAAAAACGAAAGAAAATGGAAGAGTTTAATGCCTCTCTGAAAGGCACGTTTGATAAATTTGTTACAAAAATCACCGATCCGCCCGGGTCTCAAGCAGCCATGGGGCCCTGCGTCGAGGCAAGCCTAAAGCTAATTGGAGAGTTAAAATTGCGCATATAGACACCCGATCCGACCCGAAAAACCCCAAAATTGTATTAGTAACTTTGGTAAGTTTAAGATTTCATAAATAACATCGATGGAGGGGGGCCCAAAAATCACAGTCTGCCTAGTGTAGTCCATTTATTTAATCCGACTCTGTGGATATGTCTGCTGATTGGTCGTGTGATTACCTCTTGGAGATGAAAATGGGCTTTGCGTTGCAGAGTTTGTAGGCGAGGAAAAAACAGATCCTCTGGGCGTCAGCGGCTCGTCTTTGGGAGTTTGTGGCGATCTTCCATTCTGCATAGTGGTCTGAGGTGCAGATGTGGAAAACTTCGAAGCACCACCAATACTTTCATAGTCTGCATTTGTTGTTGTTGGCAGTGGGGGGTGGGTGGAGGATAAAACGTTTAGAGGTAAAATTTAGCAGCAAGATCTTGAATGAATTGGCTCTGAGTATTTTAAAAGGTTCCTCACCTTTGACAAACACAGCAGCGCTGCAGGATGTCTTCCCAGCGCCGTTTTCAGCCAGGCACGTGTAGGCCCCGGCATCTTCTGGTAAGCACTCCCTCACCACAAAACTCACCTCCCTGCCATTGAAGGATGGATTCCCGAAGCGTGCCACTTCACCTGCCCATAGGAACAAACAAACAGAAAACTAGAAACCATCTCCTCTACATGGGTTACGTTAGGGTTTCGTTATCCAGATACTGTCTTTTAGATTTCCGCTTGCGGTTGTCTGTATCTGGTTAGATTTTGTCTTTTTTTTTTTCCTCTCATCAGCATTTCACCTCAAACCTTCCCAGTTTCAGGTTTTTTTTTTCAAGCCCAGCTCGCCACTGACATCTTGCATGTCTACGTTCACCCAATTAATCAGACTAATTACACTAGTTTGGACTCACTACACATTCTTCAAAAGTGTTTGGATCCACACCTGACTGCTTATAGTGGATCCATCATTACAAATGCTTCATCTGGCTTTTTATTCTTATTTTTTTTAAGCTTCAAAATATAGGAAATGTGAAGAAATAATGGCCAAAAAAAAAAAAAAAGTAATTCCATAGATAAAGTGTTGCAGATATAAAAACAAGAGTTATAACAGAACAGAAACATGTCCAGTAAACTATAAATATTCCCTTCAAATAAAGTATTCTTTTAAACTGAAGTTTGAAAAATCATTCAGAGCAGTTTCTACCATCAACAGGCGTATCGGAGCCTGGGGATGAACATCTAGCAGCGTAAAATGAGTCTGCTCACCATTGTGCAGCCACGTGACTTTGATGGGCTGGCTCCCGGTGAGAACCCCTCGTAGGGCGATCTCGCTGCCTTCGTCCACGCAGCAGTCCTCCAGGGGCTCTATGAAGACAGGCAGATCAACAGTTTTCAGAAGAGGCCCTGCATTTGGAGAGAAGGGACACAAAAGGAGTCATGACTCAATTAACAATTAGTTCAGAACATTCCTGCTCTTGCTTTAAAATCTCTCACTTTTAATTAGGAGCATGTTAAAAATGTTTTGTGAAGCTCTGATGAGTTCTGGCAGATCTGGAGCTGAATTTTTTTGATTGAAGTTATGCTCCTTGCATAATTTGAAGAGGGCTTCCTGGGAATTTTACTCCCCCTCTTTCAGTGAATTTCCAAATAATCCTGTAGCTTGCACCACCAGCATGCCATGTGTAATATGAGAGCCCCGTTCAATTAAACGAAATGCTTCAAAACAGACTAGGTGCCATTTAACATTCTTATCTTCTGTGTTACCGCACACAATAAATGAGTTATCGTTTAACAAGACAGGTAATCGACCATCAGCCTTTTACAATGTTGAGTTATCACATGTTTAAGAACAAGCACTGATTGCTAAAGTTAATCCAGTTATTCTGAAGTTCACACAAAAACTCAGGGGAAGTGGACCTTCACACACTTTTAGATTATTACCCTTTTATTCCTGACTCAGCTGAGATTGTTCTGAAACTGTCGACCTCTGGTGAAAAGGATCAACAACTCTGGTTTCTTTTTGTGAGTTACTGAAAACTTGTCTTGTACAACTTGGCTTTCAAAAGTGTCATTACCACATAATTGTGTGGCAGTTGACATGCAATCGAGAATTAGATGCATTGAAGTCTGGAAAACGACTCATGATCAAAAAGATGTGCATAACTGGACAAAACAAGCTCTGTGAGCAAAAGAAAATGAATCTTGCCAAAGATGACCTTGGATGTGAACTTTTAAAGAAACAAACTGTGAGGCGTGCACGCTCTTTTTAAAACAGAAAAAAGTGAACTGTTGCAACAGTCCGTTTTTTTTAGTGGACCAATTTGAGTGGCTTAATCGTGCTGAGACATGTTATTTATAGCAAGACAAATGCTTTCGATTTCTTTTTTCCTAAGAAAACATGTCATATTACATTATTCATGCAGGACTCACCTGCGTCTGAACCTTTGACTGGGGTCCTGCTGTCGATCACTCCAAACCCATTCTTTTGTGCAGATGGATCGCTGGGTGGCTTCATGTGCATCCTGAAGGTTGACACATAGCGCTGTTTGTTGCTGTCACCGTTCATGTTGAACAACAGCTCTCTTTAAACATAACAACAAATAATTCACTGAGTCATTTTCCGCGCTGATAATCACACTTCCTCTCTCGGTCACTGTGCTGCAACTTGGCCTCTCTTCTATAAAACCACCAAGCCTCTGTGCGTCTGTGTCTCTTTCACTTTCTCTGAGGCCAGTGAGACTCTGCCTTCAGTCCCCACACGCTGCTTCATATATGTAAGCTCTCTATTTTTTTTTTCTTTTTTTCTTGCACCCTCCCCTGAAGTGCACTAACTCCACCTTCAGTACATGACACATCATGCAGCAGCTTATCTTGTCAGGATCACCTCTCCTGCGAGAACCCAAAGCCCAGTCTTTATTGTCATGGACATGCACAATGCATAAACGAGGAAAAGCAGAAAAAGGGAGGGAGCCATCTAGTCATGTAGCCAAAGGTCACATTGTTTGCTGTTTGCTGAACGCAGAGCTGGTCATTGACTTCTCTGTTTGCCTCATCACTTATCAGCACTCTGATTTGAACTTTGCAATGCCGGCAAGATGAGGATTGCAGCTTGTAAAGATGTTTTTAGGCTGCATGTGGCCTCTTTAGCAGCATCACTTTTACAGACGCGCCCTATTGTAACGGTAACCAGGAGACATCTCTGCGGGGGCCTGCTGTTGCTAAAACGATGCTCTCGGGCAGTGTTTCCCAGCCCTGGTCCTCGGGGCCCACCGTCCTGCACAGTTTAGATGTTTAGATGCTTCCCCCGCTTCAACACACCCTGGTACAAAGAACCATGTCACTAACAGGCTTGCGCAGACCTCGATGACATGCTGATGATGACCATTAGTCGGAATTAGGTGTGTTGATGCAACGAGACACATCTAAAACATGCAGGACAGTGGCCCCCGAGGACCAGGGTTGAGAAACACGGCTCTAGGGGGCTGAATGAAATCCAGTCTTTATATTCTGTTATAAGTTGTAATAACGGGAAAAAACAAAAGTTTCGCCTGGGTGCACTTGACACGTCCGAACCTTGACACGCCAATTTTAATGAGGTGAGTTATCTGCTTTAAAAGTGCTGCACATCAAAGCCCGCCGAAGGGACTATAGCAGCTCTTTCCACTCCACTCCACTCCCATCCAGGCTTCCCAAATTCCACATGAGTGACCACACAGAATAGCACTGCAAGGGGCTTGTTTTAGTTTCTGTGAGAGCAAAATTCCCAAATCAAACATTTACCAGAAGGCTGCACACAGAGACGTCCTTGTAAGAGCTTAATAAAGATGAGTTTGACGGGGGTGGGAGGCACGCTGTAGCTCCATCTACCCTAAAGGCAATAAGAACCCAAAGTTATAATAAAAACTTGAGAATTAAAACGTAATTAACCTTATAACTTAAAAGATTGTCATGCACATTACCCTGTGGTGCAGATAACACTGCCGGTTGGTTAACGATATGAAAAGGAGATTGTCACAACACAAAAACTACAGAGAAAAAAACAAGTTACTGATGCACAGTTCTGTGGATTATGACAGAAACCCTTTAATAAGGCCCTGCTTGGAGTTTTAAATAAGTGGTGACAGCTTCCTGTGTAGAAAACCACTCATGCGGAGGAAGTTGGTTCAAACTATCGAGCTAAACAAACAAAAAAAAAACAGCATGATAATGCTGAAATATCTCAAGTCTTCTGCCCTGTTGTAACATAGTTAACATAATTTAGACTTGAGGCCATAAAAACTGAGCCCACAGCTAGGAGGGAGACATCCTGACTCAGACATCATTCCTTTACTGCTCAGCAGTTTTTTTGATGTTGAGTAGTGTACCTGCAAGTACTTTGGTCTCCTCCCTGTCCTGGACTGCTGTGATAAGATCCCTGTCTTGGATGAACTATCTTGCATCTAAACAAGAAGGGACAGATGCAGAGTTGACTTCAAATTCCAAAGTGAAAGTAAAAAAAAAAAAAATACACACTGTTTTTTAGGCATTATATTACGACGGAGTATTAGGGCCAAACAAAAAAAACAAAAAAAGGAAATTACGAGAATAAAGTCATAATGTAATGAGAATAAAGTCGTAAAATTACGAGAATAAAGTCATAATATTACGAGAATAAAGTCGTAAAATTATGAGAATAAAGTCATAATATTACGAGAATAAAGTCGTAATATATTATAAATATATAAATATAACTTCACACGATGCTCAATATTCCTCATTTTAACAGAAGAAACTCTTCCTGTTAAGAGTTCTCATAAATTATATTCTCATAATATTACGACTTTATTCTTGCAACATTACGACTTTATTCTCGTAATGTTACGACTTTATTCGCGTAATTTTACGACTTTATTCTCGTAATATTACGACTTTATTCTCATAATATTACGACTTTATTCTATTACGACTTTATTCTCGCAAAATTACGACTTTATTCTCGTAATTTTACGACTTTATTCTCATTATATTATGACTTTATTCTCGTAATTTCCAATTTTTTTTGTCTTAGTTTGGCCCTAATACTCCGTCGTATTACATAGAATTAAAAAAAGACTAATTTTCTCATAAAGAACAGAATAAAAAAAAAGCAGAATAAGATAGGAGGAAAAAAACACCCTGAAACTGTGAATTATAATGAGTGTGTTGCAGTGTGAAGTGAAGCACAATGATCAATTCGTTACATCTGTACAGATGTGGTGTCATTACACAAATCAATCCACCTTAACAATGTTAAAGAGCAAACACACCCGTTCAGAGGCATTCCTGGACTGCAGGACAACGGGCCCCGCCACCGCCCGGGGCTCCGGCTGCTCAGGCTGCTCCGGGAATACCACAGCAGTCTGAAACGGCTCACCTTCCAGGTGCCAACGGATGGGCTGCAACAAGCCCACGACAGACCACACTCAAGTCCGAATGCTAAATTCCTCAGGACAACCCCAGAGGTCCCGGGGTCAGATCAGATCACCAAACGCGGTGGGAAATATCAGGAGCTGCGGTGGCTTGTCCTTCAGAGAGACACAGCCACCATGTGTCGGACTGCTCTGCAGTATTTCTGGTACCACGTAAATTCTCCAGCTATGAAAACTTACATGAAACTTACATCAGACACAAAACAAGAGCGGACTTTTTTTATTTCATACATCAGAAAACTAGAACATATTCTCACCTCATTTGCAATTTCAAAGCCAAATTCTGATTTGGGTACTTTGCATTATTTTTATTCATCAAAAAATCTTGAACTGAGCTTCTTTTTTAGAGCGGAAGAACTCTTAACTACATCATAAAAATAAATCATCCAAAAGGTAGAAAAAACAGACTTGTGGACCAAAAAGCCCACATCCGCGGGCGTCAGACGTGTGGCTGTATGTTCAAGATAACCACAGGTAATAACATTTGGCACCTGTTTTACAGCCATCGAGGGAATTTTCAACTCTTGTTGGAACAAATGAGGTAAATAAATCAGCAAACAGTTCAATTATATATATTTTTTACTATCTATGTTATGTTGTATTTTGTGGATTATTAGACAAACATGTTATTTTAACTGCCAAGATGAGCTTTCTTCAATTAAGGCTTCTTAGTTCAGTGCAGAACTCTGTTCCTCCAGGAGACTGTGTGAGAAGAATCCATTCATTTCTTCATTTCTTCTAATTTCATGTAAATAATTATAATTATGTGCAAGTTGGTCTTGATGAGTCATCACATTGTCATCACATAGCCTGTCCTCTGACAGGAAATATGGTGTGAACACACAACACATGGGCTGGCCACCCTAAACTTGCTCCCAGACTATTTTGAAATAGAAGTTAAATATGTTAACATCTACCTTTAGGAATCCCAATAGTTCAGTACCAGCATAGGGCTCCTTGTCAGAACATATGCATTCTGCCACTTGAGTCAGTTGTTGATAAAATCACTTTGCTCCATCACTAAGAATCAAGACAGTGTTTGGCACCATCTAAAGGTTAGTTGGGTAATAGAAGATTTTGGAGGCACAGGTTTAAACTGAAGGGAAACTGGAAAACTACCAAATTGTCTGGTGTCATCTTATCTCTTTAATTTTTATGCCAGCTTTAATCCTGTTGAGGGTCACGGAGAGTCTGGAGCCGAGACCAGAGGTGGGCCATTTCACCCTGGACAAGTCACCAATTCCCCATGGGCCCCCACACAGACGAATCAGGCAAACAAACAACCATGCAGGCGACACACAATCACTCCGATGGACAATTTAGAATCATTAATTGCATGACATGAATGTTTTTGGACTGTGGCAGGAAGCCAGTGGGCCCACAGAAAGCCCACGCAAACATGGGGAGGATATGCGAAAGGCCCCGCCTAAATAGGCCGTGAACCAGAACCCTAACTGTGAGGCAACATTGCTATCAGCTAGAACCCACTCACTTATTTACTCTTCACAGCCAGCAGGGATGTGGCTTGAAGGGCCTCTCCGCATTTCCTCCCTCGGGCCCATTTTCTGCGTCAAATTACAATCATTTAGCACAATTATTCCCAATCTTCAAAAAGTGACCTGACAACTGCAGAGCCAGCAGTTGTACATTTCCTCAGCTTGAAGCACTAATAAGCCAAAGCTGCTATTTGGCCATCTGACAGCACCATTCATTATTCTGACAGCAAAAGTAGTTGTTTCCTGCAAAGCTCATGCTTCACTAACATACTAAGACTATCACAATAAAGCGTTTCCAGCATATGTGCACAAGTTTGCATGATTTTTGCATGCACGGTTATTAAGAGAAACTGCGTATTTGACTGTCAACACCCCATTTCACTCTGTTACGTCTGCACGATTGTGTTGCACGATTCACACGCGCGCTCCGGGAGTGCACGGGTGGCAGTGCTCGGGTCCAAACACCAGGGGGAAATGTTCACCACCATACAGAAGTAGTTTCAACTACTGCTGCATCCACAAGGGTATGCAAGATTTTTCATGGTTATGCTTTTATGCATCACCACGACGGATCTGAACTAAAACAATCAAGCTTCACAATCACAGCTTTAATTTAACAGGTTACACAGGAAATGCATATTTGCCAGTGGGGAATTACAAGGATTTAAATGTTCCTGCATTTTAAGGAGCTCAAAAGTGTTAGGACAAAGGGAAGTTTCAATACTTGGATGAAAATACTTCCACGGACAAATTTCCCCTAATTCTGTGTTTCCTCCCAGGAGATGCTGCGCCAGGCAGGCCTTCGCTGCAGCCGCCGCTGTTTGTTCGAGGGCCTCTCCGCTTCCTTTCTTTTGAAGAGTGTCCCAGGCTGATCATTTGGTCACACCTAATCTCTCATACAGATTTATGTTGTTTTCCAGCCAAATGACAGCCTTCTTCACTTACACTGCAATCTTCTCACGGTTGATCCTGCTCAGTCAAACAGCTGCCGTACCTGATATCAACTCCAGACCTTTGGTCTGCTTGAAGAGTCCTGAAGTAACGTGGAAATTAACCTTCGTTTCACTTCTTTTCAGTCAGCCGTCAAAGTGCATTTGAGGCCTTGAAAGTGGACGTACTGTGCTCGACATGGCTGTGATTCCTAAATAGTAAATACATGTAAAACATGTTAAATCAAAGCTAAAATCTTTATTTGATCATTTATTCTAATTCAAGTCAGTGTGTTAGTGTATGAAGGCTAAATCATAAAAAGAAAAACACCTGTCATCATACAAACTCCTGGACAAATTACTGCATTTCAAGATTCTTTATTGTCATTGTTGATATTTCATAACGAAAATAAATAATCTTGAAATTTCCATTTCAATCAAAGTGTAAAGAAATAAAAGGTACATTTTCTGATTTAAATTCAGTATAGGTTTCATTACATTGACCAAGTTTTTACATTTTTCCGGCCTGAATCCTCCGACGCCATCTGTTCCATTTGGATTCCCAACAATCCATCTTCGCTGTCGCTCAACCAGTAAATGAGCTCTGCAGAGGTGCGTTTAAACGGTGACCCTGTCGTGCAAAAGGTCCTGTTGTTTTTTGCTCCACTGCTTTCACACATTGACCATGACTGCCCCGGTCCTACCGTCCTCGACACATTCCTGCCACCAGCTCGACATGTGTTGTTGCAATTAGCAGAAAAATCAGATGCAAAGCAAAAAAGCAAATACCACAAAAGCTATAATATCTCTCAAGGAAATCACTAATGAGTGTAAATTAGGCATACACAACTTCCTGCTATTTCCCAAATTGTAAAACTGGAACAATCTGGCCAGCCGTCAAGTATTAGACATCACGCACTCGTGGTTTGATATGAAAGTGGAAAAAAAAGCTATGCACAATTTTTTTTAATTCAATTTGCAACGTTTTGTTTTTTTTTAAAAGCACCTAAATCACAAGGTGCTAAAGTTCCACTGGTGACATCAGACTTTTGCCGTGGTTTGTTACGAGAAGTGTTTGTGAGCCCGCATGTGTCTGCGTGTCTCTCCCACCTTCGCAGTGAGGCCCCTCCACCACTCCTGTTGTTGGTGAGGGCCCACATGGAAGTGATTATGCTGAGCAGCGAGTGAAATTACAGAGAAAACCTACAGAACTGCAGCCCAACCACTCACTCATTCCCTTTTACACACATGGACGCAAGCAGAGCAACCAAACAGAGACATATGAAGAAAAATAACTTATAAAGACCCACAAATTGTGGAAGGATATATACAGATGCCTGGTGCGATGTTTGTTGTTTGTTTGTTTGTTTGTTTTTGTCAGACAGCCATCCTTCTTTTAGCAGGTCATTAACTTTTGGTTGGCTCCATGTCAATGCAGCTCGGTCCTGAACACATCAAATCCATTAGCAGCAGGTAGTCATTTCCAGTTGGTATTTAAAAAGGGTAAATGGGTCAATATGTTAACTGCTTAAAGTTATGGAGCACTCTTTATGGTTGTTTTGTATTAAACAGATATAAAACACAGTTTTTCTCAGTGATTTAGTTGTTATCTATTTAAATTCTTGTTCATATGTAAAGCATAGATGCACTGTACACTCACTGGCCACCTGAGAAGGTATTTCCGGTGTACCCTATGAGGTGGCTTATGAGTATAAGTACATATATGACAGTTTAGACACCAGTTAAACAAACAGGTGGGCACATGTACATCCACACGGCGGCTATGCCACCCTGCCTGAAGCGGTAGATTTCCACAGCTGGCTCTGTCAGAGCTGTTGGTGCTTCCCTCCCCGCCTCCCAACTCCTGAACTGCAGAGAGGTGGGGCCATGGCCGTAAATTCTTTAGAAAGAGCTGTTATGAAGCCCCCATTAAAACGGGGAGGGGGGGGGGGCTGGCGCTCGCCAGAGAGGAGCCTACTCAGTGAGTTCTTATCAAAGCTGATGACAGAGCGAGACAGCGGATTGGAGTATTATTTCCTTCAGTCTGTTTAATGCACCGACTTCACCCTGAGGATTCAGGTGCTCGGAGGCCATAATATTGTACCAATGAGACGAACTAGAGCTATTTCACAGCCTTGCAGACCCTAGATTGCCTCCATTTTCCCAGCCACTCACAGCGCTGGTCCCATGCCGGGATAAAAAAGGAGGATTGTGTCAGGAAGTGCATCCGAGATAAAAACCAACTGTATAATTCATTGTAAAGTATTCATTACCTAGCATATGGCTGGGAATGTTAGGACCATTAAGAGTTTAAAGTATGATTTATCCAGGTAGCTCTATGTCCAAGGAGCACGATAGTAAACCTTCCCTTGCTGTTGTTACATCACCTCAATAGCAATTCCATGTTAAAAGTGTAAATTGAAAAATCTGGTTTAAATTTGAGCAAATGTGATGCTTTTTCTTTGAAAAGTTGTAAAACGGTGAGGTGACACAGCAACTTAAAAAGACACCCCCTCCCTCCCCGGTCCCCGCTGTCTGTGTTATCATTTGTCACTTGCACTATCACCCTGAATAAGTGGCACGGTTGTGTACACACTGTGGTGTTTGGATTCGCATTAACCATTCCTTTCTCTCCACACACACACTCCTCCAAATTGAGGCTATTATCGTCCCAGGCGTGCTGCAGGCTTCCAGAGTATCCGCCATGCAGCTGTTGGCACCTCTCAGCTCGGCGGCGGGAGAAGCCCCCAGGCACCCCCCCCACTTGCTGTCCTTGCCCTAAGGGATGAGGAACGAGGGGGACGAGGGACAACACAAACTCTCCAAACATCCCAGAGCAACATCAAGAGTTTGTTGCGTTTGGTGTTCCTGTCAAAGTCACCCTGTGGGGTCCCTGCACTGACGAGCACTGAAGTGCAAACAAATGGCGTGCACGAGGCATGGAAATCATCTGCAGAGATTTTGAAATGATGAAGTTTGGTGAGTTGAATATCTCTCTGGTGTTTCTGCTATATTTGCCTTTGCCGCAAGGATATAATCAGCAGTTGTTATTTCAGTTCCTGACGGAATATGGTGAAGTAATTTCAGAAGAGCTGGGCACGTTATAAAGCATTATAAAGCGTAAAAAGCCCAGGAAGATAATGGTAACATCAGATCAACTAGATCCTTGCAAGTAATTTTATTTCAAAGAGAAAATAGGCCTGATGTCAGTTTTTACTTTCCGATGAGCAGTGAAGACTCTAGTAGCCGAAGACTCTCGATCCCACTCGATAGTAAGGCAGAGTTGAAGTTTTAAAAAGGGATTTTAGAAATGATGTGTAAAACTTTATCTCCTGACAACTTGTTGTGCTTCATCCCATCCACAGTGGCCACCTCTGAAATACTTGACAGGAGGAGAATAAAAAAAGAGAAAGTATCGCACTTCCTGCTCAAAATTCGTGGAACCAAGACAGATGGATATAGTATGTGTTCTGGAAAATCTCAGCTGCTTTCCAATGGTTAGGATAATGTATGACTGTAACTAATTCAGCCCTCTGAGAACGAGTTCTTCTTGAGTTCGAGCCAAGATTTGATTAGAAACAGACTTCATGTCTGGAATCTTTTTTCTTTTTTTTTTAACCATTCTTCCCTTTTCTTCAGTCCTTTGTCTGTTTTAAATACCAGTCATAATCCTTCTACAGTAACAGTTGTTCACGGAGGACTGATTTACATTGGAACAATGACTTTGTGGTACCAGCGAGAACACGGGCCCTCGCGACCAAAATGATTCCTCTTCTGACATGCCAAGACCGTCTTTCATTGAGAGTGACATCATAATATCAACTCGAGACGCATTCTTCCTGTCTAACCCCCCCCCCCCTCCCAATCTTGGCTTGTTCCTTCTTGCCCTCGAGCGAGCAGCAAAGTGCTGCGTGAAAGATTTAAGCTGCGAAATCGACAGCATGGCAGACGGGTGCCACTGAAAACCCCGTAGAGAACGGGCTGTACGCTAGCTGCCACCTTTCCTGTTGGTAATATGAACAGTTTAACACAGCTGGTTTTGCAGAGCTTTAATTACACCTGGAATGTCTTACATTTTAAAAGAGGTTCTCCGCATGACAACAGTCGTAAGCATAAACACATAACACGATATTATACTGCATATTTACAGGTTATTTTAGTCAGAAGCAAAGCATGCGAGTATAAATTCCCAAAATATGAACAAAATCACATTCCTGTGGCCACCTCTGTACTTGTTCCAGTTCAGATTTTCTTCCCTTACTTGTAGTTTTGTATTGAAGAAAGACAAAAGATAACCGAATAATACTGGATTTTCCATTAACCTTTCCAAGCCCCTCCTCCCTGAAACCCTGAAACGCTCTCGCTCTCCTCACTACAGCACCCCACCCATGGGCCTCCTCTCCTCGTTCTCTAACTTCTCATTCGCCTCTCCGCTTCAGTGCAAAGCCAAACAAGCCAGCCATTAAGTTGAGTTAAGCGCAGGAAGTGGGCCTTCGGGCCAGGCAGACCTATTTACAAGGAGCCAGTCAGGTCTCAGCGGCGCTTTGAAGTGAGCAGCACACAGGAGACTGTCTGTCACTAGGCGAGGGCCCAACACCGCGCTCCGCTGACTCAATCCCCCGCACCAGTCATCTGAGCGAGGCCGGGGAGGGAGGCAGGGAGGGAGTAAAGGGGCAAAGTAGAAGAGGTACAAGTAGATTTATGACTTTCCCCCCACCTGAGTATCTGTTCCTACCTTTCATTACTCTAACCTGTCTGTTATTACGGCCCACGTGGAAAGCAAAGACAAACAATGACTTGTCCGAGAGGTCACAAGATGAATTAATCCATAAGTGGTGGCAAACCTTTGTTATGTGCTCTTTAAAGTCATTATGAGCATCGTTGTAACACTGGGATTATACGCGCAGCATCACGAGCACATTTTAACATCTGATCTAAGAGTATGAACAAAAGCTCAAACAGTATGTGCGTGCCATTCTCAAATGCCTGCTTCAAGCCAAGAGCTCCTGCTCTGAGGAGAGAGGATCAGATTTCTCCAAGACACCCATCAACTTCATGACAGCACTGCAGAGGAGCTTCAGTTTCAGCCGTGCATGGCTTGGGGGATTCCAAACTGGTGAAAGATGTAACGCCACAGAAAAACTGGAACATCTTTGTTTCCCCCCCTTACCAAACAGGCAGGCCCGAACATCTTCACACCCATGCAACAGGAGACGTATCTTTTGGTGTAACTGAACCGTCTCTCACAACAAGCAGAAAAGGCTTCTTGTTTTGTTTAGCACTTGAAGGCGATATCGTGCACATGTGCGAAGAAGTCCTCCACCACATTCTTACAGGCTGACACCAGTTTCTGCAAAACGCACAGATGCGAAATATCTCTGAAAATACTGACAGGGTGGATGATTAACCGGACATGTGTGATCAGCTGACATTGTGTCAGTTAAAAACTCACTTTGTGTTTTTTTTCCCCAGAGGGCTACAGTCTTGAGTTACCGGCTGGTTTCCAACAACGTCTTTTCACATTTCCCGTCTCGCAACAGATGTTCAGGTGTCACAATTCCTCATCCATGGGAGTCAAATACATAATTATCCCTTCTTTCTTCCCATAGAGTGTATAAATAAGAATAAATGAACAAATTATACGTAAAAAAAGAAGAAAAAGTGGATGAAAGAAAAAAATACAAAACGAGTCCACCTCTTTAAATTGAATATGCTTTGGTTTGATTATGTTATTTATATATATATATATATATATATATATATATATATATATATATATATATATATATATATACGCACACACACTGAGTGTCATCCAAAAGGACTGAAGTGTATTTGCTGTTATTAAAAAAAATCACCAGGTATTGCCTCCGTAGACTAGGTCCACTGGCAAATAAAGAAATATACTGACCGTTTTTAAATACAAATATATATTTTGTTGTTTTTACAGATACTATTTACAGTTTCATTAAAATGTACATGAAACATTTATACAGAATAAGTTGCTCCATGTTCTGAGCTGCTGGATCCACGATGTTCTGGAGTTCATGGATGTTCACAGAAAAAATCCAGAAGAGATCGACAAGAGAATTTCAGCGCTGTTATTTTTTCTTTTTTAAGTCACATTTAGTCCATGTAAATCCAGCTTGTCTTAATGTCCTCCCCCTCAGTTTGCATTCGTCTCTGACTATAACATTGAAGTAAATAGGAATATTGTAAAAAGTAATCTCTACTGATGTGTTACTAATGTTTCACATGAGGGTCCGATAATTAAAACCACGAATTCCAGCACGTTTCAGTGTCACTTGGTTCTACACTGTGGTCTCTCCGTGTTTGCCGTTTGTCAGCCTCGTGTAGAACTTGTGCCAGGAGTGCAGAGTCTTCCCAGACCAGATCCAGAACCCGGATGTGATTCCTACGATCAGTGTCATCAGATATTTGATCATGTAGACGGTGAAGTCCGGGGTCATGTGGGGTCCGGCCTGCATGGGACACGGGATGGCCAAGCTCCTGCAGTTGTGGGTGACCCAGCTGCGCTCCCAGTGGGGGCGGAAGGCCTGCTCGTAGAAGAAGCAGGCGATGACAATCGTGGCGGGGACCGTGTATAGGACGCTAAACACCCCAATCCGCACCATCAGTTGCTCAAGCTTTTCCGTCTTGGTGCCGTCGTGTTTCATGATGGTGCGGATTCTGAACAGCGACACGAAGCCGGCCAGCAGGAACGAGGTGCCAATGAAAAGGTAGATGAAGAGAGGGGCCAACACAAAGCCCCGCAGAGGGTCCAGGTTGCTGAGACTCACGAAGCAGACGCCGCTGAGCACGTCGCCTTCGATCTGACCGATGGCCAGGACGCTGATGGTCTTCACAGCTGGAACTGCCCAGGCGGCCAAGTGGAAATACTGAGAGTTGGCCTCGATGGCCTCGTGGCCCCACTTCATGCCTGCCGCCAGGAACCAAGTGAGGGATAAGATGACCCACCAGATGGAGCTGGCCATGCTGAAGAAATAGAGCATCATGAAGAGGATGGTGCAACCTTCCTTTTTGGTGCCTTGGACAATGGTCTTATATCCATCGAGGCTGAAGCCGTCATTACACACCACCCTGTCCCCCAGGAAGTACCCGGCTATGTACGCTATGGAAACCATAGTGTAGCAGCCAGACAAGAAGATAATGGGCCGCTCTGGGTATCTGAAGCGTTGCATATCAACTAAGTAAGTGGTTACTGTAAATAATGTGGATGCACAGCAGAGCACAGACCAGACCAGAATCCAGATGCGGGAGAACTGAATCTCTTTCCTACTGAAAAACATGCTTCCACCATTCCTTGCTGGCTCACAGGGAGCTGCACAGTCCTTCTCGTCCAAAAAATTATAGTTTAAATATGGGGGGACTTTGAGCACCGAGGGGCACCGGAATGGCCTGACCACGGATACATCCTGGGTCCCTGGCACGGGCATCAGGGGGGGGACGGTGGCGGTGGAGGAGTCGTTCTGGCCCACGCAGATCTGTCCGTCTCCATGCACGGGGAAATTCTCGCAGCGCAGTCTCTCGGGCCACTGGAAGCCAAACTTGTTCATGAGAGCCTCGCAGCCCTGCTTGGCCCTCTCGCAGATCGACCTGCAGGGGGGGATGGCCTTCTCCAGCACCGTGCACACGGGCGCATACATGGAGCACAGGAAGAATTTCAACTCTGGCGAGCACTGTACCTTCACAAGAGGGTAAAACTGGTGCACCTCGAGTCCTGCGTCCTCCTGGTTGTGATGGCCCACTAAGTTGGGCATGATGGTTTGGTTGTAGGCGATGTCCGTGCACAGGGGGATTGAAATCGGCTGACAAAATCCGTGCTCCGGGATCATCATTCCATTGTCTCCCTGATACTGCGCTGATATCAGCAGAGGTGGCAGGAGCGCAAGACACCAAGCCCAAAAAGTCATCCTTCCAAAGTTTAAAACTCGATCAACTTTCTGTAAACTCACTCAGCAAGTTGGTTCTCGTCAGTTTCATGGGCCGATCGTCAATCTGAGTTTACTATCAGTCAGTGGAGACCTGAACGCGGCTCTCTGTAATCCCAGTGAATGCGTTCACGCTCCTGGCTCACTTTGTTTCTTTTCCACAACTTCAGCCTCTCACCCGCTGTCACTGCAGACTAAAAAAAGAGCCATATCCTCCAGTGACAGCTTTCAAAATAAAATGAAATAATATTATACACATTATTTATCATTTGTTCATTTAAATCCTGCATCTGAACAATTAAACTGCTCCAGACTGACGTGGGAGATGTTTATTCAGCCACAAATCCGCTTTACCCCAGAGATAAATGGTCAAGATCAAATGTATTTGTATTAGAAATTAATTTTGAGTTAAGCTCCAATTTGTATTTAAAAATGACACACTGGATCTTCAGTTAGACCGGAAAAAAAGCAGGATATTAATTATGATCACATACTTCGCTAAGAAATGCATACTTTTACTTTGGAAAGATGATTCCCCTCCAACTTTCAAGTTTTTTTTGGATCAAATTTCAGTTGTTTTACCATTGGAAAAATTAACTTTAGAAAAATACAACCGTGCTCATATTTTTCAAGAATTTTGGTTCCCATTATTCTCAAAACTGGATAATTTTTCCAAAGGGGACTAATGAGTATCTTTATTTTCGAACTTGTGTCTTATATGTATGTATGTATGTATGTATGTATGTATGTATGTATGTATGTATGTATGTATGTATGTATGTATGTATGTATGTATGTATGTATGTATGTATGTATGTATGTATGTATGTATGTATGTATGTATGTATGTATGTATGTATGTATGTATGTATGTATGTATGTATGTATGTATGTATGTATGTATGTATGTATGTATGTATGTATGTATTTATGTATTATTTATTTATTTATTTTTTTAAATATTTATTTAATTTTGTTCTCCCTTAATGTATGTTTTTTTTTTTTTTTCCCCCTAGGGTAATTATGGGGAGGGTAGGAATGTGGGTATAATAGAAATCATGCATGTGAAAATGTGAATTGTGAAACTTTTTAAAATGCAAAATAACACGAGTTGCAAAATTTTTCCACCACCCAGATTTGACTTGAAGTTTGTTTCTTTAGTAATAATTTATATGCAAAGTCTAGTCAGGCTCATATCATTCTAGGCTATGTGAGTCCTTAAAATAAAACCAAATTTCTCTGCTGCAGCTTTGTCACAAGTTGCATGAATTATTATTAACCAAGACAGTATTTCTCGCTGTTAGACATCTTCATCTAAAGGTATGAGATAAATTACTGTATTTCAAATTAAAAAAAAAAAAAAACAACAGAAAAACAGTTAGGAATGTGTGTATTAGGAGTTTAGTCAGGCTGAACCAACAGGCAATGTTTTGTGTATGTGCTACTTTTATTTTGAAAGGGGTTTTCCTGTTTGCTCTCTGAATTTTGCTGCTTTGGTCTTAAACTTTGCTCCACAGATGGATTTGTTCAGTCCAATCAGACTTTGGGTTCCTCTGGAACTAATACAAGAGAGGAGATAGACTCTCCCACTCAATGCACGGTCATGTCCCTCTTTCTTTCTTTCTTTCTTTCTTTCTTTCTTTCTTTCTTTCTTTCTTTCTTTCTTTCTTTCTTTCTTTCTTTCTTTCTTTCTTTCTTTCTTTCTTTCTTTCTTTCTTTCTTTCCCCTCTGCGTGTTTGTTATTCAGTCAGGTTAAGTCAGTATGTTTGTAAGTTTTGTGTAGTTGAAGTTTCTTTTACAGTCAACTCTCAACATACCTGAGCTTATGTGAACAGATGTGACTAAATAAACTGGAAATTAAATAAATGAAAATCACTGTTAAGTCTGGTAAAAACAAAAATTAAATGTTACTGTACTGTTCAATTATTTTAAACCACAACCTACTTCGTTAAAGTTATCCTTATCTATAATCCGTTCTCTTTGCGATACAAAGAGAAAATATAGGCTCTCTTAAATCAAAATAGAACTGGATCCAAATTAATATAATCATAATTTTTTTAACCAGAAAAAATAAGATCAAAGATCTCTTTTTCGAAAAAAGAAAAAATGAAGAAGCAAAACAAAAGTGCATCTGAAAGTACAGTATCAGGTTTCAGTTTTAAGCCGTCCTGAAACACCCAAGATACCCATGAAAATATAAAAAGGCTTTTTTGAGTGGACAAAGCTGACTGTCCAATACAAGCATGCAATAAACAGGGATAGGAAAGAGAAGTAAAAATTAGTGATGGATCTCAGATGTAGGAAATGAGAGGATGCATGCATGTAAATAACACCACCGTAATCCAACACAGACATGGAAGTGGGAGCCCCAAGCTTTTACTTTGGTTTAAATACAAGCAGCGGTTACATTTTAAAATAAGAAACACATCATTTCACCTTGGTTTTTGCACTAATTGCTATAGGCTATGTGATGTGTTGTAGTGGCCACTCACTAGCAGGACACTGTGTAGTTTCAGTGGGTTAGGATTCACAAGAATCTAGTCGTTATTAACGATGATGATGACTTTTCTGTTACTGTTCTGTTACTGTTGGTTACCGGCAGTTGAAAGGAGAGACGGAAATAAACAACACAAGATTTTCCTTCGTCCACAAAAAGCGTTTATCAGCTCTTTTGTTCCCAAACTCCTGCAGTGTAAAAGATAAAGGCACAAGAAAATAATAATATATGTACATTTAAAGGTATTTTAAGTGAGAATGTCTCAATAACAGAACCCTGTGAGAATTACTGACATCATTTGTTTTGCTACCATTTCAAACAAGCATTAAGTTGCAGACAATGTGTTGAACAAAAGCAAGGTACATCTGGAGCTCCGAGACAGCCTGATTGGGGACGGATGCAGCACAATACGTTAAAGCATAAATAGCATCAAAATGAAAATGTACATTAAAATCATGTTGATCAAAAATAATTCATATAAAACAAATTAAAGTGGTCCCAAAACGAATCTTTGAGGAACTCCCCAAGTGACACCAAGAAAGCTGGAGATGATCATTTTTACTTGCACACACGTAGACCTGCCTGACAGATAGTTGTGACTCTGTGAACCTCGTCTTGATAAGTCTGTATTAATATAACATGATTCATTGTGTCAAAAGCTCTCTATAAATTGATCAAAATAGCTGCACTGCCTAGCTTCTTGTCTAGAGATTCAATTGTATTATTACATACTACCATGGTTGTGCTATGAGTTTTCTAAAATCAGATTGATGTTCAGATAAAATGTCATCAATAGAGAAATACAGTTATTAACCCACTTATAAACATGCAGCATGGTTTCAAGTTTTTTGGGGGCCTTATGCAAGGTTCTGTTGAGCAGATACCACTTTTATAAAACTCAATGGGGGGAGTACAAAAGATAATCAGTTGGGATGTGGTATTCTGTTACACTTGAATCCCTTAACTGTGCCTATTGTTTAGATTTCTGTTAAAAAATGACATACTTTATTTAAAATGATCATATCTCACCAACTACAAGGTGTATGTGAATACATATGTCTTCAAAGTAAAGTTAATAGATTTGAGTTTACAGCAGAACTGTAAGTGAAATAAACACATCACCAGACCAGAGTAACTGAATATGGTACAAAGTGCACAGAAGAAAAAATGTGTTTCTCCTGAAAGCTGTACATTGGGGTTGAACTTGCAGTTTAGATGCCACCTAGTGGCTATGATGATGGGGCAGCTCTGTTCCATATGGGACAGTCCCATTACAGTTTTTTCTGAATCCTTAAGTACATTTTTTGCAACATTGGCTATTTTTGCTAAACTCTACACACAAATGATAAAACCTTTCACCAAATTATCAAAACGTTATAGTTCTCTTGCAAAATCAAACACAGTTTGATTAACTCTACACACCTTAGTAAAAATGGTGTTTTCATATCAGACAGTAAACACATGCCATCATTTACTAAGCACATAATGTGCCAACTACACACTGATGGTATGAATACAAAACACATCTGGCTTTTTTCTTTTTCTGTGCACAAGGTAGGCTAGGTCAGTTTGAGGTCATACTTTTGTCATAGTTCTGTAAACACACAGGGATCCAAACTTCAAGTATTGGTGTTTATTCACACTCGTCAAAACAAAGACACAGCACAGAACACAAAATAATACATTCACAAAAAAAAGACATTCAGCCTACATCATGCCGTCTCTCTGGGTCCGGCTACAAAATCTCATCCACATCGCATGTGATTTCCTCCAGTCCAAGGCACCGGGGAAAATACCTCCTTGCATGCCGTATCCAGGCCTGACATGATGCCTGCTCAATATCTCCACATGCCTCCTCCATTGCTTGTAAAAGGGCTGCGTGTTGATGGGGAAGGCGGTCGTGGACTTTCCAGCGCCAGGCAGAAAATAACTCTTCAATTGGATTTACAGTAAGAATGGAGAGTATGGGGGGAGGTTGAGTGCCATGAAGAGTGGGTGATCAGTAAACCAGTTGCGGACCAAAGCAGCCCTATGGAAACTAACATTGTCCCATATGATGACATATCAGGTCTGCTCTGGCCCTTCTTCTTCCCCCTCCTCTTGCTGCTCCTTGTCCTCTTCCTCTAACTTCCTCTAAACCTCTTGCTTCTTCACCTCCACGTCCTCTTCCTCGGCCTCCTCTGATTCTTACTCTTCTTGCTCCTTCCATTGTACTCCACACAGACAGCTTACCTGTGGCTTATTTATAGTGCTTACGCTGATTGCAAAGTGAACTAATTCTCTAAAATTATTTTCACATGTGAAAGTGTGCCAGACAGTTGGCAAAATAGTGTAAATAATAGCCATACATGTGTATGATTTTGCTAGGAGTGTTTTGGAAATTTGGCAATTGAGTGTAAGCAGTGAATTGTGCCTACAGTTTTGAAAAGTGTGTGTTACAAAATTACAAACTGAGTGCAAAGCAGTATTTGTGCTTTTAGTTTGGCTAACTCAGTGAGTGGTTTTGCTATGTGTGTTAATAGTTTTAGAAATTGTGCTACAAGAACATAATTAGCGCCTAAGCTTTCAGAAAAAACTGTAAGATCTAAACTACTACCAGAGTCCTTACAAACACCAGTAAACTGGACCACATTACACCGGTCATGAAATCACTACCCTGGCTTCCAGTGAGTCAAAGGATAGAGTTTAAAATCTTACTGCTGGTCTACAAAGACCTGAATGGTCTTGGACCAAAATACATGCTTGATCTGTTAGTTCCTATGAAGCTCCCAGACCCCTGAGCTTCATCTGGATCTGGTTTGTTGTGGTTCCCAAGAACCAGAACCAAGCAAGGTGAGGCAGCGTTCAGTTATTCTGCTCCTCACCGGTGGAACAAACTTCCTGTAGACCTGAGGTCTGCTCCAACTGTAGGCTCCTTTAAATCAGGCCTAAAAACATTACTGTTTACTGAAGCGTACTCTTAAATTAAATACTGTACTCTGTACTCTACTGCCCTTACTTTTTAACAACTTTTTGCTTTTTATTATTTTACCTCTTTTCTTATCATTTTATTTGTTATTTACTGTTTAATTGTGTCTTGCCTCTTTTAATGTTGATGTAAAGCACTTTGAATTACCTTGGGTTGAATTGTGCTATACAAATAAACTTGCCTTGCCTTGCCTTGCCTTACTACAATTACTCCTGTCATTTCATAAATCTGTCATAAATCTGTGGTTAGTTCTGTGAATAATCACACTAAATACTTACATTTGCTTCTAGAGTAATTTTGGTCTGGACATCGTGTACTTTTATACTATGTTTATATGGGAACATTCAAAAGGTTGTAAAACACAGTGCAGGGAAAGCTGATTAAGACTACCTGCCGCATTTATAATTGATAAAGAGATTGTTGGACAAATGTATTTATTATAATTTTTCTATAAAATATAGCCTGCCATATACGTTTTTGTGTGTGTACATTTTGTTCAATCTCACGACTGATAGCAGGTAAAAGTCCGTGAACATCTGCGTCTCATGTGAAACACGGGGGGGCGTGGCCACACCTGTTGCTATGCCAATTATAGTCCTTGCTGATCGTTGATTGGACCAAAATGATCATTGCCATCCTCTTAGCCAATCACAGTTGAGTTCGTCACCACGTTGCACCCAAGGGGGGTCACAGATTTTTTTATCTCTTTGTTAAAAGTAATATTTACATACATTAAATTAAAACAAATTGTGGACTTCCAAAGGGACAGATTTCATCGGGTAGGTTTCCCCGGTTTTCGACGGTTAATGCCACTCAGATACGTTATAATAATGTAAGCTCCATGTAAATATCAGATTAAAAAGGTTATTCGTATTTAATTATTCATTTATTTGAGAAAGTCAGCGAACGCAACACCAGCTATAACGGCTAAAGTTAGCTAATAGATCTGTTTTTTAGTCAAAGTGATATTGTTACACTGTTACAAGCATTAACCGACTCCTATATATATGTTGAAATGAAATCAGTGGCAGAAAGGTTGTAATAACGTTAAGAATGGGTTGTTTTTCTGCGTTTTGGACCAGACATGGAACTCTAACAGTCCCACGGGGTTCACAATGGACGGACACCAGCGCACATTCACGTTCGCAAATCCACCCTTTCACACCTACCAGCGACAAGTAAGTTATACTTTTGGGTATGATATTTAATATAACTTTTTAAATTTAAAGGAAATTGGTGTTAAAAGTGTGTAAAAGTTTCGAGTTTTTAATGAAAACACCGAATCTTTCATGATGATCTATGATCAGATTTTTTTTTCAACTGCAGAAATATTAATGGATTTTGTATGGAAGCCCATTTCCGCCAGTAAAAGAAAGAAATAAGATGAAATCTTAACCTTAAAAATAAAGATATATCCACGGTAATTCATAATTATCACATCGAAATTATGAGATGGAAAGTCGAAAATATTAGATAAAAAGTCATAATTATGAGAGAAAAGTCGAAATTATGAGATATAAAGTCGAAATTATGAGATAAAAAGTCATAATTATGAGAGAAAAGTCGAAATTATGAGATAGAAAGTCATAATTATGAGATAGAAAATCGAAATTAGGAGATATAAAGTCGAAAATATTAGATAAAAATTCATAATTATGAGAGAAAAGTCGAAATTATGAGATAGAAAGTCGAAATTAGGAGATAAAAAGTCATAATTATGAGACAAAAGTCGAAATTATGAGCTAGAAAGTCATAATTATGAGATAGAAAGTCGAAATTATGAGATAAAAAGTCATAATTATGAGATAGAAAGTCGAAATTATGAGATAAAAAGTCATAATTATGAGATAAAAAGTCATAAAAAGTCATAATTATGACTTTCTATCTCATAATTTCGACTTTTTATCTCATAATTATGAGTTATCGTGGGAATATTTGTGTTGATTAGTTTTTTATTTGCAATTTACAGCAAATCAAAAAGGACATTCTTACAGGCAAGACAACAGAGCAAACTTTTTCTCCTTATTCTCCCTCCCTTCCCCTCGCTAAATAAGTAAAACATTAAAACTAAAAAAGATAAGATGAAAATAAAGCAAAAAGAAAACAAAATAACAAAAAAATTAAATAAATAAATACATTAATTACATAAATAAGAGTAGACATATATTGCTAACAGTTATATGAAGAGTTTCAAGGGCGTTTCTCAGTTATTTACATTATATCATATCAAATTTTCAAAAATGCTTTTAATGACGATTGGGTTTTTTTTGTGTGTGTTTTTAAAGGTACAAACCAAAATTATAGTGTTTCTTGGCTATTTTTTTGTTTAGGTAATTGGCATCTGATTTCACTATTTTGTCCCAGTAAGGGTGTAAATTATGAGTTCCTTCACCATAAGATATTTCTTTGATTAACTACATGGCATTCAATGTTTGCCAGTATCCCAAAATTCAATTTGCTTGAGGAGCTAAAGATCAATATGAGATGATCACTCCTGTTTTGTATTTTCTGTTTGCACTTTAAAGAGACTTGAAAGTAAATATGGATATATGGATGTAAAACTTTGATAAAACAAGATAACCTCATGTGTATCGGATTTGAGTACAGTATTATACATTCAACATTTTATTGTTTTGCTTGACCACCAAAGAAAATATATTGCCTGTGAAAATAAAGCAGTCAAAATTAAATTCTCTTCTGTCATTCTCTTCTGACTGAGTATTCACAGATATGTTATATACCAATTGAGGAATCAGTCAAACATGCAACTAATTATGCTACTAAATAGGAAAGTGTTTCCAAACTTTTGATATTTGATAAAAACGATTTTTACATCTGACATTACCTTGTATCTTAGCTGTATTAGTTTAATTTCAACCTTAAAACTGTGGGAGTGACCACACCTGATGAGATATCACTTTCATGTTGTTAATAGTATTAAACAAGCAGTTCTAATCTGTTGAATGTTACAGGTGGGCCAAAAATAGTAAAGCAGTACTGCCTTTGGTGAATTTTAAATTTAATAAGTAATTTGCATTGCTGTACTTTTTGTGTTGTGTTCCAATGAGGTCCACATTTATTGATTTTTACCTCTCTTTCTCTTTTAGACAGATAGTGTAAATGGTGTACCATTCCCCTCCACTTCTACTCCAGCTCCCTCCCATCAAGAACATGAAAACAGATTAAGTTTGCCCTGGTCTCACAATACACAGGATGATCCTTTTGCACTGATTAGTTGTGCCCAGACCGCCATTAAAAGCAGGTATTCTCATTAATTAGGCTCCAATGTGTTCACATTAAATATGTTTTTAATCTGTAAATGCCTGTGATCACATGACACTACTGTCTACTCCAATAAAGCTTAAAGGCTAATTCTGTTATTCAGAGGTGGTGACAAGTACTGAGTAACAAAAAGAACCGGCTGATTGTTTGTCCAAGTCATGTTGAATGAATGTTTTCAACATTCAAACACTGCAGTTTTCAGGACATGTTTACCTTTCATTCTAGGAAACCAACTGACGGTGCTGACTCTAATAGTGACGCAGATCTGCAGGATCTCGTTACAAATATTTTGGACGAAGGACAGTCAAGGGATAGCAGCTACAGTGAGAGGTACGCCACATTCTGGGTTATCTTTTTACACTGTTCAAACAATATAGGCAAGGCAAGGCGAGTTTATTTCTATAGCACAATTGAACAACATTACAGAAAGTAGGTGTGACCCTGACGACCTGAGGGTTCTGGTGGGTTCATATTGGACTGGGAGATCAGACACGTATTTTGGCCGGAGAACATTCAGAAAGTTAAAATCTCTTCTGTGATGACAGTAAGCCAATGTAAAGATCTAAGAACTGGAGTTATATGGTCCACTCTGGTGGTCTTAGTGAGGACTCGGGCGGCAGCGTTCTGAACTAACTGCAGCTGTTCGATGGATTTTCTTGGGAGACCCGTGAGAACAGCGTTACATTCGTCCAGTCTACATAAGATAAAAGCATGGACAAGTTTTTCTAAGTCCTGCTGAGATATCAGTCCTTCAGTCAATCTACACACATATAAAAGAGCTGTGTGATATGGAAAAAAATTTAATTTCCCTTGGCTTAATACAGACACACAATATACATTTATATTTTCTATAAATTAAGTTCAATGGTCAATTTGAACTTAACATATGGTTTAACAAATATTGCCCATTATTTATTAAAAGGCACCTGAAAAGCTAATCATAAAAAAATGGAAAATAATTAAGTTAAATTAAAAATTAGATATATCTCTGCTCCAACCAAATTGTGCATTCGTACGCTATGATTCTGAAACTAGAAACTCAGAAATTGTGACTACATCAAGTCAGAATTTGTCAGAATAGTTTAATCTTTTCAAGTGACGCCAGCATGTTTGACAATGTAGATTTATAGATGTAGAGAAGGGATGAGATTAAGTAGACGGTATGAGCAGAGGTCGGTCAGTTGCAGTCTGAGGGAAAAGGAGAGCAAACGGCTTAAATAAAAAAATAAAATAAAAAACTCCCAGCACTAGCTTGGATTGTCTGTAACGGCCGCATAGTTTTTCAGTTAAACACATGCAAAAGTTATATGAACTGTGAAATTAACTTTAATTCCAACTTCTCTTTTAAAAGTCTACAGAAATGCAAACCTATCTGGTCTTCCATGACACCGAGAGAAGAACTTCTACAGTATTTGCAGACAGAGGCTAAAAGGCTTCATAGCCCTTCCTTTCCTTCATACCATCTGTCCCATGAGAATTCTAGCAAAACGCACGAACCACCAGTGGACAGAGGGATTGATGAGATGAATCAAGAGTCCATTCGCCAAGCGGCCAATCAACAATGGCTTTTTAATTTGCCCAATGGAGACAACCATTCCTTCCATCCTCAGAGACTGCCACCAGGTCTACCAATACCCAACGCAGTGAACACTGACCCATCACAGATGCAGCTCAATAAATACCCCAGTATCCCAGTTTATAATGACGGAGGGAATGATCAGCGTATGAATAATAATGACATCTTCAGACCAAAAAATAAAACTAACAGCTCCCGTTTTGATGCTTTCTCTGAAGACCAGTACATCCAACGTAGTGTAAAACCTGTCCGTGGAGAGGAGCGTGTGCAAGAAGACATGAACCAACTTGTCAACAGTTTTCAGTCAGTTATGGGTGATAGCATTTGCCTTGGAGAGTTTCCAAACATGCACAAGCAGACAGTGGGCATGCACGAGGAAGATGGCATAGCTGAACAATATAAAATCAACAGTCCTGTAATGTCAATGCCGAGTACTCCTACTATGGGAAGACAAGAAGGAGGGAAGAAACAAACATTTAAACTTGAGACTTTTCAAGATCTGTCTGATTTCCGCTCTCACCACATAGAGTACTTTCAGCCAACAAAGGAATTCTCCACACCTTTAAAAAATGCAAACCAACATCCAAACAAGATGACAATGAACAGAGAGAACGTCAGTCTAAGCAAGAACCAGCATTCAAAGCGTCGCCTCCAACAAAGCCAGGTACAGAAAAGTATCAAACCACAGATGCAAAAAGAAAAGAAGAGGATGCCCATGCCCGGATTTCTTGAAGATGGCTTTCCAAGGAAGCAACAGAACAACTCTCACATGTCAGAGGGAGATAAGCAGTCACAAAATCCATACTTTGATTTCTGGAGGACCATGCAGTCTCAGAGACTTGATGGACAAAATTACATGTTGGGTGCAGGGAACATGCAGCAGTTCACGTCTTTGATGTACCCAGTAAATGACCTGAGGAGAAACTCCAGCATCCCCGTGGCTTTGAACTTCAGCCCCAACAGCCCTCTGTCTCATGGAAATGGGGTTCCTGGGATACATATGGGAGGTATGATGTCCGTGAACGAGGCTGCAGCTTCAAACTACTGCGTTGGTGACAGGAGAAGCCCCAGAGGAGACAACACTTTTCATGGAACAACTTCAGCTCTGACTTCTTCACTCATGATGAATCAAGGAAGACCTATGATGCAGCTTTACTTCTACCTGGACGAGTGTCACAAACAGTGGAAGTGTTTGGAGATGGAGAGACAAAAGGTATTCTTTGATTTTCTCTCTACTAAGTTTGTCTGTTGGTGACTAAAGTAATCCTTTCAATAGATTCCCAATGAGAGTATACAGTTGTCTTTATTCCCAAACAAATGCTCCTAGCTGCCTACAATATTTCCTTAACATGGAAATAGAAAGTAAGCTCTGGGTATGTGTGCTCTGAACAGTCTCATTACTAAGGGAGGAAAATAAATAACTCTGTTTGGGTCGAGGTAAAACATCTGAAACACATGAAATTGGCTGGATATAAGGATAAATGTATTGATTACAGACATTTCTGATGTCTTAAAGCAGGACTAAGGAACTTTCACAATTTTTAACTCGGAGGCCCCCATTGTAATGTGGAAGTTAAGTGACTTTTATGAAATAGTCTGGGATTTACTCTTGTTGAGCATCTTGTTCGATTACACTTTTCTTGGATCCCTTAGTTGCCTCTGTGATGATGTGACTGTGGCTCTGTGAGCTACTTCCATCAATGTTGATGTTTGATGTAGTTCTGTGAAGCAATATGTAGCTGTTTCACAGAACTTTGCCAATCGCAGGCAAAGGACACTGTGAGAGTTAGATGGGACTATTTAAAAGTAATCAAATATTCTCCAGCCATCCATTTTCTATACCTGTTAAATCCTTGTACAGGGTGACAGGGGTCTGCTGGAGCCCATCCCAGCTCATTACAGGGAAAAGCCAAGGCTACAGTGTGGACAGGTTGCCGGTCCATCACAGGGCCACATATAGACGAACAGCCATACTTATTAATACAGCCTATTTCCTTTTTGGTTGCCATGGGGTTGGTTATTAGTGTGAACATAAACAAAAGCAGTAAATAAAAATGTCATCTTTATTATTCTCTGCATATTCTCATGTGTTTTCAACCGCAGACAGAGATGATCCTCAGAAAAACATTTCCTGGAAAAAAGATCACAGACGAGACCAAAACTAACCTTCAGAGCACGTCATCAAATCCTACGAGAGTTGACCACCTCACCATCAACCTGATGAAGGAACAAGTAAAGGTGAAACTCCTGACTCCTATACTGCCACCTCCTGGTAAAGTTTGTCACAGCTGCATTCTAGTGTGGTAAAGGTAATGTTTGCACTTTCATGTAGCAAACACAAGAGTTTTGTTAAGGAAACTACTATCTGCTACAGCCACTATAGGGAAAACTGTATCATAGCTGCTTCAAAAAAGAGGAAGAAAGAAAGGGCCAGAACTCAAATGTGATCTTTTTTACTCACCAAAAACACTTAACTGAAATTCAAATTAACTTGACCAAATACTTTTTTGTTTTAGAATGAAAATTGAAACACGATTTCTGTGTTTCTTTTAATACATTACCCTCTTTAGGAAGTGGACGTTATCCTGTTTAGACTTTTTTAGAGTTTTTGCTTGCATTGAGCAGGACAGCAACGCATCACAAAGCAATGCAGATAAAGAACCATGCACACTCGCGCTTGTGCCTGTGGTCACTTTAGTTCAATTATCACCCCAGAACATGCGAACCACACACACACAAAGGCATCAGTAGATATTTGACGTGGGAAACTTCTTCAGTGCTAACCATAAACACCACTGTGTTGTCTTGCAGGCACATCAATAGACTTAATGAGGGTAGCTTTAAAAAAAAAAAAACGTTCTGATGTCTTCTTGTGCAGATAGTATCTTTGAAAAAGGCTTTTCTAAAGACAGTTGTAAGAATGTAAAGTTTAACTCTGTGTGCTGCAGGTGGCAGATCTTCAGGATTTAATGGAGCATCTGTGTGGCGTTCCCTTACACATCCAAATCCACACAGCGCTGAGGAGGCATCATGCGGCTGTTTGCATTATGCAGGAAAGATGCACGGAATACATGACCAAACACCAGCAGCAGGGAATGATCTTCACAGAGGACACAGGTAATGCATAATGTATTCTTAGACCGGGGAACAGCAGCCAGATGTGGTCATTGTGGTCATTCTAGTTGATGAGTGATCCCAGCAGAACACTGCGGTGCAGGTTAGACGTCAGAGGTTTAGCAGCCACTCTGCTCCCCTAAAGAATCAAGTCTCAGTCCATTCTTCAACATTGCACTCACATGTGGAGGCCATGGTTTAACAATTTAGAGCATCTCAACAGGACAGGTTCATTTTAGATGTCAAACAAGCACATTTTATTTGACACAGCTCATCAAGAGCAGACTACCACGTGACTCATATAATGTTGAAACCGTCAGTTCAACTCATAATTTCGCTGGTTTAGCCGAGCAGGAAGCACGCAGATCTGCTCTGCTTCTGAAACGCTCCTGGGGGGACTGTATGAAAAGCCACTGCAAAGCCAGACCGCAGCACATCTGCACCCAGTGGGGCCCATGGGGGTGAGATATATTGTAATTCTCTGTGAGATGCTCCTGGGCCTAACTTGCTTTCTGTTCCACAGATATCTTGTTGATGGTCATGGCACTGGGCGACCTCACTGCGACTACCAGGAGGCTCCGCACAGCCTTGTGGTGCGCCCTGCCGGGCCTGCTGCCAAAACCTGTCAAGACGCACCATCATGTTTACAAGGAAGCGTCACACACACAGAGGTGCTCTTCTCCATTTCAGTGTTACTCTTTTCACTTATGAATTAGCTGGCTAAAAGTATGAGTTCAAGATATTAGGTGATAGAAATAAATGTTCTTACAGTAATTATTTCCTTAAAGAGAATGTTTTATCCGAAACACCACCACTGCAAAAAAATAAAATAAGCAATTTGAACTTGATTATTGAATTTTTTTTGACACCAAAGAACTTCCTTTTTGGTGCAAGAATTGAATGAAATGTAAATAAATCTGCTGCATCCTAACTTAATTTCATTTAATTAGTGTCACCTCTAAGTCAAATCAAACCTGTACCACCACTTTTCTATTTAAAGACACTATTTATGTGGAAGATTCCTTTGAAATCTTCATTTTACTTATTTATTGGAATATAATCAAACCGTAGTTCTGAAAATTCCCAAGCATTGATTGAATCATAAGTGCAGTAGTTTAAAGTTAAAATGCTAAATGTTCAAATGTTTTCCAGCATTAATTAATCACTTTGTGCTTGTTTGGGTTTGGATTTTTGAACATTGGCGTTCTGTGATCAAATGTTTTAATCTGTGATTTGATTTGAAAAGTATCAACGATACTAAAAGGTTCAGTGTGCTTAAATGTTTTAATCACATTTCCCATTAGAATGTAGCGTTATTATACTTTATTCATGAATAACATAGCAACGTTAAAATCGTTCCCTCTTTGCATGTAGGCTTTTTAATTCTTGCTTTATCTTAGTAGTTTGCAAATGAAATGCTTTTGAAACTAAATATTTACTGTTAATTCTGTAATCATATACGTGTTTAACTCTTCTGAAATTTGGTCAGAACCTTTATTATAAAATGTTGACATCTCAGCACCTAAAAGTAGATTGTGATGGTTTGTAACAGATCCCAACATGCATCCTGTCCAGAGCAGATTTCTCTCTGGAAGCATTTTTGTCAGGATTTACTTTACATCGGTGCAATGTTGCACCATGATAGCTTGTGTGGATAAATGGAGCTGTTCATTGTTATTTCAATGTTCCTGTTTTTCTTGCTAACTGTTCTGTGAGCTTGAGATTAAAAATACACAAACAAATTGTTGAAAATGTTTATTATTTTTAAAAAGATGGAAACAGACATTTCAATGTAGGTTTGTGGTATATGTCAGGTATTATTCAACATTCTCGATTTTTAGGTTTTAAATCATCTGAAAATCAAACGAAAACCTAACCCCTTTCTGTTGTTTTTCTCACCAGCAACATTTGCAGAAATATAAGGCATATTCTTGAAGTAGTTACAAATATCGGCAAAAAAAACTGAACTTTGTAGCCTTACAAGCGTTGCGCCATTTCACTGCCATCTTTGTTTTCTAGTTGCAGATTTTTATCTTTTTAAAAAGGTCAAATGTGAACGCCTAACCAAAGAATTTGTAGCACAATCTGAAGAAATTTCCATAACTTCTAATGTCATCCCAGCTGTCATCATGTACAATGCGTTGCCTTTTTATTTTTTGGGAAGAAATTTTTTTGTTACATCAATATTGAAAGAAAAACAATGCATATCTAGATTTCAGTTTGCACAACGTTCAGCGATTTGTCTTTCATGAATTTCAGGAGGTAAAGACGAGCATGCCGTTGCCTTAATGAGCGAGGTTTCACGGGGCTAATTGAATATAGTCTTTGATCTTCCTTTTATTTTCCACGTAACAAAAGTTCTTCACGAAAAGTGTCCATTCTTTTTATTTTATCTTTTGCGTTCACCTTTCTGTGTGCGCTTCTTCTCCTTGTCTTTCCTCTCTTGTTTAGCTAGTTTGTCCTTTTCCCGCTGCATCTTGTCCATCTCTTTCTTCTTATGAGAATCTTCACGAGCCTGTTCCCGCTTTTGCTTCTGGCGGTTAAACACCTCCTCCAGGTTGGTGTTCTTGAATAGAGCTGGCCCTCTGAGTGAAGGACAACTCGTTGAAAACCTCAGCACTCGGATCATTTATCATTAACAGATGTTACAGTATTAGTTTTTTTATTAGTTAGTGATTGGAACGCTACACAAGCAATTTTAATGTTAGAATTAAGTAGTAACATTGCAAATACGTTAAAACAAAGCTGTGATGACCATTTCCAGAAAGGATACATTTATCACTTGGAGTAAAGTCATTTCCAGTTGCAGGCTCCTCTTCTTCAGCTCCAGTACTTTTGTCAAGGAAAGAGCTCAACGTGTGTTTAACTTGAGTATCTCTTCCCATGAAATTGCTGGACTGTGTCCGCATGGCACTGTTGATAAAAGTGGAGAATATTGAACATTTCAAATGCAATTGCAGCCGTGCCGTCAGCTACTGAGTAAAGGATATTCCTCCTCGTCCGTGATGTTGGCGTACTGGGCCAGTAAGGCCTCTTTCCTTTTCTTTGAGTCCACAGACATCTCCTTCTGTTTCACCACAATCTGAGCCTGTTTTTCTATCATGCTGGCAATGGCCTGGACTTCAGCTGCAGAGAGGGGGAAAAAGAAGAAGTAAATGAATCTGAATAACATTTTGTGGCTGTGATACATCCTGTTACAAATGTAGAGTTAATATTATTCAAAATATAATACTGAAAAAAGAAGTCTGGTTGGACTTGTTTTTTTTTTTTAAACCACCAGTTTAAAACAAAAGTAACCAGAGTATTTTAAAGTCAAATTTAGTACAGTATAGTTCAATTGATTTAAAATTCAAATCAATTAAGTAATTAAAAAAATGTCTAGTTAAAGTCAATATAGTCAAATTCAGTATTTAAACAGTGTTAAAGTGCAGAATTTATACAAAATTGTCTATTTGAGGAATCTTGTTGATTGCACTGAATTTTAAGTTAAATTATCATTTGCTGTGAGCATGCGTGCAGTGAGTAAGGAGAGGAAGACCTGACCAGACTCAGAAGCCAACTCAGGGTCAAACAACCCCATAACTATACATTTGAGAAAGTTAAAAACCCAATCTCAAATGTGGAGCATGTTCCTGATCCCTAAACTCAAACTAGGGGCCAGTTCTTCAAACAGAAACCTGATAGCTGAAGGTTCTGCTTCCTGTTCTATATTTGGAAACTAAATGAACCATAAGGAATTTGAAGTGTGCTCTTGGGAAAACCTGGAATTAAAAGACCTTTAGTCCATGGAGGTGGTTGGTCAAGAGGATTTTTTATTGATATCACTATTATCCAATAGTGACAGACTAAAATTAATGAAATTCTTATTAACAGAACTCTCACTACAGCGTAATTGATCATCTCTTAAGATTATAAATAAAAAATATGGACTACTTTTGCTGTTTCACTCTGATACAATTTGGCTTTATTACATAAATGAAAGAAAGCCATCCAAGAGATTTGTTTTATGTGCGAGTTAAAAAAAAATATCGGTATATACGGTAGATATGGTATTTCTGAAGCGTACAGGTCCAAAAACAAAAACCTTAGTTGTACTGGAATTTAGAAACCCCAAAATATGTGACGTTCTTATCTCTTAAAGTTGTGCTTGTAGTCCTGGTAACTCATTTCCTCAATCAAGTTTTAGATGATTGCCACCTGGATAGGATTTAAAACGTCACATGCATGTTCTTATGATATGACCTTATATTAGGATATATAGTTTAGTTTATGAACAAGTTACAATGCATTGGATAAATGTCTTAACCAAACAAAATGTAGAAAAAATAAATAAATGAGAGGAGTATACAGATACCGTCGTCAGCTCTTGCTGCAGAGCGGCTGGAAAACTCTGCCCACTGCTTGATGATCTGTTTGCAGACATTTTCCACGGTGTCTTCATCCTGCACAAATAAATTTAAGTCAGAAGCAAATTAGTCATTCATATAGGGAATGATACATGACCTGGTACTCCGATCCAGAGGTGTCAAGTTACGAAGTACAAATACTTTGTTACCTTACTTAAGTAGAAATTTTGGTTATCTATACTTCACTGGAGTAATTATTTTTCAGACAACTTTTTACTTTTACTCCTTACATTTTCACGCAATTATCTGTACTTTTTACTCCTTACACTTTAAAAACAGCCTCGTTACTCTATTTCATTTCGGCCTTAAAAAAAACAAACAATCCAGTTAAATTGCTCCATCCGGATAGAGTGAATTTGGTTGTGGTTGTTTCAGATGTTCTTGTCCAGTTTTGTTCTTACATCCGTTGCCCTCAGATTCCTGCAACTAAACTTGGATGTACATTCCAATAAAGGTTAGGATAAATGATAACATGCCTCTGAAGTTTGACTTTTTGCACCATTACAATACTTATAGTCAATATATTTGCAATATACTAAGATACATTCATTTTCAATGGCTTTTGTCCTTAATGGCTTTTTCCCCCCTTACATTACTTTTACTTTTATACTTTAAGTAGTTTTGCAACCAGTACTTTTATACTTTTACTTGAGTAAAACACTTGAGTTGATACTTCAACTTCTACAGGAGTATTTTTAAACTCTAGTATCTATACTTCTACCTGAGTAATGAATGTGAATACTTTTGACACCTCTGCTCCGATCTCATAACTGATGGGTGTAAATTAGGGCGATGACATAATGCAGGCAGCACACGGATGGTCACATAGTTAAGTTGCAACTATTTAAATTCATGTATTTTACAGAACTAATTGGACTATTGATTATACTGATCGCACTTGGATCTCTGATCAATAATACTGCTGATTTTACATCAGTCAAGAAACCCAGAAACCCAGAAACCGACCGCGTCCTCGTAAGCGTGTTGGGGAAAGCCGCTGATTGAAGGCTGATTTATGGTTTCGCGTTACACCAACGCAGAGCCTACGGCGTAAGGTACGCCGTAGGCTACGTCGATTTAACGCAGAACCATAATTCAGGCTTAAAGCGATGAGCTAAAATTAGATGTGTGGCACCAGGAAAGCTCTCATAGTTGAGTGACGTGGAGCTCAGTTTAATAGCCAGACCTGCAGACCCCCAGACCTGCAGACTGACAGCAACAAACGAGAGCCGCTGAGCGTCAACGCGCCGCTTCTGATACTCACCAGAAATGCGGATAAAATTCCTTGAAGCGCATCTTCTTTCTCCTCGTCGCTCTCCTCCTCTTGCAGGATTCCTAAGATGTAGGCGCTGTACACCTCTCGGTCTACTTCCAGCTCGTCCAGTCGGTCATTTAACCAGCCTTCAAACTCCCCGGCGTCTCTTACGGGCGCCGCCATCTTGGCGCTTTGGGGTCTTTCGTTTTCCGCGTGGCTGCCCTTCGTTAGTGCCTGTGTCAAAAACCGTCAACAAATAAAAAAAATAAATAAAAAAATAAAGAATTAACAAATAACAACCAAGAATATTATCAAAAAGGGTAGAAACATGTCATGTTTTATGTCTGTGGATTGGCCTACCTCAAGACCAAAGAGCAGCAGTGGACTCTTAAAAGTAAAGCTATTAGTCTTATGGTTGGATTTTCGCTTTTAAAATAATTTTCAGTTCATAATTGAACTTTCGAGTATTTACAGGTATTTTAAAACTTAACAAAAACTACAAGCCCTTACCTGCTGTGTGTGTGTGTGTGCGTGTGTGTGTGTGCGTGTGCGTGTGCGTGTGTGTGTGTATGTATCTGTGTATCTATCTGTGTGTGTATGTATGCATGTATCCATGTAGCCTAAACATGTGTGTGTATGTACGTAAAGAATCGTTGTCTCTTTATAGAAGTTTTAAATTCTATTCTATTTGTCTCATCACCTTTTTAGTCTCTCTCGGTGCAAAATAACAGTAATTCCCCCCTTTTCCTTTTTTTACAATCTTCCCTACAAAGTACTGCTTCTTACCTGTATGTCATTCAATGTTATATGAGTTTAAAAAAAAGGTCTCCAATGTAAACAAGTGTAATGCTTTCTTGGAATAATGCCTTTTAGTTGACTTTGTATCAGCGAATCTGTACTGTCATGAAACTGTACCTGATCCTATGCAATTCTTCTAATACATTCTTCAATCAATCAATCAATCAAATGTCATATCTTTGCGCAGTTCAATCCTATATAGTCATGGGGATCTACCAGAGTCTATTTCAGCTGTCGCAAGACAATGGTCAGGGTACAATCTGGTCAGGTTGCCAGTCCTGTCAACTGTTTATCTAAGTGGGAATGGCTTTAACAACTCCTTTCTGCTGCTAATCTGGCTCATTATATCAGTTTTAGCAGTCAGAATTTCTGGCAGAGCAGCATGCCCAGCATTGGCAGTCACATAAGTTCCCAGGGATACTGCCACAAATACGAATGTTGCTGATTAGAAATCATTGTTGGAACATCCCACAGTTTACAGAAGTATTATGAACTCACTCCAAAGCTTTAGGCATTAGGTGTGCCAGTCCTACTCTAATGGAAAAACTGGTCTCAAAATAATGAGCTATTCTTTGAATCTTACAGGAAGTTACACAACCATGATTTCAACATGACAAAAACACAGCAACTGTTCAATGTTCGTTTGTCTGATGAGACAATGTTTTCTTATATTGTTTATTTGTGTGATTGCAAATGCTTGTTGCTCGGAGATGAAAAATATAGTTTTCATTGTTATCATACCCTTTTTTACGATCTCTTACCCAAAGTACTTCTTTCTTTTCTTTTCTTTTCTTTTCTTTTCTTCTTTTTCTTTCTTATTTTTGAATTACAGCACTCATTGTGCAGAATGCACTAAATTCAGTAGTAGTACTTTAAAAAAGGGTGACTTTCTTTATTTGGCCACTGGGTGGAACCAGAAGACAGAGTTGTTTATTTCTTTCTTATGGAGATGTGTTACCTTTGATGCGTGACAGTAGTTTGGACCTTATTTCGTACGTTATTCATTTCTGTTGCTCTATGCATATTACAGCCACTTTGTTAAAAGTATAATTGTAAGCAGAGCTGTTGGAGCAAGAAAATGCCCTGCCAGATGTTTGTTCGTTCTCTTTCATTTGACACTGAGGCAACAGATAACACCTCCCAGCTGTTTGAATATATTAAATGGTGTTTCCATGTGAATGGTTTGATTTTGCTTTTAGCTGGCAGTTTGTGCAAGGGTGCTTATTAGTTCCCCTACATCCTCTAGTTATAGCATTAACACACAGTCGCAGCTTCACATACGCATGAACACAGACACGCTGCCTTTCCCTTGCGCCAACATAAAAGCTTCACACGTTTCTGGCCTTACAGTAATGAAGTGTGAAGCTTCTGTGACGCCACAGGGAGGTTACCATGTGGAACTGTAACCTCTTTGTACAAAAACTTGTAGCCCAGATACACGGGCTCCAACATTTGGTCTGCTTTACTTCTTTTTTTTAAGGCAAAGTCATCAAATGTTCATCAAACACCCTTTAGCAATGCTAAAAAAAGAAGAAAAAAGTACTGTTTCTTTTTAAAATCCATTTGCATCACTTACTGTTTCATAATCGTGCTTATTGATGATAATTGCCTATATTTGTTAAAGATTTAGTATTAAAGCTTTAGAACCTTTAAGCTTTAGAAAAATACGTTTTTAAATACTATTTTTCAAATTAAAATTTGAAAATGAGCTTCTCCAAAGTTTAGTTTCAATGATATTTTTTGGCTGTCGGGTTTTTTTAAATACTGCAGCCAGTATTAAAATGGTGAAGTACATCCATTTCATGTAACTTACTGCCAAAATAGCTCCCTGTTCCCACAGAGTGGTGCACTAGTGAGAGGGAAACTTCCATTACAACGGGGCAGTGTAGTCATATTTCAAGCCAAGGGGTCCTGGGGTCGATGCATAATGCCATTGCCGCTCATAGTAGTGCGTAGCTTCAGGACGCCTGTCCTATTTATATTGAGGGGCTGTGGATTGATGCGAAATGACGAGAGCCGCGAGGCTGCTGAGTGGGTGGGCATCCACATGCTCTGCTCCACAGGCAACCCTCTACTTCTGTAGACGCATACACACACACACAGATGCACACTTGTCTTCATGTCCCAGTGCCACCAGCTCTGGAAGAGCCCTACAGTCTCAATGTGCAGTGTCCTCTCTCTGTCAACATATCGTATATCCCAGCCCTAATGTGACAGAATATAACCAGAGCCCTAACAACCAGGCAGTGCAGAAAAATGAAAAAAAAGAAGAAAAAAAAGTGTACCAGGCATGTTTGCGCATCTTCTCGAGGATTCAAATTTTTTGATCACATGTAGTAATATAAAACATTTAATATACTTGTAAAGCTGTTAAATGGCTGCTGATTTCCCCCCCCATTTCCTTTTCCTGTTTCACATTTCATTTAACACCATAATCAACTGTAATTAAGGACTTACTAGCAATGTTGCGACAATGTAAAACTGCTTGATACAAGTTATTGTACTGTTAACATTCTTGATACATTTTTCACCAATTAAGAGTGTCATTTTTGAAAGGAAACATATTTTTTCTTTGGCGTCTTGTTGTAAGAAGAGACAGAAGAACTTGGGGAGGTGGTTTTACAGTACAGTCATGAGTTGTGATGTCATTGTGATGTCAGTGGTGTCGTCATGTGATTTTTACACGTCGTTACGGTTTTCACTTGTTACTCCTCTGAACTACAGATGCAGTGTTTACTTTGAGAATGCTGATGGAGTGGTACAGGGAAGATTCAGGTGGAGTTTCACTTTGTTCTTGTAGAATTAGAGAAAGATTATGACAGAGAAGTGAAAAATTGTGGTTTTGAATGGGAAAGTCCGTAGTGGCAGAAAAGGAGTAGGGACAACAGATGGGTTTCAGGTGGAAGTGGGACTGCATCAAGGGTCAGCTCTGAGCCCCTTCGTGTTCGTCATGGTGATAAATAGGTTGACAGATGAGGTCAGACAGGTGTCTACTTGGACTTTAATGTTTCCAAGTGACACCGTGATCTGTCATGAGGGTAGGGAGCTGATAAAAGAAAAACTGGAGAGGTGGAGATCTGGACCAGAGAAAAGAGGAATGAAGGTCAGTCGCAGCAAGGTGTGTAAATGAAAGGGCAGCAGCAGGACACTGAGGATGTAGAGGTGAAGAAGGGATATGAGTTTGAGTGATAGCTCAGTAGCCATGAAAGTAAAGGGAAAGGTTTACAAGGATAGTGAGTCCAAGAGTTCTTTATGCTCAGAGACGATGGCACTGACAAAGAAAAATATTAAGATTTTCTTTCAGAGTGACGAGAATGAATAGGGTTAAAAACAACCACATCAATCATCATATATCTACCTCATTCTGCTGCACCTTTCACTTTTGTAATTGTATATATGTTAATAAGTGCCACATTTGTTTATTTACTGCTTGGTACTTTTTAAATATGGGTACAGTGAGCGAAATAACCAGAGTCAAATTCCTTGTCGGGCATGTTCAAACTTGGCCAATAAAGCTGATTCTGATTCTGATTCTGATCAAAGAAACTGTCAGGGTCAAACACCTTGGAGACAAAGGAAGAGAAGCCAGACTGAGACGGTGTGGACATGTAAAGAAGAGGGATAGTGAATGTATTGGCAGAAGGATGCAGGAGATGGAGATGCCAGGCAGGATGAAAAAGGGGAGAGGAGTGGAGTGAATACTTGTATATGTTGCGAAAGAGGATATGTTGTTAGTTTGTGCGACAGAGAAAGATGTAGAAGACACAGCAAGATGGAAACAAGTGATCTCCTGTGATGAACTCTAAAGGGAAAAGCTGAAAGAAGAAGACGACAGTTGCCACTCATCTGACTCTGCTGCACTGCCTGCCTTCAGGTGGGAAGTACACAATAACAAGACAAAAAGCCACCCCTGTTTGGACAATATGAAAGAACTATATAAACTGTATTCCCCCTGCTAAATGACTGTTTTGTACTTTAGATGTGCCTCTATATTAGATAAAACTACATATTCACCTGTTCAATATGCATATATCGTCGAATATGGAGATGGTTTCTGCCTTTGTTTCCACTGCTCCTTCTGCTGGAGCTCCGTATGTGACTTTTCTTAAACACTGTTGACATTTCAGCTTCACTGCATTAGCAAACCGGTAATGTGTATGCTAATGTTAAATAGCCACACAGTATAAACCTTGTTCTCAGTTCTCAGCCCAGGCTTAGCCTCTGGGTTTAGAGATGAGTTTCTTAGGTTTATTACATAATAATAATGATAATAATAATAATAAATCTCAATCGGAATCTTGGTTTTTCAATCTTTCTTTACTGGCAAGGTGAGGAGGCAAGGAGACAAGGCTTTCATATTGTGTAAAAATAACACAATATGGACATGTTAACAAGGTTAGACCAGGACAGACAGCGTGGTCCGTCTAGAAGAGAAGGCTGTAGCACATTGCTCAGTGTCTTTATTAAATGTTGCTGATGACTTATTGATTTTGCCACTCAACATGCGGATTATCAAATCCTGGTTGCCAAAAATGCCTCTCCCCATTTACTGTGCGAAGAGCTCGCTGATGTCATGTTAAAAAAGTCGCGTCTCAGCTTGAAGGTCTTTCTTGAAGTGTCACAACCGAGCCCCTAGAGCTTAAAGCAATATTTTGACATTTTTGTACACATCCTGTTGTGGAAATTAAATCACACTATCAGCGGAGATGAATAAAGGGAGAGCAGAATATCCAACATTTGTGTCTCGATTCAGGCCCAGACTTTATAAGGGGGTGATCCAACACCAGCAAGGTTTTAAAGTGAAGAAAAGCTATAATTTTAAATAAATAAATAAAATACAGTTATTTATGTTGCCTGAACATAGCTACGGCTTTTGGCGTGCTTCCCGTGGTTTCAGACGGCGCAGAAACCAATGCATGATATCAAATGGTGCCAATATAAGAAACAGAGAACACTCTGAAGAGAAACGATCTCAGTGAACTTTCATTTCTTCGCTACTTCACAGAATATAAGACATTTAAGGATTAAAGGCATGAGCTGCCACTAAGTGTTTGTTTTCCACCATGTACCCTAACTTACTTTTTGGCAGATCAAACAAGATCAATACTTTTCTCGTGCTTGTACAGCGTGAGGCTGTTAACTACCAGCTGGTTAACATAATGTAGCAACAGCAAAGAGGGAACTGCCTAACTGTGTCCTCTCTTTCTCTGGTGTAAAGCACTAATTGCACCAATTTGTTTATATCTAATAATATATTAAATATTTAAAGCCCAATATGTGACCCTCCTTTGAATATTAGTCATGAAGCTTCCATCAATGAGTTTGTTCTGATACACACATTCAGATATTTTCAGAGAGGTAAATTGAAATGTCCAATTATGAAATTCACATATAAAAAAGTGGCTCATTAAGATGCTTTCTTAAAAAATATTTTTGAAGTGTATAGGATGAGATGATCTTATTAAATATTGTGACTTTTTTTCTGAACTCATTTATGAACAAGATTTCTTTCAGAAAGTGGCAGCTGATTCTTAGACCCGTTTCAGACCTGGTATTATTTTTATGAATACACTCTGATCTCAACTGAATGAAGTTTAGAAAAAAACTGGGGGTTTTTTTGCATACTTTGGCACACTTTTTTCCAGCTGTTGGCTTTGGCAATGAAGAATAAAAATGTGTTTGGTGTTTTTGGTACACTTGGAACAAAACATTACATTTCTAGTATTTGCACCTGAGTTTAGCTTTTTCAACGCTGTTGCAAGCAGCTGACATGTATTCTTGGAATTTAGTTGAGTCTCCTTTTCTAGCCCAGTTTGATGCAATGAAGTTGCCTGTTAATTATTGAAGTTAACTTACTATATACAACATTTTAAACCTTATTATTACAACACATACACAACTGGTTCATGGGTTTCTGATCTTTGCATTTCCATGCTTCATCTTTTAAAGCTGTATTTCCTGTTTTATTTTGAAACATCATATGCTTTTGAGTTTTTTTTCCTGCCCCTGCTTCACACGGTTTCAGTTACTGATTTCTGCACCTGTATCATATTAGGCATCACTTCTCTGGGGAATACCAGGTTTTATTTGCTTGCGATCTGCCAGATCTTTGTTGTTGTTCTTCATGTGTGTTTGCAGGCCAAGTTGCCTTGTTCTGCTTCATGTTGAAGCCTTTTCTTTTCTGGGCTCCCTGCCACCTCAGCACCTTAAGTTTTGTTTAAAATTTCTCTCTTTCTTTTCTTCCTCCACCTGTGTGTTCCTACCAGACAGCGAAGCCTACCTCTCCTTGTCTGCCTCTTACTTTTTGCTTTGCTTTCCGATGAGGGATGGCCACAAATGTGCTTGTGTTTGAAAATCTCTACCCAGAAATTCAGACTGGTTTTAGTGTCCCAAATTACTTTTAATTTTTGCTTGGTTTGCTTTGCAGTTAAAATTATGTTGATTGCAGAAAGGCTTCACCTGAGTATCATTAAATCCGATAATCATTCATGTTTACTTGTTTGGAAAATCTGCGCGCTTCATTCACTTTTTATTCAACTGCTAACCAAATTTGAATCTTTGCTCATATCTTTGCATAAATTGAACAGATGTGAGACATCATATTGATCAGCTTTTTAGAGGACTCGGGTATTTTCTGAGAAGATTGACTCCACACACACACACATTACAATTATAATCACAAGCTACTAAATTTACACTTCCTCCATATGCTCCTGTCTGTTGTCCATCCACACGTGTCTTACATTTAATCAACAAGATATATAGTGTTGAAACACATCTTTTCTTCTTGAAATAAATGTTTATAGAAGTTAAATGTTTCACCTCCCACACTCCAATATAAGTATAAATACTGTTAAGTAATAACTTTTTGATTTTCTCCCTCACTAATTGCTTTCAAAAAGAGAAACAGAGCAGAGAGTAGACATTTTTTTAGCAGCTAAGTGTACATTTGAGCATATTTGGCTTTGGTATTAAACTTTTTAAAAATTATCAGTAAATTATCAGTAAATCTTTTATCTTATTACATTTGTCGTAGTTCGAGGTTGGGAATACACTAACAAACAGACACAACCCCTGACGAATCATATAGCATCAGCAGTCTTGAGAGACGTTCTAGCCACTAATAAATGACAAAAAACCAAACCAAAGATCACAGGTACGACAAAACTGTCTTACTTAATAACTGAACATTCTGGCTCTTTTATTTATTCACTTTATTTTGAGAAAAACGAATATAATTGTTGGAGATCTTTTGGACAAAATCTAATAACGGAAAAGGAGAATCAAAAAAATATGGAATAACTTAATTACGAGGAAGAAATATGGATCGGTGCAGTTGAAATGAGACAAACAAACCATTTCAATTAACACTTTGTCGGAAAAACAAAAATTCTAATATTTGTTGTCAATACAAATTGTCAGTGACCTCAATATTAAATGCCAAGTTCTGATTGATGGAAAAAGAAAACTGTGTAATTGAGCTGATTTTCTTTTCTTCATGTGGTCGTTTTTATCTGCTTTCAATGTGCATCATCTGTATGCCCCGTGCAGCGTCATCATTCATCACTGAATACCACTTTTATCCATCACCCACAGCCCCTTACTGCTCCTCTTCAGCCCGTACTTATTATCTTTCTCTTTAGGTGTAAATTATGGTTTATGCGAAGCTTTTCCGTAACTCCTGTTACCTCCAGATGATTTTGATCCCAGACAATACAATGCAATATTTTTTTCATATCCTTTGATGTGCATTTTATACTTTCAAGGCCGATCGCTCCGACTTCTACCCTTCCTGGGTCTAACTGTGTGTTTCCTGTATCTTTTTATAAGCTTTCCAATGTTTTGTAGGCGCTTCAGATTTTAGGTTGTTTCAGATTAGAATCTGAACTGCCGACATGGTCTGCCAGACTGGTTGTTGAATTGCTGTGCTGAATGACTTTAATGATCCTTTGCACTGTTTCACCTAACGGCTGCCATGTTGGGTTCATGGTTCCTGCCAATCAGCTGGTGAAGCGGCTTGTTAAAGTCTGCAAACTCGCTCTTGTACTTGCACCACTATTTGCACATTTGGACTTGTTTAAAAAAGAGTTTGCTTTAGAAGTAAAAATGACGATAATGTGGTCCTAATGATTATTTCAATATATTTCTCCTCTACTTAACCTCCACCACCAGCAATTTTATTGTTATCAAACATTCCAAATATATTCTTAATTCTTTTAGTAAGTTTCTCAAAACCAGACTGTCTAGCTGTTAAATAAAAAGGTTATCTGTCGTATCTGAATTCTTCTGAATTTTATTTAGTTTGTATTATCATTTTTCGCTCCTAAGCTCTTAATCTTTGTCATGAATCCGATTTGTGTGTAAAAAAAGAGAAAAAAAAATCACATTAGTAGTAAATATATTTATTTATTTATTTATTCTACCATTTCAGCTCATATTTTTAATCATAATAGCGCCACAGCCATGAATAAGTACTATTTTACTGTTGGCTGGTTAAATGCAGCGACATCCAGCCAGCCAACCGACTCAGTCTGAGGTTATTAATGCAGGAAGAATAAAAGACAAAGTCCAATCACACACTCACACGAAAGAAACAAACAACAATTTTGCTTTCTCTAATCTTTGTGCATTGGGTAGTTCAATTGTAGCTGTTTAGACTGTGAAACAATGTGGAAATTTGAGAGCAGTCATTTCTCATCATCGAGGAAATCTAAAGAGTTGATAGTTTTGGTAAGAGTTGTGATGACCTGCGGGTAGTGACCGAAAGAACAAGATCATGGGTACAAGTAGCTAAAACAGGGTGGACTCTGGCGTAGTGATGGGATGAGAAGTTCATTATGGGAGTAACTAAAGAGTAGAGTCGCTGCTCCTCAACGAGAGGAGCCAGTGGAGGCGTTTAGGGTATATTAGGTGGTCTTCCTGTAGCAAAGTGTTTCATACTTGTATAACAGAAAGGAGACCCTGGGATAAACTCCTACTCACAGGAATATTCAGGCCTAATTTAAGGATGTATGTATTTCAGTTACATACATTTCTATTGATTTTACATAGATTTATCATAAAAAGGCTAATAAAGTCAATGTGTTGCATATTTGTCATCCCTCCATCCATCCATTTCCTTCCGCTCATCTGTTACTGGGTCGCCGGGCAGCAGTCTCAGCTTGGTATATTTGTCAGTCAAATATAAATGAAACAATTAAGAATGAGATTTATGTATTTTAAATACGTAATGATGCATTTATGTATTTATTTTTAATAAAGCTAGTTTGTTTCAGAACCAGTGTACGATTGAATACATTCACTGGCTAAGAAGTAGCTAATGGATGGATAGCTTATATTTCAATAGACATTTATAACTTAAAAGTTATTAGTTTGATGGTGGGAGTCAGATAAATACTTGTAAGTACTTGGACAAGTGGAACACGTCCTTGGCCGCTCTTCCTGCGTCTGGTTCTGCCGGAGTGTTTTCCTGTCCACAGTCGCCTGGTGCTTGCTCAGGACGGGGGATTGTATCAAAGCAAAGTTTTGTTGTAATCTGCTGCTTTCCTTAGCGAGGCAGTTAATATCATTGTAATTTTAACTGTATTATTTGGACTAATTTGAGTTGAACTCTACTATCCGAGTTCCTCGAGATGACATTTATCGTGATTTGGCGCTTGTATAAACACAGCTGAATTAAACTGTCCTTTCACTAGAATGAATAAACCCTCCAGTGCTCTTGATGATAAAAACCTAGGTAAAATTTCAGCAGAGTTGCATAGTTTGAACAGGCAAAGTTCAAGGAGTCTGTGCTCTCACCTTCGGTTGAAGGAGACGAGCCCAGTCATTAAGTGGAGGAGGCTTTGTTTGACTTCATAATTTTCTTCATAATTTTGTCGGAGCCCATTGACTTCGAGTGTCTCGAGAGGAAAAAAATTAACTCAGCACTGATAGCGGAGGGAATAATCTGGTAATGTGTAATGAGGGTTCTTATTAGTAGTTATGCGTCTGTCGGGTTGAGTGTGCTGGTGGTGGACTTCCCATATCTCCCTCTCAGGAGGCCTGGCGCTTTCACTCCACTCATCTAGCTTTTTAGTCTGAATTGGAAGCAATTAAAACTTTACTATGTAAGTGGGGAGGAAAGGTAATGAATATGGAACACTAACTCAGAGAAGTCCAGGGAGACTGCTCGTTGAGTTCTGAGGGTTCCTTTCTCCAAATCGTCAGGAAGCACAAAGAACGTTTCAGAGTGCTTTTTTTCCCCTCCTTTCCGTTGCTTGGTGTGCACGTGACTTCACAAATGATGGCCCAGAGGTTTTAAAAATGCAAAGCCCATCCTTTCCAGGTTTCTGAACTTGCGCGACCTCTGGTAGTGAGGGGGAAAGTTTTTGGCAGCTTGCCCGGGTAACCATGCCAGATCTTGCCACTTCGAAGAAAAAACGGGGAAATGCCGGGAAGGCGAGTTTAGACGGTGCATCTAGACGGCCAAGTGGAGGAGGTCAAATATTTAGCCATGCCACTTGACGAGGAAATCCAGGACTTCTCCCCACTCCGAGCCATGCCACTTAGCTGCAGAATCAGGCCATGTCTCTACCCCTCCCGTGCTGCTTCCTACTCTGTATTCAGGGTCACGGATCTCATTTCTTGGATAGTATTTCAAGCTGGCAACAGATGGGGAATTAAATTGAAGACCTGGCTTGGTATGGACTATAAAAGATAGATTTTGGTGATTTTTGCAGAGACGATATGAAAAGGAAATGGATACAGTAGATTTACTTGTACAGAAGTCAACCATCAAGGGTCTCTCTGTGAATAAATGCAGGAAATGTTGACTTACTGTAGCTGTGAGCATTTGAGAGCAGAGCAACCCCCACAGTTATCCCCTGTTATCCCCCGGGACACATGTGTCACCTCATTTTAAAATGAATTGTTATTTTTCTCTTGACAGCTGACTGCGATTTCCCCCACTTTCCTTCACTAAACAGTGTCGGGGTGGGATTTGACAGCGCTGTGAGTGTTCACATGTAAGCTCCGTAATGTTTCCCAAACTTCCCTGCCAAGCCAAGCAAAGTGCTGCGGATTTTCTCCCCCCGCCTATGCCACATTTGATTGGTTCTGTAATCAGATGAATTGTCATCAGATGACTGCCTAACAAGGCTACACAAATCAGGGTAGCCACTGACTGAAGCAAATCTGGGTGTGACAGTTTGGAGTAACGATTTGCTATGCTGACAACACACTTCCTCCTATCGCCGATCTGTTGGTGGTGCCACAGAGGGGAAGCAGAGAGCAGTGTGACGAGCTTCATGCCGCCCTGTGCTACCCTGCGATTGTTGGTGGATGCAGCAGATGGGTGCTGGCTTTGCATCTGCCGATGGGCTATGTCAACCCTGCTCTGCTGGTAGCCGTCACTCACCGACATATCAGACAGGGCTGTGCGGTCTCGTGCCACCTGTGTTCTCACCGCTTCTCTGTGAGGATCTGTCTCTCTGGCTTCCCATCCTTTATTTGCTCCCTTTGGTCAGAACCAGCAAGAAAGGCTTTCCTCCTCTGATTTGAGAGACGCTGATGCAAAACCCCGGCTTCAGAATGGGGACGTCCATTGGGTGTTTCTTTAATAATCATTAACCTTCAAAAAATACAGAAATAATGAGCAAATCAATCATTAACAATCAGTCTATCATAAATAATGAATGACTGATTATCAGAAAATATCTGCTGGCATTTTATTAGATTAAGTGGAAGTCGAAGCCCCTTCTGGATGTTATCGTTTTAAGTTCTGATCATGTTAATCTGTTTTTTAACAACGATTACTTTGACATTCTTTTATAAATAATGTTTATAAAAAATATGATTTAAAAAAACAACTATTTTAACAACATGACCTGACTACTGAACAAAGACAACACATTTCCGTGATGACAAGAGACGCTGCAGCAGTGTACAGCATCAGATCAGTAATTTGTTTGTGGGAGTCTGCTATAATGAGTCTACATGTTTTTAATGTTTCAAACTATGATAATTAACCTGTAACTGGGTGAAGTATGGGCTCTTTAAAATTACGCAGATTTAATTAGAGTGTCATTTTAGCGGTTGTGAATTTCCTAGAAATGAATTTAACTCTCAGAGGTGTACGTTTCAACCTTTTTATTACTACGGAAATAGGGTTAGGGTTAGGGTTAGTATTACCATGTAAAATAAATGCATTTTAACAGTTTTTGCTCAAACTCTAAGACCCCGTCCACACGTAGCCGGATATCTGCGGATATCTGCTAAACCGGAGATATTTTCCTACGTTTGGACCTGTCATCCACACGAAAACGCAAATAAACGAAGGTTTAAAAAAACTCTGGGCAAAGTGAAGATTTTTGAAAACTCCGTTTATGTAGATGCGTGTAGACACACACAACCGGAGTTTTGCGTTTTCGAACGTCACATTATGCGCCAAAACAACAACAAATCTGCTCTGACGTGCGACTTTTGTTTACTATAGAAATACAGATGATCCAGCATCTGTTCTCCAAGCTATTTATTAAATAAATGGTCTCTTGACCGGCCGCTTACTGCGTTACACCGACACAGAGGGCTCCGGGGCTCCGCGGAGGCTGAACCTCCGCGGAGCCCCGCCGAGCCCCCCGGAGCCGCGGAGCCCGCGGAGCTTCCCCGGGAGCCGCAGATTATCTACAGGTTAGAATGCTTATGAATGTGGTCGAAAACGCAAATCTTCGGTTACGTGTGGAAGGGTTTTTTTTTTAAAATGATGTAATGTGGATGCAAATTTTTTTATAAACGGAGGGGGGAAATATTCGTTTTTAAAAATACCCGGCTACGTGTGGACGGGGTCTAAAATGTGGCTTTGCTTAAGTTTGTAGGTAACGCTTCTTTTGCACAAACCAATGAGCTCCATACTGAGATTCTTCACTTACTGTACAATTTCAGTTAGATGTACAACTTGTAAAATCACTCTTCGAGAAGATTTAAAAAAAAATTTTTTTAGAGTTGAAGTCAATACAGTCAAAGTAATAAATAACATTCAGTTCATCAACTTGCCACTAGGGGCTCCTAAAGCAGGTGAAGGTGCTTGCTTACTGACATTCTGTAACATCTACGTAAAAATGTTTGATACCGATTTACATTCTGGCTCGAGCAAGACAGAAAAATCCAGCAAAAGCGTGTCCTTAAAAACTCGAAACCACATTGTACTGCGTAAAAAGTGCGACCGAATGACGTTGTGAAATGTGACATAAGCGGTCATGTTCACTGTGGATGTGTGCGCACCAGTAAATCAAAACAACAATGACAGAGGACACAAGAATGATACCGTCAGCTTTCTGCATAGTCACGTGACTTTGTATGAATTAAATCACTGTTTTCTTCCTTTTGTTATTTAGTTATTTAGAGCTGACGAGTCAGAATAAAAATGCAAAGTGTTTTCCCTGTTTTCTTCTGCATCCCTGTGACGTGTGTACGACTTGATCTGAAAGTTGTTAGAAGTTCTCACATGTGTCACTCAGTTATGGGTTGGTGGCATGTCCCTTACATGCAAAAGGAGTTTTATTATTTATTTATTAATGCTTTTGTTGTCTACCTTGGGAGGTGGGAAAAAGAGGGGCCTTTCCAGAAAGTGGCTCTTGTATACCCACATTGTGACAGTGGAAAATAAACAAAAACACTGTTGTGGTCTCCATAGTTAGATTTCACATTCATGACAACTGTCTGGGGGGGTGATGTTTTATGTACATCATCAGGTAAAATCATGTAAAGCCACAAATGTATGCACAGCATGGTCTCCTGATCAGCTGCACATGTCTGTTGTGTTAAATGGCTGGCTAAACATTTCTTATTTAAAATATAATGTGCTTGCTGTCCTCTTAATTGTACAAAGACACTGCTGTGACTGGTTCTGGGATCTCCTGCAGGGGTTTCTCAGCAGCTACTGTATCTTCATCCGCGGTCGAAGCCTGCAAGCCATGACTAAATGGAAGACACCGCTAGCACATTAGCTTTTACCCCTTGCAGTAGCGGAGTCTTCCTATGTGGCAAGCTTCCTCAATTCATTTAAGGACCTTTTCCAAGTTGACTAACTGGACCCATGAGCCCATGATATCCAGCTGAGCTGACAGAACTCTGTCAGAGCTGAGACCACTGCCATGACTTTGGAGATGAGGATATTTGGACAGATTTGATCAAAATGAATGCACATGAGTTAGCGCCATCATGTGCTATGTTAGCATGTGCTCAGCCAGCCAGACTAGAACAGGTAACTTGTGTTTAACTGTCCCAGCTGGCTTTCAGGATCTAAAGAGTTCAAATCATATCTGAGGACTCTCAGATTCAGCTGGTCTGAGTTTTGTGCAGTCAATAAATCTGGTCTTTGATGATCGTAAAATTCTTTATGGGATTGTAAATTTGAACCCCCCCCTCCTCCCCTGCACATCGCTGCACGTGTAGCATAAGTGTTTCCCAGGCCCAATCTCATAAACTCTACATGCATTTGTAACTTCCACCCCTCCAAATTAATGGAAGCGTTTCTGCCACTTTATTGTAAAAGCTTGTAGGTCGACCCATCTGTCTCCACTTGAGCTGTTACAGTGTGCATCATCCGAGTCTGCGGCAGCAAATTACCGCTTATTAGTACCAGTACCAGCAGTGACAACATTTATCAAGGAAAACATCTCCTACTCTCTCTTAATTGTCCCCCTCAGGGCCCGCGGTTACGCGGACCCGTATCGACGGCCAGGCAGTCATTAGGACATCACACTTGAGCTGACGAGAAGAGATTTCAGGGCACACGTCCATCCTGATTGGTTAATTCGATGTGAATAGAATGACACCATGTCTGTATGCAAAGGAATATTTATAGTGCGGGCGAGGATAGTCAGACAGCCACAGTAAGTTTGTGTACATCTGTTTGTGAACTCCTGAGAAAGATCTGCCCTCGGGGGCTTTTGGCTCAACCGAGGCAGGCTGGGATGTGAATAGCAGAGGAGCTGGCAGGGAACAGGGTGCCAGAGGTTGAAAAGACACTGAAGTTTATGTTACTTGAATTTCAGCAAGTAGCTGATGTTGGAGTGTATCTGCCAGTGTCTCTTGTGGTTCGGCCCAGTGACTGAGTGACAAAGCGCAGGTCAAGTCAGCCAGCCGAGCTTTTCGATCTTTTTTTGCCTTAACAATGGCATCTTGTCTGATACAGATATGCTTCTGTCTGTCACTTTTACTCCGTGATATTTTGTCTCTTTTGTCTCGCTTCACGCAGTCCTGGGCCCTGTGCGAAGTGGACCTGTTCACCTTCGCATGAACGGCTGCGTGCGTATGTGTGTCTCTGTCCTCAGATTGTGATCTCCAGTCAGGTAGAAATGTTACCGCTGCCGCCGCTCTTTCATGGCGATGCCTTCCCCTCCGCTGCCTTCACATGGCTAACATCCGCAGGGATTTACCGATAGAGATCAAAGTCTCAGGCTCGCTTTCCGTAACTCAGCACCCATTCGAGATCTACTCCCAAGTGTGCTGATCTTTTAAAAGGCCTTTGGCTCTAAATCCTGAGCTCACAACCGTTCGCTAGTTCTCACCGCCATCTCGGACTTTGGGATTGTTGCCAGTATTGTATCTTCCACCAATATGTAAATACTTATCCTCAAGTAGTCTGGTGATCGAGATGTTTTTTTGTTTTTTTTTGCCACAAATGTAAAACATTGATGTCTATCAGTGGAATGAGTGAAGAGGGAGAAACCGCATGCTCTGCTTTCTCTTGCTAACCGAAGGCCAGGCTTTTCCTGCCAGAAGATAATCAGCATTTTTCAGACAAACACGATAAAAAAATAAAAAATAAAAAAGTGAGAGGGGAGGATTTACTCCCATCCTGCCTGTCAGGCAACCCACTGAAGACAGGGAAATTATTTTGGCAGCGGCACTAATGTGGCGACGGTTCTTGTTTCCTAAACTGATTTCCTTAATCCCCCACTTGTTCCACGCTTTGTAAACATGGGGACCAGATATTTGAATCTGGGAGGTCCCATTGATGCACACGAAAACACACACGCTCACACACACACACGCACATCAACAACATCCTTCTAACCCCTCTTCGTCAGCCACTGCCCTAATTAGTCAGAATTAAGACGAATGCCTGGGCCTCCCACGATCAATTGGTATCGAGCGGACCTTCGCTCGCCCCTGCCTCAGGGCCTCTCTCGGCCGGCAGATCATTTATATCAATCGCTTTTGTTTTTCTTTCCATCCACCTTCACATTCTCCCTTTCACGGAGAGCAAGATTCACTTTATTGGTCTGCATGCAGAATTGGTGGCAGGCGAAATGACTTGGCGCGTTGAGAGTTACTGTTGCAATGATGTCACACTCTTCGGAAATGCTCGGGGACAGATCAGCCTGCGGAAATGTGGCATGTGTCATGTCCGGTTGAGTACTGGAGATGTTCTTTGATTATCTGTTGTTTTAATGCCTCCTTTATTAAGAAGCTGACTCTTCTCGTGTTCATCTCTGCCTTTATTACGTTTGAGAGACGGTTACAAGACGCAGTGACGAACAACCTCCGAGACGTTCTCCGTCATGCAGGTAAAACAGTTCTGACCTGCTGTGGCGCAGACTTGAGTCGTGTCGTTGTAACATCCCATGTTAGAACCTATTGATTCCCCAGCAGAACATTGTTTTGTAACAAGAAAATCAATGATATTCATTTGACCTGTTGGTGGGGGGTGGTGTGGGGTGGGGCTGTGATTCAGGTGATAGATTGGTCATCTTCTGACCGGAGCATCGGTGGCTCCATCTCGAGTCCCTGTACGTGTTCCACATTGCTCCTGATGTGCACACCGGCGTGTCTGCTTGTAAATGTTGATCATTTACCATTTTACTCTGAATCTTGTGCCTCGTTGATGGATGTACCCCTCGCCGTACTGATTCATCACACGTGGTCCAAGATAAGAATCAGCACAACGCCATATTTTTACCTCCTGTTTTCTTTAGGAGCCAGCCTTCTCTCCTTGTAATTGCTCTTCTGCCCTCTCGACACCAAAGCTGGTGATGTATGCAGAGTTTTAAAAGACATCCTTTTACCATCTTGATGAGAGGTGGGCGGCACAGCACCGCCCCGCCGACCACGAGTTACGACATCAACTATTGATTGTCTTATGACATTAAAAAAGAAAGACATGTTCGACTTGTAGCCTCATGAAACCCAGTCGCTTTGACCTATTAAGCTGGCCATTACTAAATAATAGTGGCGGCTCCTGTTTTCTGCTTTATTCTCTGCACAGTGTCTTTTTTTAAGCTTTCCACTGCTTCTTCTTCTTTTTTTTATGGTCTTTGATACACATCAGAGTGGTATTTTCTGAGGCATGCCTTGTATCTAAGTGTATCTTGTATCTGAACCTTTCCAGACAATTTTTTTACTCTGCGCACTTTTACTTTCGAACTCGATACTTTGGATTTAGTCATGCCAATCTTCCAGACAAGGTAACTGTATTACTCGTGAGTCATTCTGAGATTAATATCATTTTTTAAACAAGTTCTAATAAGGAACATACTTTTACTTGGTACTCCCTCCGAGGTTGATGGTGCAGGGCTGAACTGCCACTTAGAGCAGATATGGCTCCTGTTTGTCCTCTGTGTATCTTCACAGGTCACTGAGTGTGTACTTGAGTGTACCACCTGTATATGCTGTTAGTACGAGACAGCGATGCTACCCTGGAGACGCGCTCAGACATCTTACTTCGGCTCTCTGTTCGCGTGGCCCGGGTGCAGTCTTGGTGCGTTCGCGATGCTACAGAAACCAACGTGATGCCAAGCTTGAACAGCACTCAACGCTTCACCCCTGCGTCAGCCGGGCACTGGCTCCATCACGAGGGTGCACCACCATGTAGTGGCACCAGCTTTTAGTATAATTCCCATGCAGCTTAAACCTTAGCTCACTTACTTAACTTATAGCTAACCTAAACCTCAGACTGCTTTAAAAGAGTATGGACACACTGTTTGTCGCTGTTACATAGATAGATGTCTCTTGGGGGGCAGATTTTGAGGAAATGTTTTGTTCATGATTGTCCGTGGTGGTTGAAGGACCCGGGAGAATGTTTTTATCCCCCTGCGTCTTTCCTCCGTGACTTATCCCTGAAGACCCAGCTGTCCTGGCATAACAAACCCCCCATCTCTTTCTCACGTACTCTTTTGTTCTCTATTTCTTTGCCACCTTCTCTTCAGGCTGGTTCCCTTCATATCCTGCCGGAGAGCCCTCATCTGTGCAAACACAAGCCCTTCTCTGTATTTCCGCTTTGAACCCAGAGTCATAGGGGATATAAAAGAGAAAAAGAAAAACACAGACACGGGGAGTATGCTGCTCTGTGGCATCTTCTTGGATTAATGGGTGTAAAAGTGGGACTATTAATCCTCCTCTTTCATTCTGTGCTGCAAATGGTATAAATGTTGGAGGCGAAGTGTCATGTAAATATTAACCTGTGTATGTGCTGCGAATTAGTTTATTATCAGGTCTGTAATGAGTCACAGAGGAAAGACACACTCGTTCTCCTTGTGGGTGAGCATATTTCTTTGATTTGGTTGGCAACCACTTCTGTTTTTCTGCCTAATTTGCAACTGTGGATGCTATTGAGTTAAGTGGCCTAAGTTTGCTCTACTCCCCAGCTCCCTGCTGCACTAGCATTATTACACCACTTCAGTAAGAAGTATTCAGAGAGAGAGAGAGAGAGAGAGGGGGGACTGAAAGGAACAAGAGCTGCAGATATCAGGAAAGGAAGCAAGGGACATACAAAGTGATGCTGAGATAGAAGGAAGACATGTCAGGGCCCGGAAATGCTGGACCCGTCTGGCTCTCAAGTGGTGGAGATGAGAGTCGTTCGTGGTAAACCTGAACCTCCTGCCAAGCCGAGTAGTTGTTTTAGTTGTCGCAGATGGCACCGACAGCAGTTTACACACAGCAGAGCGCACATTATGACCCATCTAGAGAAGAATATACATGTGGAAGTGAAACCTCGGAAGGATGTTTGCAATGGCCTCACATCTGTTTGATTATTCAATTGTCTACAAATGGGCAGAGGTGTCACAAGTATTCACATTCATTACTCAGGTAGAAGTATAGACACTAGAGTTTAAAAATACTCCTGTAGAAGTTGAAGTATCATCTCAAGTTTTTTACTCAAGTAAAAGTATAAAAGTACTGGTTTCAAAACTACTTAAAGTATAAAAGTAAAAGTAATGTAAGGGGGAAAAAGCCATGAAGGACAAAAGCCATTGAAAATGAATGCATCTTAGTATAATGCAACTATATTAAAGAACCATATATGTGTACTATTGAGCATTAACGTGGGTTTCAGAGAGCAGAAGATATGATGACTAGTTGCCTATAAGTATTGTAATGGTACAAAAAGTCAAACTTCAGAGGCATGTTATCATTTATCCTAACCTTTATTGGAATGTACATCCAAGTTTAGTTGCAGGAATCTGAGGGAACAGATGTAAGAACAAAACTGGACAAGAACATCTGAAACAACCACAACCAAATTCACTCTATCCGGATGGAGCAATTTAACTGGATAGTTTTTATTTAAAGGCCGAAATGAAATTGAGTAACGAGGCTGTTTTTAAAATGTAAGGAGTAAAAAGTACAGATAATTGCGTGAAAATGTATGGAGTAAAAGTAAAAAGTCGTCTGAAAAATAATTACTCCAGTGAAGTATAGATAACCAAAATTTCTACTTAAGTAAGGTAACGAAGTATTTGTACTTCGTTACTTGACACCTCTGCAAATGGGAAGAGGTGAATGGGTTACCAGGTATTTAATGAAGGGATGTTTCTTTTTTTCTCAATATTTGGAACATATTTGGACACAGTGTTATGACAACACTATAAAGGTACTCTGTGTAACAACAGAGTACATAGATGAGATGGTATTTTATGTATCAGCCCACAGTGTGCGACGCAACGGAGCACACCTCACGTGGGGCGAAGTGGGATTGCAAGAGGTGGCGGAACATCCTCCCTCATTAGCACAGTATTCTCAGGGGCTTTTCTGTCGGCACAAAGGAATGAAATTTCTCCATAAATCACACTGGTTGATAAACTCCGTTTCTAACTTTGCTTTAAAAAAAAAATCTAATAAATACATATTCATCATGCACGATGCTTTAACTCTTGCAGTAAATAACACATGGTGGAGTGATGAACCAGTAAATCAAACTGCTTTCAGCAGCGTGTACTTGGTGTTGTTGTTTTTTTCTTTTCGATGGGCAGAATCTGTTTTCTCCTGGAACATTGCTTGACTCAGTGAGATGTTAATGTGTGACAAACTGTGAATCTGATCTCATCGAACCCGTGTGTGTCCACGCTGCAACTCTCTTGGCCCTAAAGGGCTTGTGAGATGCAGCTACTTAATCTCCTTCTCAGATACCAGACCTGAGACTGACGAGGGCTGATCTGAAATTATTCCACATGCTTCCGTGCGCCTCTCAGGTTCGAGCAATATTTGCATTGAATGCCATGTCTGTTTTTAGACTGTTCATTTATGGATCCTAAAGAAAGAGATTTATTGAGTTTTGCGGAGCTGAACTTTTAATAAATATCAACCACAAATGATTTCCCCTAAAGTTTATATCAATATTTACTCGATATGTGATTTCATGGAGGAACAAGAACTGTTTCTGGTTGGCGGTGCGGTGCACGTTACCGTGAAGCAGTTGAGGGGCGTGCTCCTATCTGGAACGGTTTCGCCTGAATCTGCTCAGCAACGGAAAGTGCAGCACATCCAGCGAGAAACGACGCAAGACAGCCCGTTCCCCCGCTTCATGATGTATTCACAACCAGAGCATGTTTTGAGATCCACATGGCACATTCTTGTTAGCCTCGGTCCTGAATAATCAGTTGTTGCCGGTGCACCCGGCGGCAGCCTGTTGGGCCACGGAGACACGCCGGGGGAGCCGCGTAGGCCCCTCAGAAAGGGGTGAGGGTGCTGTATGACTGCTGCGTCTGTCTGTCAGGAGATTTGTGTGCACGCTCAGGGCACGGAGTGGAGACAGTGTCAGGGCAATACCCTTGACGGTGATGTGATTGAGTAGACAGCTGCGACCCGTTCCTTTCTTTACCCATCACCCATCCCTTTCCCCCGGCGTCCCAACCCAGCCCTCCTTACACGACAGCTCCCCAGGAGTGAGTGATCACTTAAAACGGGTTATTATACCTAAGAACATCCTGGTAATTCATGCATGATTGCCCGGCAATCTGAAGCAATTCATCATCCTCTTTCCTATCTTTCTTTTTTTAATCTGTTGGTGTCTTGTTCCTCTGGACTTTAATCTTTAGGGCTATTAAGAATGCCCGTGTGATAATGGCTCAGCTCAGGTGACAGCATGTCATAGGCGTCGTCAGGTTTCTGATCCTGGAGGACTCCGAGCAGCAAAAGAGGGAAGATTTGACTCCCACAGCTGAAAAGTAGTCGGGCTATTCTTTGTTTGCTTAAAAAAAATAAAATAAAAACAAGACCTCAACTGCAGTCAGGCAGATGGGAAAATCTATTTATGGAATTGAAAAAGGTGTTGTTTCAGTACTTTTTTTTGCAGTAAAAATAATAATATTTGCATGTAGATGATGGAATGTCGAGTCTCCTGTTTGCTGTTTTTGTGGGGACTTTCTGATGCAGTTTACCCATCACTGAGAAGTTTGTTTCATATTTCCATTTACTGATGAGAATGAGTGGTTTCACTGGAGCTTATTCTTCAATAACTTCATTTTCCCCAAATTTACAAAATAATCATTTTGATTTTCATCATCAATGGTGGATAAAATCTACATCAGGGTATCTTGCCAGTTTTGCTCATGCCACAAACATGCGGCATCAGTTAAGACGATTCATATTGGTGTTTGTTGCGAGTCTTTGTCTCTTCTCTGCATGTCTGTTTTCATGCATGCTGACAGACATAATGAAATGCGCAGTGTGGTTCAGGTGTGTTAGCAGCAGCGCGCGCTGACCCTTATGTTGTGGGGTTATCCATCTGCGACTTCCAGGCATGGCTAACGAATGCCGACCTTGCTTCGTGTTCTCCATTGGTCCTCATTCAGTATCCATCAACCAAGGGATGTGTCTTGATTTACCTCTGCGTCCCTCCACTACTTCACGCCAGCAGAGTGGCGCACCAGTGCGCAGCAGGGCCCGCGAGTTGCAGGCTAACGGGGTCTGTATGGGCTCAGTGGAGGCTAAATTAAGAACTAAACAGCATGAGGAAGAATTAGACAGCAGACGGCAGCAGCTCAGCAGACAATCAGAGAGAAAAATGGGCCCGGATAGTAACTCTGGCTTATCTTTATGATAATATTTACTTATCCACTTGGTCTGCTTTTGGGCTATTTATTCAGTGTCGATGGAAATCTGTCTTGCATGACAATAAACATGTAGCAAATTAAATTATACTTGGGTAATGTGTAGCGTCTCACACTTGCCTTCAGGTGTGTCTATCTCTACAAAGTGTTCAGGGCTGCATCAGTAAAGGGGAGCTCAGAATAGCTTCTGGATGCCGTATCGACAGAGTCATTTTTTCATGTTGCTACTGAAACATTACTATGACATTTTGGGAAATATGTATATTTGTTTTCTGGCCGAGTCTAATTGGAAAATCAATACCGCTCTCACCGGCGGTCCAGTGGGTGACCCCTGCAAGGCGACACGTTGAACTTTTTAAATGGTAAATGGTCAGAACTCATGGAGGGCTTTTTCTTTGTTTCTTAGACACGGCAAAGTGTTTTTCTCATTCACACACGCACGCACGCACGCACGCACGCACGCACGCACGCACGCACGCACGCACGCACGCACGCACGCACGCACGCACGCACGCACGCACGCACGCACGCACGCACGCACGCACGCACGCACGCACGCACACAAACAATACAACAGACATTTTTCTGTCAACAGAAGCAAATCGGTGGTCACAGCCTCGCCAAAGAACGTTCAGTTTTTTCGCTACTGAGCCTGGGATACCAGTTTTTGCAGTGTGAATGTGTTTGGTGTTTCAGTTTTACTTTAATCATATTTGTGAAGTTGCAGTCGTATTGAGGAACGTGCACACTGACACAGATGGCGAGGGTTACGTTATAAGCACCCAGACGGCGTTCAGAAGCAGTCATACTTCAGTCATTGTCACAATGCGGAGCTGCATCTTTCATCTGAATAAAAGACAGCCGTGTCCACAGGTGATGTGCTTAGTAGAAACATTTTAAAAGTTCAGTTTCATGCCTTTGTTTGAAACTGTTGTGCATTTTCTCATAATACAGAAGCACTTAAAGACAACCATCTCAAGGCTCCGAAGTAATCTATTATGAAGACACCCCATTGATTTGTTTCCGACTCAATTGTTGGTGTGTGTACGTGTGTAGCTGTATGAGACGTGCGTGCCCTTGTTTGCTTGTGTTTGTCAGCCACGTGGGGTTTTTTTTTTGATCGCATCTCCAAACATTTCATCGACGCTCACAGCAGCAGTCAGTGTATTGATTTCCCATTGGTCGATGCTGGTTGAGTTTACAGAAGGAAGTACAGGAGGAGAATGCATGCTTCCCGTTTCCACCCACTTTTTTTTTAAAGGCCCTTGTATGTAAGTTTCATAATATTATACTTTCTTGAAGACAAACAGCAAGAAGTGAACTTTTCAAATCTTTATGGAGGTGACTTTTACGAAAAGTACGAGTCAAATCAAACTACAATTGTACATATATTCCTGAGACCCTGTGGGGGAAAATGAGACCTCTAAATTGAGCTTAACTTATAGAATCGATCTTAGTCATTTCGTCCCATAAAGAGGACATCCTTGCTTTTGATACCCCGCATGTTGGGGGGGGCTTTCACAGCTCCTGAATGTCTCTTCAAAATGGCAGCAATTTCAACTTCCACATTTCAAGCAGACCAATTGATGTTAAAAATAAAAAAAAATCCAAAAAGCTACAGTGATGTAAACCTTTTTGAGCTGTCTGAGGATGAGGTGGAGGAGGGCCAGAGAGAGGAGGAAGTTGAAAGCTCAGAGGAGGAAACTGCAGCTGTGGAGGAACCTGAGCTACAAGAAAGTGATGGCACGTATCGTATATTTTAGATCTGGAGCTAAGAGCTCTGAAAAGTTGAGAAAGACAGAGTTTAGAAATGAGAGCAGGTTTAGGTTACACTGTTGATCACACACATGCTCAGAGTCACACTCACGGTCACAATCAGTTAAAAACCTAACTTGGCAAACTATGTCATGTTTAATGATACAGCTGCTAAAAGTGCATACACATATACTTCTGTCTTTACAACTGATATCAGTTAAAAAACATGGGGCACTTTTTTTGCCGAAGATTTTGGAGGCAGTGAATGCAGCATGGTGCAGAATATGTTTCTGTGTTTTCAAGAGCCTGCTGTGCTGCTCACGATCTGCTGTAACTTCCATTGTTTAACTCTAAAAAGTGAATTTACTTTGAGTTTGTAACTGTAAAACATTGAGGAGCGTTCTGCCAAAGTTCTGTTCTCTACAAGGGACAGCCAGTAAAACCTGAATAAATACTGTTTTTGAAAATAGAAAACCCCAAAAGAATTAATGCAAATTATTCATTTTAACCGCAATACTATAAAGCAAACATATTTTTCACTGGGACTCATTATAAAAATGAAGATAAATGTTTTCTTAACCATTTTGCATCCAAACATGTCCACGTTTCCTTGCACGTTTTGTTTTCTTGTAAGTTGCTAGGACTTAGTGAGTGTAGTGAGATAACTGCAGAGCAGGGTTAGCAGAGAGCATCTGACGGCAGCCAAGACTCGGTGTTAGAGCGAAGAAACCCATCAATAAAATAAAAAGAAGAGGATTCAATGGGAAACATTCAGTACCTCTGGTCAATGTACGATCCACTGGAAAACCAATAAAATGTTCATATATATATATATATATATGTGTATATATATATATATATATATATATATATATATATATACACACACATATATATATATATATATTTATATACATATATATATATATATATATATATATATATATATATATATATATATACACACATATATATATATATATATATATATATATATATTTTTTTTTTTTTTTTAATTTTTGAAATCCAATAAAATGTTCATATATATATATATATACACATATATATATATATACATATATATATATATATATATATATATATATATATATATATATATATATATATATACATATATATATATATATATATATATATATATATATATATATATATATATATATATATATATATATATATACACACATATATATATATATATATATATATATATATATATATATATATACACATATATATATATACACATATATATATATACACACATATATATATATATATATATATTTTTTTTTTTTTTTCTTTTTTTTTTTTTTTTTAATTCTGAAGGGGCAATAAGAATTTTAACATATATTTAGATAAAAACAAAGGTTTTAGGGTTTTTATATACAAACAGAAGCTCCTGTAGTTCCTGTTCTCTACAGTTTGAATAAATATCATGAGTTCAACTACAAGAGGAGTAGGAGAGTAAATATTCGACTGACGCACAGCTTGGTTTGGGAACCTCAACCGGCTGAAATGCAAGAGGCCAGAGGGAAGCACTGTTGCTCGGCAGTGTTGGGATGGGCTCTCGTTGCCCCCGGAGCATGGCTGCTCTTCTGAGGCGATTGTTGTGCACGGCATCATCCTCTCACATGGAGCACCGAGCCTGCCGGACACGCGGGGCTGCTAGGTGGCCCCGTGACAACTCGGTATGGGACTTTTCTTTCATCTGCATCGAGCAGTTTCTTCTCATCTGCGGTCTTTCATCAAACTTTCTCTCTGTATCTTACCCCCCATCGTTCGGTGCCTCCACTTGAGGGCCCCCCTCCCTTCACTCTGTTTTAAAAAGTGAGAAAAAGAGGACAGAAAAGGTGGCTGGGGTGCTGAGAAATGATTTGGGTTTGTACAAACACCATCTCCTGTTTCCCTCCTCACGGTAGCCTGCAGCTGACCTGATCTGTGAGCAGTTTTGGTGCTTGATGCGTCCTGCTGGTCGCAGGTTGAAGTGTCGGTAACAATTTGACAAATTCAGGGGCTTTTGTCACAGTCTATCCAATCCCACTTCACCTTTCCCTCTGACATTATGTCAGCTCTCCTCCGCAGACTCAGTCGGCCCTGGCAGACAGCTGCTTTTAGGACGTTTAGACATGTGATGTGGTCACAAAGATGGAAGGGTGATGCCAGTTACTGCAGCCTGAAGGCGCGCTAGATGGACGGAGGCTTGTCTCTTCCACCTATAAGTGAAGTTATTTTCATTCATCATCCAGCTCTAGCCTCCCACCTCTTCTCTTTAATATCTTAGTGTTAGTCACTAACAGAAATTGGACTTTAAAGTGACAGCCAAAACAATATGAGTCACACAATTACTTCCTTTTTGCAGTGAGGTATCCTCAATCTTGGAAGACACTCCGAAGGTTTCATTTCAAGTATACTTAGTGCTAACCTGCAAATGCCTCTTTGGCTTCAACACGCATAAATACAGCAGAAACTGATCACTATTTCATTGATTTTATAGGTATTTGATTAATGAAAGGGATTTTGATCATCCTAATGGTAACGTGATTATGCGATCAGGAGGCCATCATGGGACAGATTGAGAAAAATCACAATAACAATAACAGTGGGGCTTGAAGTTATAAACTCACCTTTTCTCCCTATCGCCCGGGGGTCCTGTTTTGGAAAGCACCTCGAGACAAACTCTGTTGTAACAGACGTTATATAAATAAATCGAACCTTTCTGTGGCAATCTTTTGGAAATAATAGACCAACATTTGGTGGCGTTATATAAAACATAGATCCTTTTCTGGTTTAGTACTTTATCAACTATTATTATATGGCAAGCGTTGCAGCTTATGCCCAGCTCATGAATGTTTTATGGTTTGCTATCTAAGCAACTGCTGTGTGCGGGAAGTAATGCATTTTACATGACTGAAATCAAGAACACAGGTGGGGGACTTCACCTGCAGATGCCAAAAAGAGAGAATAAACAGAGAGCCAGGCGCTCTGGATCCCCAAGACGAACACTCAGCTCATCAGTAATGGCCGCTCAGCTTCAAGGATGTGATAGAAATGTGAAAAGCTCTTGGACATCTTGAAAATAAGTATTTGGGCTTAGAAAAAAACAAACCAACTGGGTTTCAAAAAACGGCACTTAAGTCTGATAGAAGCTGGAAATAAAAGGTTTCAGTTCTATGAAATGACTCAAGAAGAGCTGCATTTATTTGAACATTGACGTGTGTCCAACTTTTCACTGTTTGGTTACAGTTTTTAATCAGCCGGTGTATCTCTGCTGTTGGAAGTTGGAAATGAATTAATTCAACGTTTTGATGGTATCAGTTCCTCAAAGCTTTAACTTCCAGCCAGTTCTGAAGTTTTGGCCATCTCGACAGCCGCAGTTGTTGTTGTTGGATCAACCCAGTCTCACACAAAAACGTACCCTGCCTACGTTGGTCCAAAGTGCAAAAACGTAGAGGGGCTACAATATTAGCCCTTGAAATGTATAACTGTTACGTTTTTTTAGCCCTTAAAACGTATAACTGTTACATTTTTCTGCCGATTCGTTTTGAGCCCAAGTCACGTGACTTTTAAGATTCTGGCCGTGATACCAACAAACACGGTGGACATTTTTCATTTTTGAGTGAAGAAAATCAATATTTTGAGTTAGTTTCTGCATAGAAATGCGTTTTGATTACATTTCTAGCAATACATATTTCACTTTCATAATATTCACTCAGTAAATGTATATAATCTCTTGCTTGCTCGTGGTTGCAAGGTTTTTTCAGATCTCGTCAGAATAATGTAAATCTGGAACGTTTTAAAAACGTGAAATGGTTACATTTTTGGTTGCTGTACACGCTGTGAAGAAAATCAATATTTTGAGTTAGTTTCTGCATAGAAATGCGTTTTGATTACATTTCTAGCAATACATATTCCACTTTCATAATATTCACTCAGTAAATGTATATAATCTCTTGCTTGCTCGTGGTTGCAAGGTTTTTTCAGATCTCGTCAGAATAATGTAAATCTGGAACGTTTTAAAAACGTGAAATGGTTACATTTTTGGTTGCTGTACACGCTGTGAAGAAAATCAATATTTTGAGTTAGTTTCTGCATAGAAATGCGTTTTGATTACATTTCTAGCAATACATATTTCACTTTCATAATATTCACTCAGTAAATGTATATAATCTCTTGCTTGCTCGTGGTTGCAAGGTTTTTTCAGATCTCGTCGGAATAATGTAAATCTGGAACGTTTTAAAAACGTGAAATGGTTACATTTTTGGTTGCTGTACACGCTGTGAAGAAAATCAATATTTTGAGTTAGTTTCTGCATAGAAATGCGTTTTGATTACATTTCTAGCAATACATATTTCACTTTCATAATATTCACTCAGTAAATGTATACAATCTCTTGCTTGCTCGTGGTTGCAAGGTTTTTTCAGATCTCGTCAGAATAATGTAAATCTGGAACGTTTTAAAAACGTTAAATGGTTACATTTTTGGTTGCTGTACACGCTGTGAAGAAAATCAATATTTTGAGTTAGTTTCTGCATAGAAATGCGTTTTGATTACATTTCTAGCAATACATATTTCACTTTCATAATATTCACTCAGTAAATGTATATAATCTCTTGCTTGCTCGTGGTTGCAAGGTTTTTTCAGATCTCGTCGGAATAATGTAAATCTGGAACGTTTTAAAAACGTGAAATGGTTACATTTTTGGTTGCTGTACACGCTGTGAAGAAAATCAATATTTTGAGTTAGTTTCTGCTTAGAAATGCGTTTTGATTACATTTCTAGCAATACATATTTCACTTTCATAATATTCACTCAGTAAATGTATATAATCTCTTGCTTGCTCGTGGTTGCAAGGTTTTTTCAGATCTCGTCAGAATAATGTAAATCTGGAACGTTTTAAAAACGTGAAATGGTTACATTTTTGGTTGCTGTACACGCTGTGAAGAAAATCAATATTTTGAGTTAGTTTCTGCATAGAAATGCGTTTTGATTACATTTCTAGCAATACATATTTCACTCTCATAATATTCACTCAGTAAATGTATATAATCTCTTGCTTGCTCGTGGTTGCAAGGTTTTTTCAGATCTCGTCAGAATAATGTAAAACTGGAACGTTTTAATAACGTGAAATGGTTACATTTTTGGTTGCTGGACACGCTGTGGAAAAAATCAATATTTTGAGTTAGTTTCTGCATAGAAATGCGTTTTGATTACATTTCTAGCAATACATATTTCACTTTCATAATATTCACTCAATAAATGTACATAATCTCTTGCTTGCTCTGGTTGAAAGGTTTTTCAGATCTCGTCAGAATACCCTGGCTACGTTGGTCCAAATGCAAAAACGTAGAGGGGTTACAATATTAGCCCTTGAAATGTATAACTGTTACATTTTTCTAGCCCTTGAAATGTATAACTGTTACATTTAAGGAAAAATAAAATTGCTGCCATTTCTTTGATTCTTGGTCTAAATTGCAATATTTTAAGATAGTTTCGCCATGAAAAGCAGATTTTATCATATTCATAGCAAGAAATATATTTTGGTTATTTTACCCTCATTTAATGGATCTTATTGACGGAAATGTATGAACCATGTGCTTGTTTTACTTCCTTTGAGTAATAAAACCACCAATTCTCTTGCATGGCCCCGTTATTAAAATATATGCCAGGCCCAGTGCTTAATTTCTAAAGTGGGAGGTCCCGGAGCGCAGACGATGAGTGGCTCCGGTGCGAGAGAAAAAAAACACACACACACACACACACACACACACTGTTGAACTGTCCGTTTTGACGTTAACGGCGATTTTCACAATGATATCTGCAACATTTCTTAAGGCAGAAACACCACTGTATCATTGTTAATTACACAACATTAGTGGGTTAATTTCCTGCACACCAATTTTCATGTTTTTCCCTTCAATTGTGAGAAAAAAAAGAGTTGTTTCACGCTGAGAGCATCATGCCAGCCAATCAGAATCCTGGAAAAAACATCAACAAATGACACGTGTAACTTCCAGGCTGATTTATGGTTCCGCGTTACACCAACGCAGAGCCTACGGCGGAAGTGATACTAGTAGCTGATTGGCCGATATGTGATCATCATCATCATCATCATCATCATCATCATCATCATCATCATCATCATCACCATCATCACCACCATCATCATCATCATCATCATCATCATCATCACCATCATCATCATCATCGCTACCACCATCATCATCATCACCATCACCATCATCATCATCATCATCAGTCAAGTCAAATTGCACGTGCGAGGTCCCGTTCATCGCTGCTTGCAGCTTTAATTTATATATAACTATTTTAACATTTCTAAACACAAAAACACGAAAGTGTCCTTGATAATTCAATAATACAATAGGTTCATGTTAAGGACATCCGTTTTAATTAGTTCTCCTTCGATTATGAGATGTTATTAATGCTCAGTAGACACAGGAGGTTTGTTATGTATTGTTATGAGGCCTATTTCGTGTCTATTTTTGAACAGTTCACTAATGCTTTGAGCTAGGAAGCTGAAATTCTAGACTCTGTATCAAGAGGTGACTTTCATCCACTGTGCGGATTTTCAGATCTCTGTGACCTTCGGAAGTGTCAAAGGTCACCCCGTCTGTTGCTTTTCGGCCTGCTAAGACTATTTCGTGTCTTTTTTTGCATAGTTCACTAACGCTTTGAGCTAGGAAGCTGAAATTCTAGACTCTGTATCAGGAGGTGACTTTCATCCACTGTGCGGATTTTCAGATCTCTGTGACCTTCGGAAGTGTCAAAGGTCACCGCCTCTGTTGCTTTTCGGCCTGCTAAGACTATTTTGTGTCTTTTTTTGCATAGTTCACTAACGCTTTGAGCTAGGAAGCTGAAATTCTAGACTCTGTATCAGGAGGTGACTCTCATCCACTGTGCCGAGGTCCAGACCCGTGCGACCTTCGGAAGTGCCAAAGGTCACCGTGTGTGGTGCCTTTTTCGTGCATTTTTTGTGTGTTTTTTGAATAATTCACTAACACTTTGAGCTGGGAAGCTGATTTTTGACTATGTTGCAATGCAGAAGGCCCTTTGCTAGGATCTTTTGGTCTTGTGGCTGTACGACTTCCACAGAGCTAGTTGGCATTGCAGAGGGTTTACAGAGTTGAGACTTGGTAAGCCCAATTTAAGCCCCATATGGAGGCCACAGGTCAAGTTTTACTTGGTTTGGTCAAATATTGTGGCAACGGTGTCCGTTCGAATGTTGGAAAAGGTGACGTTTCAAAGCCCCGCCCATCGAAAAGTACAGGTCTGATCTGCACCAAACTAACGTCTGTCTGATCAGGGGATGCCCCCAAACAACATATAAAAAATTCAGATTTCTATGACTTCTGCAACAGTGTTTCCTCTAAAACGTTCTGGCTGGTTAGGAGGGTGTAGAAACCTCTAGCTCTGAGAGCCTCCTGACTAATGGAACAGGGCCTATTTTGTGTCTTTTTTTGCATAGTTCACTAACGCCTTTAGCTAGGAGTCTGAATTTTTTATATGTTGTTTGGGGGCATCCCCTGATCAGACAGACGTTAGTTTGGTGGAGATCAGACCTGTACTTTTCGATGGGCGGGGCTTTGAAACGTCACCTTTTCCAACATTCGAACGGACACCGTTGCCACAATATTTGACCAAACCAAGTAAAACTTGACCTGTGGCCTCCATATGGGGCTTAAATTGGGCTTACCAAGTCTCAACTCTGTAAACCCTCTGCAATGCCAACTAGCTCTGTGGAAGTCGTACAGCCACAAGACCAAAAGATCCTAGCAAAGGGCCTTCTGCATTGCAACATAGTCAAAAATCAGCCTCCCAGCTCAAAGCGTTAGTGAATTATTCAAAAAACACACAAAAAAGGCACGAAAAAGGCACCGCACACGGTGACCTTTGGCACTTCCGAAGGTCGCACGGGTCTGGACCTCGGCACAGTGGATGAGAGTCACCTCCTGATACAGAGTCTAGAATTTCAGCTTCCTAGCTCAAAGCGTTAGTGAACTATGCAAAAAAAGACACAAAATAGTCTTAGCAGGCCGAAAAGCAACAGACGCGGTGACCTTTGACACTTCCGAAGGTCATAGAGATCTGAAAATCCGCACAGTGGATGAAAGTCACCTCCTGATACAGAGTCTACAATTTCAGCTTCCTAGCTCAAAGCGTTAGTGAACTATGCAAAAAAAGACACAAAATAGTCTTAGCAGGCCGAAAAGCAACAGACGCGGTGACCTTTGACACTTCCGAAGGTCATAGAGATCTGAAAATCCACACAGTGGATGAAAGTCACCTCCTGATACAGAGTCTACAATTTCAGCTTCCTAGCTCAAAGCGTTAGTGAACTATGCAAAAAAAGACATGAAATAGTCTTAGCAGGCCGAAAAGCAACAGACGGGGTGACCTTTGACACTTCCGAAGGTCACAGAGATCTGAAAATCCGCACAGTGGATGAAAGTCACCTCTTGATACAGAGTCTAGAATTTCAGCTTCCTAGCTCAAAGCATTAGTGAACTGTTCAAAAATAGACACGAAATAGGCCTCATAACAATACATAACAAACCTCCTGTGTCTACTGAGCATTAATAACATCTCATAATCGAAGGAGAACTAATTAAAACGGATGTCCTTAACATGAACCTATTGTATTATTGAATTATCAAGGACACTTTTGTGTTTTTGTGTTTAGAAATGTTAAAATAGTTATATATAAATTAAAGCTGCAAGCAGCGATGAACGGGACCTCGCACGTGCAATTTGACTTGACTGATGATGATGATGATGATGGTGATGGTGATGATGATGATGGTGGTAGGGATGATGATGATGATGATGATGATGATGATGATGATGATGATCACATATCGGCCAATCAGCTACTAGTATCACTTCCGCCGTAGGCTCTGCGTTGGTGTAACGCGGAACCATAAATCAGCCTGGAAGTTACACGTGTCATTTGTTGATGTTTTTTCCAGGATTCTGATTGGCTGGCATGATGCTCTCAGCGTGAAACAACTCTTTTTTTTCTCACAATCGAAGGGAAAAACATGAAAATTGGTGTGCAGGAAATTAACCCACTAATGTTGTGTAATTAACAATGATACAGTGGTGTTTCTGCCTTAAGAAATGTTGCAGATATCATTGTGAAAATCGCCGTTAACGTCAAAACGGACAGTTCAACAGTGTGTGTGTGTGTGTGTGTGTGTGTGTGTGTGTGTGTGTGTGTGTGTGTTTTTTTTCTCTCGCACCGGAGCCACTCATCGTCTGCGCTCCGGGACCTCCCACTTTAGAAATTAAGCACTGGGCCTGGCATATATTTTAATAACGGGGCCATGCAAGAGAATTGGTGGTTTTATTACTCAAAGGAAGTAAAACAAGCACATGGTTCATACATTTCCGTCAATAAGATCCATTAAATGAGGGTAAAATAACCAAAATATATTTCTTGCTATGAATATGATAAAATCTGCTTTTCATGGCGAAACTATCTTAAAATATTGCAATTTAGACCGAGAATCAAAGAAATGGCAGCATTTTTATTTTTCCTTAAATGTAACAGTTATACATTTCAAGGGCTAGAAAAATGTAACAGTTATACATTTCAAGGGCTAATATTGTAACCCCTCTACGTTTTTGCATTTGGACCAACGTAGCCAGGGTATTCTGACGAGATCTGAAAAACCTTTCAACCAGAGCAAGCAAGAGATTATGTACATTTATTGAGTGAATATTATGAAAGTGAAATATGTATTGCTAGAAATGTAATCAAAACGCATTTCTATGCAGAAACTAACTCAAAATATTGATTTTTTCCACAGCGTGTCCAGCAACCAAAAATGTAACCATTTCACGTTATTAAAACGTTCCAGTTTTACATTATTCTGACGAGATCTGAAAAAACCTTGCAACCACGAGCAAGCAAGAGATTGTATACATTTACTGAGTGAATATTATGAAAGTGAAATATGTATTGCTAGAAATGTAATCAAAACGCATTTCTATGCAGAAACTAACTCAAAATATTGATTTTCTTCACAGCGTGTACAGCAACCAAAAATGTAACCATTTCACGTTTTTAAAACGTTCCAGATTTACATTATTCCGACGAGATCTGATAAAACCTTGCAACCACGAGCAAGCAAGAGATTATATACATTTACTGAGTGAATATTATGAAAGTGAAATATGTATTGCTAGAAATGTAATCAAAACGCATTTCTATGCAGAAACTAACTCAAAATATTGATTTTCTTCACAGCGTGTACAGCAACCAAAAATGTAACCATTTCACGTTTTTAAAACGTTCCAGATTTACATTATTCTGACGAGATCTGAAAAAACCTTGCAACCACGAGCAAGCAAGAGATTATATACATTTACTGAGTGAATATTATGAAAGTGGAATATGTATTGCTAGAAATGTAATCAAAACGCATTTCTATGCAGAAACTAACTCAAAATATTGATTTTCTTCACAGCGTGTACAGCAACCAAAAATGTAACCATTTCACGTTTTTAAAACGTTCCAGATTTACATTATTCTGACGAGATCTGAAAAAACCTTGCAACCACGAGCAAGCAAGAGATTATATACATTTACTGAGTGAATATTATGAAAGTGAAATATGTATTGCTAGAAATGTAATCAAAACGCATTTCTATGCAGAAACTAACTCAAAATATTGATTTTCTTCACTCAAAAATGAAAAATGTCCACCGTGTTTGTTGGTATCACGGCCAGAATCTTAAAAGTCACGTGACTTGGGCTCAAAACGAATCGGCAGAAAAATGTAACAGTTATACGTTTTAAGGGCTAAAAAAACGTAACAGTTATACATTTCAAGGGCTAATATTGTAGCCCCTCTACGTTTTTGCACTTTGGACCAACGTAGGCAGGGTACGTTTTTGTGTGAGACTGGGTTGGTTGGATGTAGCAGAAACTCTGGCCTCTGAAATTTATGGATGCGCCATCTTTCAGTTTGCTGGAGTCCACTAAAATTCCCACAGAACATTTGGCCTTTCTCTGATTTTTATGATTATGTTTTGATTTGTTAGCTTGATAGATAGACCGCCGGTGCCAGCAAGCCTCATTTTAACTTTCTCCGCCTGACTTTGTGCTGCAATTAATCACCAACACGGTACTTATGAGATTATTAATACCTCAGTAATGGACAGTTAATTCTTACATCAGAGACAGGAAATCAGGTCGATTTTTTTTTTCCTGGATTGCTGTGACTCATTTTTCTGGCTGCACAATATTGACTCTTTGATTTTTCCTCCCTTAAAATTGCACCCGGTGCTTACAATATTCCCAACACAGATAGATCTTCATTCTTTAAGTCATTTCTTTTTTAAATGCTGTTATCTCTCCATACAAAAAATTGACTCCAGACAACAGATGAGTTTGAGTTTCATCCCATCCCCCTCGGTTTTTTTTTTCTTGAACCTTCCTCCTATTTTCTGCTTTTCTAAATTTCCCCCACCGCTTGGTCGTCCTCACCGTCTCCACACATCAAAAGGGCTTGATGGCTTTGACAGGATGGGCCCAGGAAACTGGTTGCGTCCCTCCAGACCTTCCAGTCTCTGCTCCTTCATCGAAACGTTATCTGCCCCATTTCTGGGCTTTTTCCATGGCAACCGCGAGCCAGAGAGTGAAAAAGAGTGAGGTCTCCGGTGGAAGCGGCATCTTGTCTCAGACAGCTGTCTGCAAGAAAGACAAAGGGAAAAGGAAAACAAAAACAGAGGAAAGGCAAAGTTTCAGGAAGTTAATCCCTCCTCTCCCCATCTCCTGTTTGAGATATAAACAACGTTAAGTGGCTGCATTTCACTGCACAATGCACATTTCCTGCTGACCGTCCCCGGTCATTGGGCCAGGGGGATACTTGCATTCCTGATTATCAGTGCTGATTATTGATATATCTCTGCTGACAAGTGCGCTCCACTTGATGGGTTCCTAAGCAACGTGCTCACTTGACACGAGCTGCAGCTACTGACTGACAGTCCTCAAAGCTGCATCCATGGGACCCCCTCGGTAGAAGTAACCCACATTTTATTCTATTTCCAGCTCAATGTCAGATATAAGGTCTCACCATAAACAAATGGGGCTCTCCCCTCAACACGGATCAAAATACAGACAGACCCTGGAAGCCAACGTGTACAACTGATTTGCTCCCCCCATGCGGCTTTGCCGCTTTTCACCCGGTTCTTCACTTGGATGTAGAGCGACAGGGCGACTTTAAAGTCAGGTTACGCCTGCGTCTTCTGTAGGATTAGACCAGAATCCCAATGGTTTTAAACAGTCACACTCTGCCACTCAAAGCTAGACATTTTTGTCTGGAGCATTTATTAAAAGAGCTTGGGATTCGGAGGTGACAAGCGAAGCGTTTTGCAGGAGCAGAATGAGGAATAGAGAACTCAGCAACAGGGTTTTTTTTTCTTTTTTCGAAAACTTTCCATCTCAGGACTTTAATTTCGTTCGTCACTCAGTTTAAGTTTACAGACGCAAACACAACGCAGGGATGCGGTGGCCCCGGGGACAGAGAGGTCTGTGGGCGGTGATAGCTGCGAGTTTAGCAGGAATGCTTACGAGGGTGGAGTCCTCCCTAGTGTCCACAGTGTTTGTAAAGCATGATCTAAGTGCATGAGTGCATTTCTTTCCCTTTTCACAGCCAGGATGATCAGAAAGGAGCAAAGAACCACACGATTTAAGATTTCCAAACTTTACCATCTATCTATCTATCTATGTAATAACTGACCATTTTTTGTAATTAATCTCATATCATATGACATTTGATCATATAAGTAATATGTGACCAGTTATCAAATTAACTGGCCTGTTTTGGTCGCTGGTTGCCTCCATGTCTCTGACTTTAGGTGGCATGTTTTTAGCTGAGTGTTGTTCTGAAATCATAGCTCATAGCTCATAGCTTTGGTTTTGTTTTTGGGTAAATCTTAAAGAAAATATCTGGGGTTTGCACATAATTAGTGACAGGTTCCCATCTCTGTGGCCGGTTCCGTATCAGTTCACACGGATTGGTGATCATCAGACTACAGAAGGAAACAGTGTTGGATATTTGGCCTCGTTTAGTTCTGACCCACGTACCATTATTCTTTTGTTTAGTTTTTTCCAAATAATTTTTATCACTCTGAAACCAAAGGCTTCACCATAGATAGAAGAACTACGGTGGCCGAGACCCGCCATTGCTGAAAATAAAAGTAACGCTGCAAACAGAAACAAACGCTGCTGCAAATAAAATAAACGCTTAGCAAATAAAATAAACGCTCCAAACAAAAAGAAAAGCCGCTACAAATAAAAGAAACGCTGAAAATATAAAGAAACCCCGCTGCAAATAAAATAAAAAAACGACGCAAATAAAAAAGCCACAACGGAAGTGAATTACCGGGGACTATTTTTGCCGATGCACCGGTGTTTTTATGTGAGAGGAAAAGAACACTCACCTTTTCACTTATTTTCTCGTTCGTTGTTCTTCTTATTCCTCGCTCTTCTTATTTCTTCCTTTTCACTTACGTCCTCTTCGTCTTCTTCTTCTCCTCTCACGTATAAAACACATCGGTGCATGAGCAAAAATAGTAATTCACTTCCGTTGTGGCTTTTTTATTTGCTGCGTTTCTTTTTATTTGCAGTGTTTCTTTAATTTGCAGCGGCGTTTGTTTCTGTTTGCAGCGTTACTTTTATTTTCAGCAATGGCGGGTCTCGGCCACTGTATGAAACTAATCATGATCTATTCCTCAATTCGAGAAAATTGCATTAACTATCCAAACAGCAACAACAACAAAAAAGGGAGCACATCCGTGTTATTTCTGGAGATCATTATTTGTGTTTACTTTTAGTCAGGAAGCGTCACAGACATGTTCACCCGCTGTGGACAGGTTTCACAGGTCACTGTACTATTTTTTTTTAAAGGTTTTTCAACAGAAGCAGATACTGCCTGCGGCTGAAAGGAAGCTTTGACGGCAAACGGAGAGAAACACCAGAAGATTGACCCCTTAAAGGCGGACAGATAAACAATGAGCTGCAACTATCTGCAACGCTCCGTTAATGCTTTTGGGAACCTCTTCCAGACCCTTAAGTTGTTTTCAGCAGGATTTCAGACATTATTGCTGTACAGAAATATTAATCATTGTCACTTTGTAGCATTCAAATAATTAAAGGTTGTATTCATGTACTTCATTCTGTACTTCACCTATGTGAGAGTAGTTAAAGAGAACATCAGAAACCCTGGTTTTTGAAAGTCTTCATGACCTTAAATATATTTAGAAAAAATATTTACAGTAGGTTTGTTTTTCGAAAGATATTTACTTTAGTTGTGTGTAAAATCAGTGGTGAAAACACTCCATAAAAAAGTAATTAATCACATTTACATCGTCATCTGTCTGGCTCGGCTTTATCAATCCAAGAGAAAAAGGGAAAAAAAGCCTTTAATTTTTCCTTTCACCACGTTTAACCATCTCGTCTGAATTGCAGCACTTATCACAGAAGATGCACAGCGTCAACTTTTGCCTCGCTTCACGGTTCCCTCGGTGTCTTCCGCCATGCGTCGCTCATGCAAGCAGCCAAACTCCTGCAAACTGCCTCCTCTGTCAGCTTTATTGTGTTTATCTATCCTCTCTGTCATTCCCATCAGCAAAATGGTTGGTGAGAGTATGGATCCAGTTCATTACAATCTATCATTCATGACAAGTCTACACAGTAATCTATTTTAAACAGCAGGGAATGATGCTGATGATGCATGGCAAAAGGGGCTGTACGGCGTTATGGGAGTGCATATTGAAAATCAATTTTCTTTGTTTTAACCACCAAAATGATCTTTCTCTCAGGTACAATCTGAAGTCTTTTAACTAACGTGCGATGTGATTTTTGTGTACTCTCACCGGGTAGCATTAAACAAACGTCGTCATGGAGATGTGACTAATAAAGTGCTTTAGTTGGCATCCCTCCGATTAGTTAGAGCACGCTGGAAGAACACTTTCCTCTGAAATGAAAAATGAAGCAAATGTGCCCAAACTCTTATTGTACATTGATCTGACACACACACACACACACACACACACACACACACACACACACACACACACACACACACACACACACACACACACACACACACACACACACTCAGATAAAACAATCAACCTCTCTTTTTGCAGTTTTTCCTGCAGCTTTTCTTGGTTTCCTTCTTGTTTAATTCTTGCTTGAATCAATAAAAAGCGTAAATATTACCATGGCAACCTGGCAAACCTCCAGCCACACTGTGCAACAGTCCTTGAAGTGGCCCGCATCATTTTTTAACACTGACAATACATCATCCCTCCTGGGAAACAAGGGCGTTACGAGCATGTATAAATCTGCTTTTTACATCTCTTTGACTGATTAAGTGGTAATTGACAGGTTTCCTTCAGGTTCGGTGTCCTCTCAGCCACCAATGCTTTTTTCCTCCCCGCGCTGTCCCTCTCGGTGTCCCATCGTCCCTCTCGGTGTCCCATCGTCCCTCTCGTCCCTGTGCTCTCTGTGGCGGCCAGCCCGTGAATTCCAGACCATTCTTTGGAGATACGGCTGGGCTCTCTTCTTGCTCCCAGTCTGCCTGCAGGTTTGAAGGGGCTGCCAGGTGCTTCTCGCTCGACCGTATGTCCTCTGCTGCTCAGTCTTGGGGGGATGGGGTGTGGTGGGGGGGTAACAGATGAGGCTTTCTGGAGCTACCTCTGAGAAAAATGTGCCCCAAGACTCTTGGCCGACATGAGGCGAAAACACAACTCACCAAAAACTAAAACTCTTTTCCTCATTTTTTTTTTTTTTTTTTTGCAGTTTCAGCCCTGAGAGGGGTTCAGATGTTGGGATAGTTGCGAATGCTTCAGCAGTATCCCCACGGGGTTGGAACAGCAGATCCTGTTTCGTGGAGCCAGTTGGCTTGGTGTGGCGCAGTGACCGCATCGCCATCTTCAGCTCGGGGTCTGTCAGTCAGTCACAGTCTGCTGGTCTGCGGCTCCAGCGCTCGGGCGAGAGTTCACTCTCTTCTACTTTCTACGTGTCTACATTACTCTGACTCGCAGACGATTCTGTCAACTCGCAAACTTCCTGCTCCGCTTCGGATCCAGGGATGTGATTCTGTGCTGAACTTGTCTCGCCCCGGTTCCAGCTGCTCCTCTCGCTTCCAGGTGAGGCCTGTGAGCCCACAGATAGTTCTGCTTGCACAAAGCCGTGCTTAATCACAAGCACACACACACACAAACGTACAAACACAGCAGAGGTTTAAGCCACTCACTGAAAAGTAGTCGCGTTAGCATCCAACAAACCTTTTTTGGATTTGCATCCTACAAGCCAGCAGCGCCAGAACCGACGGCGACCGTGACGGAGATTCCACCGCTGACACCGGCACGCAAGACTGTGTGTATCTGCCGGCAGAGGTGGACAGAGTACTCGACCCCAGTACTTGAGTAAGAGTACAAATACTACTGGTCAAAATTTACTCCGTTACAAGTAAAAGAAGCTCAGTCAAAATATTACTCGAGTAAGAGTAGAAAAGTACTTGCTTTTAAAGGTACTTAAGTATCCAAAAGTAAATGCTTTTAAATTTACTTTAAGTAAAAGTAAGAGTAAATTTCTTATTTTCCACATCAGTAAATTACTATATTTTTTCTAAATTAATTTAAGGATCTTTTAACTCTTGTTTCTGAGAATTAACTCTTTGAAACCAGCTGCACTGATGTGCTGCTTTTAGAACCACAATGTTATAAAACCTGCAGAAACACCAAAAACCAATCAAATGAATGGGATCATAAGAGGACAGCAGATGATGCAGAGTTTATTAACAATTATGAATCATGAGTCCGGCTCATTATCAGACTCAGACGACTCAGCGGATTGTCTTTCTTCTCCTGACGCAGGCGTAGCCATTGTTGCGGCTATGTCTTGACTTGTTGCGGCTCTGTCTTGACAAACGCAGGCTACTTTGGCGGTATCGTTTTGAGGAGGCTTGACGTATTTCCGCTTTACGTACATCCCAGTGGAGAGCGTGCACTGTGATAGGTCTCCTCCTTTGACAAAAACAGCTTGTGTCCAATAGGATTTTAGGGAAGAATAAAAAAGAGCAGACCTGAAAGTAACGAGTACTTTTCAGCCTTCCTAGAAATTTACTCGAGTAAAAGTAAAAATATTTGTCTTGGAAATGTATTCAAGTAAGAGTAATAAGTACCAAAGAAATCTAATACTCAAGTAAAGTACAAATCCTCTGGATATGTACTTAAGTACAGTACTCAAGTACATTTACTCCGTTGCTGTCCACCACTGTCTGCCGGACGCCCTTTTTTTTTTTTTTTTTTTTACATCCCTTTGTCACACCAGATGCACATTTTTTTCCCAAAAGGTCAACGCCGTCCTGAAGTTACCAGGACGGCAGAATGGCTTGTGACAGACGTTAAATGCGAGGAAGAGCCGTTCATCACCCATCACCTCTGTGAGATGAAAGGTGCCGAGAGCAGCCACCCGCCCCCGCTGGACACAGCTCAGCTGTTCCAGAAAGTGTTTGACAGGAGTGGCAGGTACTTGACCTTTTCTCTTGCTTTTTCTGACTCTCAATTCCTTTTTTCTTTTAACTCGAGCCTGTCTCACACACTGTTGTTCGGTGTCACTGCTGCTCAGCCGCTGGCCGACCACTCCCGTCCCCGGGCCTGCTGGGTCGTTGTCAGAGAGCCAACCGTCGCAGTCCGCTCTGCTGCGCTCACATCTGTTGTTTGATTATTCTGGTTGTTTTCAGTAAGAACTACTGAAGAAGCCTTGCCATGGCGTTGATCTCGCCGCTGTGCGGTCTCGGCTGTCGCACCGCGTTTATGCAGAGGACGGCTGGCTGAGTGACGGGTGAGAAGGAGAGGACAGACTGATTTCTGGATAAATAAAAGAACGCTGGGGAGTTCACGCTGCACATGCAGAGTTATATAAAGATCATGGAATTGTAATATGATCTGCCGACTCAATCATGAGCCTCGCAGTCCCAAACATGTTAACGTACCTACTGTATCCTGAGCTGAGATCTGCCTGTCTGCCTGGGGAGCGGAGCTGAATTTTTAACAGCCTTGATGCACATTTTCATTTCTCCAGCAGACAGCGTGCCATGTATTCATCTCTCCTAACAATGGCCAAATGTCAGCATACTTTCAGGCAACTCTAAATTAAACATTTATCCCCTCAGAGCACACAGATATAGAGCCTTTCTTGCCATTCCCTCCCACACTTTTTTTTCTTCATTTTTTATTTTCACAGATTAGGATTTGTCCAAATAAGTAACAATTCATCCTGAAACAGGTCGATAAGGTAGTTCTTAAACGGTTCTGAAGTTTTCCAAACATCACATATGTGAATTGTCTGACTATCCTTCATTGTCACATCGCGGTCACGTCCTGAAGGTCCCGGACCTCGATACGTGAGGAGGCCCAGAAAGTTGAGGACAAGACTTAGGATGAGAAGTGGGATATTTTATTAATAAGAACTATTAATATTCCATCGCAGGGGGACAATGGTGTGTTTCGTCTTGCAGAAGCATAATGAATAACTGAGTGCCTCCCTGGAACCTGATTCGTCAGCATGAATATTCAGGCGTTGGTGGTGGGTGATGGGACTGTCACATCTCCTCTCTGTCCCAGTCGTGGGTCACACCTGAGCATTTTGTCTCACTACTATATTCGTCTTTATTGCTTTCGAAGTCCACTCAGGTAACGTGAGGAAGAACCGGAGGTCTCGGGACAGGTACCTATATATGGAGCCAAATCAAGGCCAAAAGTTTTGCTAATTTGAAAATAAAATTTGAACCTGAAAATTCTTTTTTACAGTTTCAATTGTATTTTTTTCAGTATCAGATCTTTTTTTCAGTTTCAAATCTTCTTATTTCAGTTTCGAATCTTTTTTTTTTCAGTTTCACGTCTTTTTTTTTCAGTTTCACTTCTTTTTTTTTCAGTTTCAAATTTTTTTTTCAGGTTCAGACTTTTGGCCCCGATCTGGCGTGGGGGCGTGGCATCAACTGAGAGGGGCGTGGCATCATGAGTGACAGCAGAACAGAGAAGGCGGGGGACGTTCCTCAGTCATGTTGCCTTCAGGAATCGTAGGTTGCAGAAGTTATCAGTAGAAGTTTGAATCAACACTGTATATACACCATATTCACGTGATTGGCAGTGGAAAAAACTGATATTAGTGACACATTTCTGTTTAAAAAGCTGTTTTAGACGGTACTTGGTAGTATGTGGAAGTGGGAAATGTCAAACTTTAAAGTGTGGCTGTTGAACTGTACAGTCTGGCATAGTTTATTGCTTTTATACTGCGATTGGTGCCAAGTACGGTCTAAAACAGCTTTTTAAACAGAAATGTGTCACTAATATCAGTTTTTTCCACTGCCAATCACTTGAATATGGTGTATATACAGTGTTGAATCATACTTCTACTGATAACTTCTGCAACCTACGTTTCCTGAAGGCAACATGACTGAGGAACGTCCCCCGCCTTCTCTGTTCTGCTGTCACTCATGATGCCACGCCCCTCTCAGTTGATGCCACGCCCCCCACGCCAGATCCGGGCCAAAAGTCTGAACCTGAAAAAAAAAATTGAAACTGAAAAAAAAAGACGTGAAACTGAAAAAAAAAGATTTGAAACTGAAAAAAAGATTTGAAACTGAAATAAAGATTTGAAACTGAAAAAAAGATCTGATACTGAAAAAAATAAAATTTAAACTGAAAAAAATTTTCAGGTTCAAATTTTATTTTCAAATTAGCAAAACTTTTGGCCTTGATTTGGCTCCATACCTATAGCGCTAATGGTTGGTTCGGACTGATTGATTACACTGCTTTGGTTTTGGGGAGGTTTTTAATTGATTGATTAATTGTGGGCCTAGGCTGGGATATGATTGATCCCGAGTGCTCGGCATCGGGTCGGATCAGGCCGTCAAAGCCCCGGGGTGAGAGGTGAGCGTTTCTCTCCTGTCACTTTATGCAGCGACGCTTTGAAGAGCCACTCTTCGTCCTTGCCCTGGTCACTTCTCCGGAGCCCATTGTCCTCCCTCGTTTCCACAAACATGTGTCCGCACTCACGTGTGCTGTTGCCCGCAGCTCTGTACGTCCTGCTCCTGCCTGGAAATTGTTCAGTTTTTCTTGGTTTCAGACCTCCAGCACTCAGCACATGTGACAAGGACTTCCTTAAAAACCTCCAAGACCCAATCCCTGATGGAGCCCAGACGTGGAAACAGAAACATTCTCCAAAAGAAGAGAGAGGAAGAATGGAGCAAGGCTGTGACAGCGAGAGAAGAAAAATGAGAGTGACCTTTAGACATCCCATTCTGATATGACGGTGAATAAAAAGGACAGACACAATTGAAGGACTGAAAGAATCAACTGGATAACACAGACGAGAGAGGACAGACAGTTAAATACAGCGAAAAACAAGCATATCAACAACTGGACTGCCAGTCACATAAAACAGCGTCCTCCGAGGTGAATAAATGACAAAAGTCTACGCTTATGTTAAGTTTTGACCGGGGCGGCTGAGACTGAGGGCGCTCGTCAAGGAATAAAACGCATCACAATTATTTTGTCAAGTTCTACTGAAATATGATCAGTGTTTACTTCAGGCTGCGTAGAAGATTTCTTAGGCAGCGATGAAACAAACAGAGCAAATGTAGGACCAACAAATAACCAGCTGACGCAAAAATAAAGGGAGTGATAACAGATAAATGAAATAACGATGGGACTCTATAACTATATATCCTGGTCCAGGTTCTTATATTTAGATTTTTTTAAAGCTTATGTGGGAAAGTTGCAGATCAACAGAAACAAGATTCTGTAAATTGATCAGTTTACTTGTAATCAATGGTAGTGCTCAAGATAATTAACAGAAGAATGGATTTAATTAATCTACACTTCTGCAACACGTGTCACATGTAACTCTTGTTTGGGTTTCCAGATTTAATAAGATCTGTGAAAAAGTCTTGACACTGCTGATTATTACAATTTCATGAAGCACGTTATGCATCTCCCATTTAATAGTCTCACTTTATTAAGTCATGCATCTTAATGAGATGTTATTTGGAAGGGCAAATAATATGATGCATTTATGGCTGTAGGAAATTAAATTCTCCTTTCAAGGCACTCTCAAACCAAAGCTTTTTAAGGGGCCTCGCAAGCTCGTGAGGACTGAGGATTTCTCCGAAGGCCAACTTATGTTATCATATACTTGTTGCATTTGTACTGCAGATAATAACATGAAGGTGACAACAGTTTCCTGATGTTTTCTTCAGGTTTTTAGAGGTTAGTGTTGCTTAGTCTCCATGTAATTCCAAACACAGCAAGTGTTGATGCTGAGAACATATATTGTGCCTTGGAAAATGCATGTTTGGTTAAAAAATGAGTAAATAAATAAAACCTAAGAAGGTGCCTTTAGGTGCTACAACCCTCATACGAGTATCTGAGAACTGATGGGGCCAACAAATAGTTGTGAAATGCTTCTACACTCTTCTGTGACAGAGAGTTTCAGCTGCTCAGCATTATGGAGACTCTTTTTTTGCATTTTGATCTAAAAATATGCCAAATGTTTTAAGGTTTGGACTGTAGGGAGCCCAGTCCAGTACCGACAGCTACAGCTTAGGTTACCCTGAAAACCTTTTATAGTGCTTAGCAAGGAGAAGATTTGTGGAACCAGCTGAGGTGGTTCAGGCATCTGATTAGATTCCCTCCCTGGAGACGTGTTTCAGGTACGCCCAGCTGGGAAAAAAGGCCTCAAGGCAGACCCAGGACATGATGGAGAAATCACATTTCTCAGTTAGTCTGGAACACATCGGCACCCTCCCAGAGAAGGAGGCGGAGGGACGAAGTTTGGGCCTCTCTGCTTGGTCCCAGGACCTGGAAGATGATGGATAGATATTAAACCAAATGATGCTTTAACTGAATATAGAGATGAAACGTTTTCAAGTCAGTGCATACTACATAGTCTCCAAACTTTCTTTAATTATTGGCTTGACTGTCACTGGAGGGAGGGGAAACATGAATTTGATGAATCATGGGAGATAAACTCGATTTTTACTCCAAAAGTCAACAGTTAACCTCTACTTTATTGAACATCTACATTGTGGACATGAGCTGCAGAGAACTCACTGAAGTTTTTCTAATCTGGCTTCGGATGGAGGCCTGGTGAGGAGGTGGAGGAGGGGATTCAGGTAGATTGGAGGAAAAACAGCTGTTATTTCAGTAAAGGTCGGCTCATGAAGGACAGTCTCATCTTATAGTCGGCCAATAAAACAGTCACGGATCCACAGAGACGTGGAAAATAGGAGAAATATCTGTGCTCGTACGGTCTTATTTTAATTTCAAAGTCTCTGCACTCACGACCCGTCTCCTTCAGAATTGATTCCAAGATCCTTTTTATTAGTTTCTTTTCTAAAACTCTTCATGGTCTTTGTTCTACTTATCGGCGTTGTTTTCATTTCATGACCCTCCTCAGACACTCAAGTCTTCTGGTGGCCAGGTTTTAATTATTCACAAAGTCAGAACTAAAACATGTGTTGAAGCCTCCCTTTAGGATCGTGACCCGCCCCCGTGGACAGATCTGCCGTGAGACCTGAGGACGGCTGAGCGTCTGGACATTTCCAAGCCCACCTTTCACTTTTTCTTTAAATTGTGTTTAATTAACTTTGTTTTATTGTTTTCTAATTCAGTTTTGCCTCGACCTTTTTAGTGCTCTTATTTTAAAAAAAAACAAAAACAAACCATCATCCAGAAACGTTGCTGTTTTTATCTTAATCATCAAGCTTTATCAAATCAAAGTGTGCAAAACTATTCATTATTAACCCAATATTAGTATAACATCCAGCTAAATTAAGTCATATAATATAGCTAATACAAAGATGAAATAACATCGTATAAAAGATATATGAAAATATATTGTATCTGCATAGCTAATTTATTTTTATTTCCAATTAGAAATATATCTTTGCATTTGGCTGATCTTTGCCTTGACCTTTTCAAATCAACATATTTGTTGTCTCAACTATTTGTACAGGCCATCACATCAACCTTACTCATCTTATAAATTTTACATCAGTAAAGCAGCAGAAAAGCTAAAAATGCAAGAATGTATTCAAATCTGACATTTGTGCCGTTCAGCCGGGCGGCCAGAGGAGATGCAGACTAACTTTTCAGGAGCTTAGAGAGCATTAAATTGCTCATGACTTGCTTTAAACTCAAAGTTCCCCACAAAAGTCCACAAGACTCACAGGCACCATGCTCACATTCTGTAGTATTGACTGATTTTTTTCCTTCTGGACGGCAAGAAGAGATGCATGAGCAGGCCATACTGTATATCACAGCCATCTGCCAGCCTCACTCTGCCAGATGTGTTTGGTGGGCTTAAAGATGGCATCACAAGAGAAAAGTCACATGAACTCATTAAAACACACCATTTCAATGTTTCCTTCCTTAACAGTACAGTAATAAAAATGCCTTCACTCTAGGATTACAACTTTGACTTCCAAAGTATGGATTCCTGCAGTCGCAGCAGATGCTGCAAACTGATGCTGCAGAACAGCATCGCACACAACGATATGGGGCACATTCATATATTTCCCACAGTCTGAGTGGAAGTTAAAGCTCCTGAAAACACTTTCAGTTTTTAAATCCCACGAAATTTCTCAACAGCACCAAAGGCCCTCTTTTAAGTGCAGGAGCACTGATCGCACTATTCAAGCACGTCCTTCTCTTCTGCTTAATATATGTGCAGGAACATGCGTTTACTCAAGCGGGTGCACAAACAGCCGATCACGTCACCCCGCATGAAGTCTTACAGATAAAAGTATGAACTTTAATTTCACATTAACATCAAAGATCTCGCTCGGGAGAATTAAAAAAAAAAAGAAAAAAAAAAGGAAAGTGATTTGTGTGGTCTAGTAAGCTGAACAACACACTGTTGTAAGCTAAGAAATTTGAGGAGTATAAAGCAATAAATAGTCCAGTCAGGAAGTATTTTTTTTGTTTTGTTTCCTTATTTCAACACATTTGATAACAGTAAAGTGATGAAACTTTGGGTTTATCTTCCATTTCCACCATGATACTGCCCGATATGACAAAGAGATATCCCGGCTGGGTTGAGCTGAAGATGACATTACGCCCAGGGAGGCCACTGATGACCATAATAAAGAGCATTTGACTATATTAACATTAATTTGGCGCTGTGGAAACTGCTGAAAACAACATTTGAGGCTCCTTTAATAGCAGGCCTAAAGTTCCTGACAAAGTGCAACGTTAATATAGATTAGTGATGAAATATGTGGACAATTACGTTCTCCTGTAGGACGCCATTACTCACAGTTAGCAGCTGAATGAGAAAATAAGCCGTTTTCACCTTTAATCTAACCAGGTGCTCACAGCTGGCTGCTTTCCATACATTCTTTCCGAGTGAGAGACGTAATTGCCTGATCAGATAGCTAATGACAGCCCCGACCCACCCTTGGACCGTCATGCATACGATTTGCACTTGTCACCAAGTGCGCTGTAGGTTTCATTGACAGCTTGTGGACTAGCTTGAGCACTGCGGACAGGAAAGGTCCTGTCATGTGTTGCAACTCAAATCAACATCATCAGTATATAGCCTCGGGTCTGCGCTCTGATGGATAATGTTGCTTCAGTTAATCAGTGTCTGATGTTTCGGCTCCGTCCCCTTTCATTCCAGTCGCCAGTTGTTTGTCTCTCAGACCTGTTTTGAGTCCGGTATCGCTTTGAACAGCAGGTTCACGGACTAGGCTTTGTCTGTGGACCGTCTGAGGGTTCCCCGCGGGGGCCCAGCAGCAGAACCAACAACAGAGGGACTGTTGCTAACCCTTCCTGCTTGTATTAGAGACAGAAACCAGAGGATTACTGCCAGGGGCAAGGCTAATGACTGTATTGGCCACAGAAAGCCGATTTACTGAAACTGTGGCAGGAAGGCGTGACGCCAAAATCTTCCACTAAGTCCCAGTGTGAGGGGCCCTAATAAAGGAAACAGGAAACACTGCTCTGTCATCTCCTGTCTTTAGTGGAAAGTTGTAAAAATCATACAGAAGGGAATTTTATGCATCTCTCAAGTTTTTTCCACAAGCATTACATCAAATTGGAAGTAGGAACACAAATAAATGCTCATGTAAGATCATCGTAAATGACGCAGACTGAAATAGATGACAAACGTGCTCTTACACTCTTCTTCTCAGTGAAATCTCATTTTTAAAGTTTTCAAATTCCTTTTTAAATGTTCAAAGGTGAGAGCATACAGGAATCAATACTCCCCACGACTCACAAGACATAAATCACTAAAACATTTTCCTGCAATAATTCAGTGGGATAAAAACCGACAACGTGCCCCCTTCCATGTTACAGTAACAGTACAGCTGTGAGTCGCATGTGGTAGATGAGTTAAAGCGCTCACGCTGTTTGAGGCTGCAAGCAGGAACTTGACACCCTTTGTGTTTCCTAGGCGTGAGTTCGCTTGAGCAAATCAAAGCGTTTTTATTATCTAGGACATACTCATTGAAAATGGAGGAGATGGGATGACAAATTGGGGACATGAAAAGGTTTCTTTTATTTTTTGGGGGGTGGGGCATATTAGGAAGCAATACCCAGTGTGAAGGATGAACACTAAAAGAGACATCGCGACCACTAAAGACGCCTTTATGTTCCTCACAACAGCGTCGGGAGACACTTCAGCTTGGTGACATTTAAGAATATCTGATCTGAGGAAACTCTTATCATTTACAGCAGCTCATTCTTTCCCTCCCCCTCACTCGGTGTTGCACTCTTTCCTGCTCTTTTTCCTTTTTCTAAATAGCGCGCACGCACATACACACATACCTGGGGATCGATTTGACCGGTTCAGAATGTACTGGGGCAAAAGAGGGCACTCATGGAGAAGTTTGTACAATTGATCACTGGAGGGCCCGAGATGCGAGACTTTCACTGTTTTTTTTATTTATTTTTTTTATTCAGTCTCAAAGAAAAAAAAAGAAATCACAGGAAAAACAAAACAAGAAAACCTCTTCTCCCTGGAGGAAGTGTCTTGGTTGACTTGACAAGACAGCAGAATAGTGATTTCGCCTGTGTCTCTTTTTCAGAGAATTAAGGGTGCCGTGGTTTTTAGGTTGTTTGTCACGTCTCGTATGTACCATCACTCAAAACAAATGCTCAATCATTTTATAATAGCAGTGACTCACATGAATGTTTATCTTTGAAAAGCGATGCTGAACAGCTCAATGAGACATTATAGTGTTGTCACTTGATTGTTCCTTATTTTAATATTTTGATTCCCCATCATTACGGGTTAAAAGAACAGCAGGTACTTGGATGACCCTCAATATGACTCAAATGCTAATGCCAGTATGTCTCTCCGTTTACTGGATGCACTCAGAGATCTTCAGAGATAAGATGATGCGTTTCGAGCTTCACTATGAATGATGAAACGGCATGTACTCCTATTGAAGCATCGTGAACAAGGACGGATGAAAGCAGATTCAGATGTGCAATGCTGTTTTATTAACATTAGTAAGTGTGCTAATGAGTAAATCAATGTTTTATAATAGCAGGCTGCAGGTTAAGTTAATGTCACATACTGTATTTAGATTTCATTTTGCCAGGAGATATCTGTCTCATCAGACTTTGTAAGAGAGGGCTGCTGGGACTAAGACGGGCCTTTTTTTCCCAACCGAAATGGGTAAAGTCAGGCTTAACGGCGGGTTTCCTTAAAGTGGCCGTAGTCTGCTGATTTTCAGCAGACTAAATCTTCTAATCTCTTGTACCTCTAGAGTATGTTTGTACTCTGCATAATTCCAAACATATGTAATTCTTTCTGAACAACAAAGACCGAAAATCACTGTGACAGATTCTTCCTGCAAGCGAAGAGCTTTGCCTCAAGTGTTTTCTGGAGGAATTCCTCGAGGCTCGCTGATGGGCAGAGCTAATGGTTCATGAAGGCAGACACACATGTTTTCAGCACATAAATATGCTATCTGTGCTACAGCACCTCAAATCTTTCCATCCGTATTTGAACCGGAATCAGATCCAAAATACAAAAGTAGACACAAGACTCCCACCAACAAAAATTACAGCTGGATGTGTCTGTTTCCTAAACATTAGGCTCATTCCTGGCTCTGTGTTACGTGATGGGTTGTATAATATTTCAGTGTATGTTTTCCTGCAGATACCCATGTTAACAGGTGCGTATGTAGGAAGCGTGATGAGATGTCAGTGGAGTCAGAAAACATCTGCAGCCAATTCAGTTGTGTTTGAATACCCCTGCACTTTAGGTATGCTTCACGTGGATGTCACGCTATAAACATGTACCGCAACGTACTAGGCCTTGTTCAGGAACCGTCCTCCGGTAAGTGTAGCGTAAAAACAAACACGTTTGCTCCTTTGCTGGCTCTGGATGAACAAATTGCATCCACTGAGCTATGCTCCTAAAACACATCTCTATGGCAACATCAAACAAAGTCCCTATGCGTTGTGTAATGTACTAACAGATCTACATCGGTGTGCCGGTGTAAACCTCCACTTTCAAAATGACCACTGAAGCTCTTGCTTTTGTGGATATGCAGTACCTGGAGACTATGACCATATAAGGTAATTCCACCCTTGATGACATCATCAAGGGCTTACATTACAGTTCAGATGTTATCAGATAAATTTGAGGGTCATGTTAAATACTCAGCCAGGGAACCACTCAAGAGGTGCATTACTTTGTTTTGTTCCTTTCTTTAGTTTTTTTAATAAAAACTCTCACTTTCACATTGTTCACGTTATGTACACTGCAACCAAAGGATTTCTTTTCTTTTTATTCATATACAGGCACTGCAAAAGGAGCAGTTGTAAAACAGTAAATACATTTTTCTGAGTGCCACGAGCCTCACACAAAAGCCCTTGAGATCTTAATCTTAGCAAATTAGATTATTATTTTGATTTATCCATTTCACATGAGTTGGAAGTCAATACGACAGTCAAGTCTCTTGATGGGAATTTTCTGTGCAGTGAATTTTCTTGAAAGTGACAGTGCTTGACATTGTTTTCAGGATTTCTGGTCATATTTTATGCAGTTCACTCACAGTGGAAGGATTAATGTTATTACGTTATTGCTTTTTGTGATTCGGGCTTTAAATCTGAAAAGCCTGCAAAAAGAGGCCCAGCTATAAAATCAGAGTAGGTTATTTAACGTATAAAATAATCAACATTTAAAGAAGTGACACTTGTTTTTGATCAATTTAAAAAACTGTATGCAACAAGCTGGAACGTCTTTGTGACCATCTGATGTCTGACTGCGTTTGTCTTGAAATCTTTGTGTATTTGTGAAGGAGGAAAGTCTGGCGAAGGATTAAGGGAGAACAACGAACTGCCAAAATCTGCACGGCCTGTCAGAGTTTGGAAAAGAAAGAGACAAGGGGAAAAAAATGTCAAGAAGGAGACTGCAAATGAGGGTTCCTTCAATAAGAGGGATCGATGGGGATGCAGGAAAAGATGTTGTGTGCATTGATGAGGAGTGTCCATGGGCCAACACTGTGGGGTAAACTGTACGGCAGGATACACTGAGCTGTGAAAACAGAACTATAGAAATGAGAACAGAGAGTGCAGCGTGTAAAATTCTGCAGATATATAGCAGTCTTATGACGGGATTTCTGATGGCTGTGTCAGTTTAGGGCTTTTTTTTACGAATGTAAATTAAGGCCGTGGTGGATGTTAGACAGGAAAACAGATCACATCAAATAAATTCAACAAGACATGGGTTATCAATATAAAATACAGTAAATCAAAATTGGAAGTGTCCTTGTTGATGTAGTGTCGCTTTTGTGCAGCATTGATGGTGATCACTCATGTCGCTTTTATTTAGTGCAGAATCTCTACAGGCTCGATAATTATTTTTAAGGCTGTTGCCCTTTGTGTTATTCAGCTTCCTGGCCTTGGCCCTTTGTAGGGAGATGTGATCGTTAAGGACAGCCTTTCAGCAGTCGTCCATGTCACGAGCCTTGTGGGGTGTGCACAGACGAGCCCCAGCAAGCAGCTTTGTTCACCGGACACCTCACGTCCTCCTAGCTGCTTGGGCTTCTCCAGGCGCAGTTGAGTTTACTTGTGCATACGTTCAAGTGGCGGCTCGTGTTGGAGAAACCACCCTCGTGTTCCGCCAGCTCTGTCTGCTGTGGTACTCAGCTCAGTTTCTAGGTGTTGTCAGCTCGTATGATGAGAAGCTGCTGCCCCTGAGGTTATCCATGCACATTAGTCACTGGTGGCCTCCAGAACCTGGTCTAACAATGACTTAGCAATGGCTTTATTAACTGCGAGCTTGAAGACCAAAGAATTATAGTGCTGCGTCTGTTGACATTTAATCGTGATTATGTGCTCATTTAGGCCAGGTGGGTTTGCATGAGGAATATATAGTACAGTCAGAGACGTTCAATAAACGAGACAGCCCACTACGGTTCGGTTTCCTGTATCTGTGTCACGTGACTGCCACGCCCCTTTAGGAGACAGGAAGTAGGTCCTGAGTCTGTCCTATGGGAAAAGTGAACGTGAGCACAGATTATTACCAATTCCTTCGCCCCATAGTAACCTAAGTAAATATGGGACCCATTTTCCAAAAGCCACAAACCTTCTGAACATTCTGACACCAAAATTTTCAGACCGACAGATTAGGAGAAAATGAACTTTGTTTGAGACCTGTCTCTGTCTGAGCAACACACTCTCGCGAGATTTGGATCTCATTGTTTTCCCATCGGATAAAATGAAGTTTAAAACGAAATTAAAACTTGCTTCTTTGCTTAATAATACTGTTATTTTTATTATTTAGGTCTTTTTGGAAGAAAGTTGTACTGTATCTAGTGTTGTATGTTCCAAAACAATGTGGGGAGAGGGGCGGCCACGCCCACTTAGGAGACAGGAAGTGAGGTCAGAGGGGCGACCACGCCCACTTAGGAGACAGGAAGTGTATACCATTTCATACCATTGGCAGTAACGGTAATGCGCTATCTTCTGTATAGAGTATCTTTGGTACAGTGTATAAAAGAGCACTGCAGACTGTTGAACTAGAGGATATTAATGTTGTAACCAACCATGACGTGGGAAAGCTTCTTCTCTGATGTAGTAGCTAAAAAAAGACCCTAAACATTATCTTAGGCTTAAAGTTCTATGAAGCACAATCACCTGATATTCTACCCAGAAAACCAGTGAAACTTCCTCCAGTAGTGATCAGAACTATGAAAAGTACTTACCGTGTTTTTTCTTTTGGTCTGTGCTTACGGCAGAAGGAGGTCTACTCAAAGGTTCCCACTGGTCGCCACGGCTTATTTAAAAATAGCCACACAAACACTGAGGATGAGCCATCACGCCATGTTATTCTGGGAACGGCAACGTGCCAAGAAACCAAGGGAAACCTCCTGTTGATCCATCGCTCAGAAGGACAGAAATGCCATCCACCTGGGTCACGTTTGAAGAAATAGGCCAAACAGTGAAAGTCTCGGTTGTGATTATGTCATAAGAATCATTAACAGTCACTTCAGGTTTTACCTGGATTCATATTTCTACATTTAGTCGATGTCTGTTGATAATATTGTTATGTAGCACCCTCAGACTGTTGCATCTCATTCTCTTTTATTGATAACTGCCCCTTGGAGAGTGTCCATTTTGAAGAAGTAAAGCATTTGTGGGAAAACATTAAGCTTTTCTGTGGCAGTAACAACACCATCCTTTCATGTAATGCTCACAGAATGAAGATGGAGATGGCAAAGCCCAAATGTTCTCTCCTCTCCATCTACTGCCTGCAGTGGGGCTCTCGAACATGTTGTTCACACAGAGGCACATCCATCTTCTTTTTATCCCAAATTACTTGCCGTCTGTGATTTTCACTCCCCGTATAAATGGAGTAGGTGTAAGTGGGTGGGAAAGCAGAGGGCTGATGGATCTTATTAAAGGTGTTGCATTGATAATCAGTGAAGAGAGAAAAAGATTGAGGGTGAGAGAGGAGGTGAAAGAGAGAAGGAAGGATGCGAGAATCAGGGGAGAACAGCTGAAACGTCCCTGTTCGCAGAGGCAGGGTGTCCTTGAGGAAACAGACACAGAAAAGGGAGAGAGGATGATGGGGAAAAAGGATGGAAAATGTTGATCTGTCTCAAATGTAGCAGTGATGTCACTTCGGTTTATCTCCATCAGTGCGTCTGACTGACCAGAGAGGCATCTCACATGTGTGAGCTGAGTGAAACTCCGTGTTTATAAAGGGATAAACGTGTCTTCCCTCACTTTCCTATCCCGGCTGTCCTCTGGCTTTCCATTTAGGAAGTGAGAAAGTACATATCTTTATTCATAAATCATGGGAACTTACATATTTTCCACTTGGCCTATTTGGTTACAATAACTCCCTGATTCATTTGCTTCCCTGCATGCTCTCCAAGTTTCTCCTGCTTTTGCTAAAAGAGGAGTTTTTGTTTTCTTTGGCTTTACTTTGATTCATTATCGTAATTCTCTTTCAGTATTTATGTTGAAAATCGTGCCTATACATCAGAACATGTCAGCAGAACCTTCGCTTTACATTATCGGTACTCTGCACCGAAGCAACCATCATTTTTCTTTATTTTTTTTTTAAGTACGACTGTGACGGAGCTGGCTGCTTTAAGGGTTGTGTGTCATGCTCCCCCATCACTCAACAGGATCATCTCCACCTGCTAAGGTGTTTGCCCTGCAGAGTTTGTCTCTCTTTTATTTTTTTATGAGGAAGAAGTGTGTTTTCGGGGCAGATAGATTACGGATTCCTCATATCAAACTACAACGAGGTCACATTTTCCCACATGTTTTCTTCTCTGTGAACAACAAAGACTTGACCTCTTAAGATGTTGTTTTCGCTGACTTTCACTGACATTTTTGGGTGTGTTTACACACGCAACTTGTGACTTAATGATTAATTCATTGGTATTGATTATTTATCTCTTGCTGCTTAAGGATGTTATGTCACCATGTTACGCAAAAGGAAATCACATATACAGTAACAACAATTGTGTCATACAATTAAAAATATCATCACAAAAATGCGTCGTTAAAATCATCATTTACATGTTTGTAGCGTTTAACTCATTATGTAATGACCAAACTTTTCAGGTCCTGGAACTTGAATTGAAGTAATGTGGGATCAGGGGGTACGAAGAAGCACTTGTTCAGAAAGTATTATACACACCCTGCTACACTGCATGCTAGAAGAGGCACACTGAGCCTTTGAGCCGGGCTTTATTAGATCCAAGCATAAAGCAATGTCACTTACAGCTGGTGTGAAGACTTTATGTAATCACACAGCCTGAGACGGTCAAACAACTGCAAATGCACACACACAAATTTCATTTAATGTTGGGGGGCGGGGGGGCAGGAAGATGAAAGTTTTCTCAAGAGCAAATGCCGAAGGTGGGGAGGGGGGCACTGTTGGTGGCAGTGAGGTTGGAGTCATCTGCTGTGCCCTTGTCCCCTCGTGCCGTCACCTGAAGTCCCAGGTTTTCACCCTGACTCATACATCCACGCTCCTTACCGCCTTTGAACAGAGCGTCTCAGAATAGATGTGAGGTTTTTTTTTCTCCCCCCATACTTGGAAGCTTCTAGCACACCATTCAGCACAACAGTGAGACTTCTGTTCATGAGTTTGCGATTCTGAACGAGAAAGAGCCAGAAAACTTACCCAAGTCTCCGTCTCTGGCTTCTGTCTGATCCCAGCTCTCTTGTGTGTGCCGCTTTCTCCCGGCGACGCCATCAGGAAAACGTTAGGCCAGTAATCCTCAATACCGGTCCTCGTGGGCCGGTGTCCTACACGTTTTAGATGTTTCTCTGCTTTAACACACCCGATTCTAATTAATGGTCATCATCAGCATGTCATTAGGGTCTGCACACATCTCATAAGGACACATTGTCATTTTTATCACGGTGTGCTGAAGCAGAGAAACATCTAAAGCGTGCAGGACACAGGCCCACGAGGACCGGAATTGAAGACCAGGGCGATAGATGACGGTTGTGTGGACACCTTACTTACTTGGTGTTTTGGCGCACCAAAAAATGAAAGGATGCTGTTCTTAACAACAGTTGAACAAGCATAAATTAAAAAAAATAAACAAACATGAAAAACAAACAGCAGGAGAAGCAACACCTCTTAAACGGGGTAAATTAAACGTAGATTAGATAGTTTTGTCTGCAGATCACTAAAGCTTTTCACTCAGTTGGTGTTTTAAAGCGTTAAAGTGAACAATATGGAACCAATCAGACTTAACAACTAGCTGAAATGTATGATTGTATTGAACTTCATATAGATTAAACGATCACATGTGCAGAGTAAAACTGTTTACTAAAAACAATGTTTTTGAGTTTTTGCACAAAGGTTTCATTTCATTTCCAATGTGTCTTACTTTGTCTAAAAAGAAGTTTTTCAGAGTTAACCTTTCCAAAGAAGCTGCTCAGACCCTGAAGAGTGGAAACAGTTGAGCAGCCGGCTGAACCAGGGCCGCTGGCTCGGTGCATGTGGGTGGAGGAGCGCGGAGACCCTTGCAGCCACTTCCAGACATGCACTGCTCTCCAATAGTCTGGAGGCTACCCGACGCGGCTGGGTTGGATTTTTTTCAACCCATCGCTTTCGACGCGGCTCAGGTCCGAACTGCTGCTGCCACACGAACAGTCGCACACATCAGTGGCCGATCGGGTTTCTGCTGCCTAGAAGAATCCAACAGATTGTTTTGTTAGATAAATAAATAACAGCTTGGTCTGTACTTTCCTACTCGCTGGTTTTTACAACAATGATTAGCAGAGGCACCAAGTTGTTTTCTTCTTCGGCATCTTAGTTAAATTGACAAGAAAAGAAAAAAACAACTTAAGAGCATTTGAGGTGTAAATGAACCTTCTGCTCCCCGTCTGATTTTATTGGCTATCAAATCTTTCAACTGCTTTTTCAGCTCCTTCCATCCGCTCCCGTTTTTACACAATACACTGTGTTTGTTAGCCCATTAAACATGAAGGACAGTGATTATTTTAGCTGCTGTGCTTTACACAGCTGGCATGATGCTGCAAGAAAATAATTTATGCAGTTACATCTCACGTTATTTACTGTCCAGTCTTGTGCTGAAGGCAGGAAGTGCGCCGCAGATCTTTACGTTGCTTTCACAGCTGTGTCTGAATGAAGCTGCGAGGAACATCAGCGGAGTAGTGATCGGCGTCTGAAAGACTGAATCATTAATGTTGCATGTCATGTTTAAAAGGGCTCATTATTCCTCATAGCGAAGCCAAACTGCAACTGGTCTCCTCAGAGTTCAGTGGTTACTCACATGAAAAGAAGAAATGGATAAATACAATCCTCTGGATTAATTGAATTAGAACATATGGATAAATTATCACAATTCTTATTGCACAGAGTTGTAAAAACGGCATGATTAGGTGCACAACAAATAACTGTGGATTCTGGTCATTCATCAAAACTTGAATGAAGCAATCAGCGTCAAAGAAGATGAGCGCCCGCATCTCAGCTGTGGGCAGGGAGGATGTTGTAGTGGGGAGGACGGCATTAACCTTTCTCTCACATCACATGCACGTGTGTGATCCTGTATTTCATGGGCACCAACATACAGCAGAGTGAAAGTGTTTTTCCTGGTAATAAATTACACATGAAAACGCGGGGTCACCTTACGTTCACAGACTGCACACAAATGTCATTAAGTATTTAACGGTGTGTCTCTTAGTTGCTATCTATCACTGCTGCTGTTGTGCTGCCAAGTCTCCAACCTTTTCCCCTTCTTCACTTTCTGTTTTTTTTGTTTTAATATTCTTTTCTCCAGAGGAGATTAGAATAGCAGCAGTCGCAGGGGAGCTGTTACACGGGTTCTGTCCGTGATTATTTATGTCGGTTATCCACAGGTTAATGATGATTCCCTTGAGGTGTTAACACTGAACCACCACCGGACTATGTTTTCAAACTACAAAACACATTTAAAACCACATTGTTTCAATGGTATTAGTACATTTGAACTTTTCTGCATGAAACTTTTATTCTGAAACATTTACACTGCAAAAACAGCCCCTGAACAAAAAAAGCCAGATATTCCCACAATCTGGTCAAAATGGTCTCATTTTAAGTACAAATATCTTTGCAGATGAGGTAAGAATAATTTTAAATTACCAAAGATTTCTTGGACTTTTCACCTCAGGAATGACTTTTTGCAGCGTAGCCAGCGATGTAGCCTTATTGACATGCTCTTTTGACTGTGTTGTGCTACAAAACATCATTTAATGTGCTGTTTACAGGATATGCACAATCAAGAATGAATTTCACAAGTAACTGCAAACAAAGTCTGCTTTCTCCAGTTTGCAAGTGCTTTCTTTCTGGCGCCGGGATGAGCATGAGGGTAAAACAGCATAAATAGATGTTGCCCCTGTTTTTCAGTCCTGGTTCCCACAGCAGCACATCGGTAAAGGTCTGAATCTGCTCCTTTTGATTAGAGTAACAGGGAAACAGACCATAAGCAAGCCAGCATTATTTAGCTCTCATCTTTGAAACAAGAAAATTAATTACGGTATTATAGAGACAAGTTTTCTGCACTTTAATATCGATTAAGTTGATTAATGAACCTTGTGACATTTGCTGGAGGTTGATGCTGAAGAATGTCCTCAGATGCTGGTGGGTGAGAACGCGTTGAACAGTTGAAAGGTATTTAATGTCGCCGTGCCACATTTGGACGTCTCCCCAAGTTGCCCGTGAAGTGAGACGTGTGAGCAGACGTGTTCGGCTCCGTGGAGCGTGACTGCAGGTTTTCTTTTCGGAGGAGAGTAACGGCGCCTCGTGAAGTCAGCAGAGCGTGATGCATCTGTAAGGCAGCGAGTTGGGCCCCTGCACTCGCCGCCGATGCTGCGACACCCTGCTCCGCAAATGTCAGCCCCATCCAATTAGATGGTTGAGGGATGCCATTGCCCACGAGGGGATGCCACCAATAAAGTTCTATGTTTGCCATCAGACTATTGTTTTTCCCTCACAATTTTCCATCTTTCTCAAAGAAACTTCGCGAGCAACACTGCTGTGGGTGCCGGCAGAACACTTTCAGTGACAGAGAAAACCTGCGAGCTGTTACTGTGTCATATTTCACGCCACACCATCCTTGTATATTTTCTCTGATTTTCTTGGGTCATGCCTGTACTTGTTTTTCATTTGCAAGCAGTTTGGACCACCTACACGTTGGCTATATTTACAACAATGTCTGCAGTCTGCAGTTGACTTTACTTTGATTACTGTTGCTCTACTTGTTGTCAGGCACCTACATCATCTGGCTCTGATGCATTAATGAAACATTTGCCCGCATCCTCTTCTTATAGGAATAGATAGTCCCCGCTGACTGATCATAGACCAGTGAAAACACGGCTCAGTTATTTTCCATTACTGCTTCAAGACTGTTTTGTCTCTGGCAGTAGACAACTGCAACTGCTTGTTTTTCTTCCTTAATCTATTCTTCCTAATCTATTCTTCTCATATTGAAAGTCTGTATTAGGGTGACACACTATTAGAAATTGCATGAATATTAAAATAAGTCACTTTAAATTTCTCCTTTCATCTGTACTCCAGTCCATCTATTTTGCAGCATTTGGTTGAATATAAGCAGAATTTTGCCATAAACGCCTGTGAACTCATCGTAGCCTACTTCTTCTTCTACTGCTACTTCTTGCTGTGTCAGCTGTCATCAGTAGCCGTTTCTGACATGCCCATACCATCGCGTTTTTTTGTTTGTTTTTAATTTTCAGCCTAACGATGTGCTCTGTCACGCTCCGTGAGATCTCCTCCGACTTCATATCGGTAGCTACAGTCAAGTGGCTGCTAAAAGCCAAACTCGGCACCTTTCATTTTTCTTCAAGAGGAAACGAACCACTGCTGGACATTTTACTTAATTTTAGTTAATTAAAAACCTTTAAACCCCTTAAAAATGTTAGTCCTTTGCTTCAAATGGTTGTAACCCTATATGATAAACGTCATGTTTTTTTAAAACGTCTTAAATTAAGTCTGAAAGTCTACTATGATTTAAAAGTATGAATGAAACATCATAAAAACTCCGTCATTGTCCAATTACATATGTACAGTAGCATGACCATGGCGCCCAACCATTCATTTTTTTCTGAACCCAAACAAGTTGTTCTGATTTTGAGCCTGGGCCAATTAGTATTCAATTCAATTTCATTTATAAAGTGTATATTACAATATAAGTTGTCCATTCCCTTTCCAAAGACCAAGAGCAGAGTTTCATCGCCTAAACATGGAAAAAAAAAGTGTTGGTCTTGTTTCTCATCAATAAAGTAGTGTTTAATTTTGTGAACAAAGTCAACAATCCAGTTAACATGAGCTCAAGTCAAGGTTTGAAAGTGTTGTCAGCATCTGGACTGTCGATGCAAAGTTCATGTTCTCATTGGACCAACTTCTCTTCTCCTTTTCTGTCCTTTTATATATTAGAGATGTTGCCGTGAAGGACTTAACTGTTTGTTGTGTTTTCACATATGTACTTGACTTCAGTTACGCTTGTCATTTTGAGACTAGCGGTAGCTTGAGCTTGGCTAATGACATTTACATCAGGGGTCTCGAAATCCTCGAGAGCGGCTGCTTTGCATGTTTTACATATTTTACCTCAAGGTCTGCACAAGCCTGTTAAAAACACAGCCTTTAGAGGGAAACCTCTAAAGTGTGAGGACTGGAGTTCGACACCCTGCCGTAAAAGCTCGTACCTAACCAATGTACACAGCTAAAATGTTAATCGACTTCTTAACACATATTCTCTGTATGTAAACACCAAACTATTACCATGATGATACCTTTGCCTATGTGCTAACATCCATACCAAAGCAGGAATATCTCAGAATTTATCCTGCATGTCTCACGATTTTGAGAAGAAAAAAAAAAGAAATCTTACACATAGCTTGTGAACCGTAGCTTATTCCTTCTTGGCTGTTTGTCAAAGCAGAAAAGTGTTATTGGCGAAGGGGGAACGTGTGCTCATGCAAATCCATCATTACCCACCACAGTCATTTCCACACACTAATTAGTACAACTTACAAACCTGCTGCTGCTAGTAATTGTGCCAATCTGCTTCTCTAACACTAACAACAAGGAGATAAGGCAGAAGAGGAATACACAAGCTCTTGCTGTCCTTTAATAAGAGATTCTTAATTGGTAAATGTTGGAAACAGCATAAGGCAACGCTCGGATTCCAGGTTGTACAAATGCTACACTCGTCTCTCCGTCAGGTCTATGTTTCACACCTGTAGAAAACTCATTAGCCCAGCCACTTCACGTGAGCACCAAAAATCCCCCAAAGAAAACAGTTTGAGTTTGATGTTTTCCACCTTTGCTTGGTTTACATTTATTCCCAGAAAGGATTACCCAGAAAAGGAATGATTAAAAAAAAAGACCGCCAGTGTGGGACCGGGCCGGTTTTTAGCTCCCTAAAAGGAATTTGATGTTCACTCCGGCACGTTAACGGTCCCACTCTCCGAAGGCAGGGAGATGTTTTTTGAGAGGGGTGTGTGCATGGGTCAGCGGCTAATGCCAAGGAAAAATAAATAACTGCGAGGTTGACATTTATTTAGGGCTTGTTCTAAATCTGTTTTAAGTTTTGACTTGGAGGCCGCTGGTGTCAGTTTTAAGAAACACAATTCTCTTCAGTGCTTTCAGATTGATTTGTTGACAAAGCAAACATATCGAACAGCTCCAACTGTGTGTATTACAATGCTGTTTTGGGAGAATGTGTGCAATGAGCCAGCAGTTGTAGACATTAAGTGGTCCAACACTGGATTTTCACTGCTGACTCATGAAATGTTTGCTAATTGGTGGTGAAAATGCTATGCTGTCCTTGCCTTAGAAATGCTCAACCACCTTGGGACTTAGTTGTCTGCACATTCCAAGTTTAAGCTTAATGGGAATGAAACAAATGCTTACTCAATAAAAGTGTTAAATTGATGACTAAGAATGCTTCAACTAGATTTATCAAGACGTGTCCAAATAAAGAGTGTAAATTTATAGTTGTGACCTTTTTTCCACACATACAGTAGTAAGCAGACTACAAACATGTCAAAATAAAAATGATGCCCTTTTTCTGTTTATGACTCTGAAACTACATTAGCTGACTTCAAGATTAAAAAGCAAAGACTTGTCCAACAAGCTGAAGTAGACAAATAAAGCAAGTCCCCGAGGGGTTACAAAGTGTCCGTCAACTGTCTGTCTGTGCATCAGCCCCAAGCCTTTCCCATCCTCCATCAGCACGCCACCCTTCAAAGTGTCAAGTGGGTAAAAAGTTTCCTCAGACAGTGGAGAGTCCGGCGAGTGCAGCTGTGGCCTCGGGAGGATGTATTACATTGTAGTCTTTATTTTTCTCAGAATTGAATTAGACAGGAGAAAACAAAACACAAGTGACAATCAAGAGTTACGTTTGACGATAGATACAGTAGACTGTCTCACAACTCCTGAGCTCAACTTTTAATGGATCGACCGAAATGTAAAACGGTACAACACTGGCTTTGCTCTGAAAACGTAACAGATTTTTCAACCAGGAGCGATCAGTCGGGCAAGAAAACCAAAAACAAAAAAATGGAGTTCACTAAAAAGAAGGTTTGATGCAACAACTTTCCTCTTTGTGGTTGCCTATGACGACTTGAGCTCTCTCCTCACTGGGAGCGGCTGTGATGATCAGCACTCCTCAGGTTTATTGTTTGCACTCAGGTGATAACATTTCACAGATACCAATGTCTTTATTGATTCTACTTATTGATCTATTCTCTATTGATTTTCCTATCAATTCCAGCTTTTAGCTTCAACAAGGAAACAATTACACGTTCTCTGGTTTTCACAGCAGCATCACCACTATCTACTGTACACTCAACTGTGAGTCTGTCGCTCGATCGTTTCAAAATAAGTATCTTAAATCTTATTGATTTGCAACGTGGCATTTGAGCACTCGTTACCATTGACAGAAGTGTTAGTTTGGACCTTTTAGAGGCTTGTGGTTATGATGCCTCTACATATTACTTAAAGGAAATACTAAAAACAGATATTTTCACTCAAGTTGAATGTTATTTTTTCTGCATATATCCCAACTCAAGCTTACATCTCGTCTTAAATTAAATAAGTTGTATTTAAAATTAAACCTAAACATTCCTTGGCATTTTTATTGTATTTTTATTTTTTTGCAGATGTTTGTGCCGTCAGATGGTGAAAATATAAGTAAATGCAACCAAAAACCACACTAAGCATAGAGTTTATTCATCTGAATGTTGTAATCCAGATATTACCTCCATTTAATTTGACAAATACTTGCCAGGGGGATCAAAAGCATCCATCACATTTAACTCAGTCCAAATACAAGACCCAAGGTCTTTTCCAACATGTCTGAGAGGCTTGATCTGAAACATCAATAGATGTAAGAAAATATAATTGTGTGGTCTGTTTTTCTCTTTTTAGTAGTTTGTTCTTTCTTCTTTATGTTTTGAGCAAAACAGAACAGCTTTAGGAGCATGTTATTCACTTATAAACTATGACAACTTATTCAATGGGCAGAATTTAAACATTCGTGCATTTGTTAATACGCATATCCGTGAAACGATGGCTATTAGTTTATAGACGATATAACTAAAGTTTTGAATAGAGTCGGTTTAGCGGCGTAAAACAAGACTAGCAGGACGCATGGGAAAGCATCTCTGCTTTCGCCTCACAGTAATCTATATCAGCATGGATTTTCAGTACTTGTCCTGACAATTTCATCACGCTTCACCCTGTTACATCTCTCCGTACATGACTATCAGACTTCAGAGACAGTGCAGCCCTGCTTATCAAAGATTTCAGAGCCTAAAAGTCTTATCACGGTGCTGCATCACTTCTCACAGAAGCAGGGCGTTTATGAGCCATCACGCTTTTGATCAACGATAATGTAAATAAACCCGCTGCAAGTTGTTTTGATAGATGTGTTTTGTAAAACTGCCAAAATACGACTGAGTGTAAAGCTATCATGAAGCAGTTTATGGTCTTGCTTTGTTGGATTTAAAGATAATTCACACAACTGTATACGTATATATTTGACTGGATAATAGAAAATGATGACACACTCTTTCAGCTGGTTTTATGTGGTTAAAAAAATATCTTTTTTAAAAACCTTTTTGTTCATCTGTGACTTAAAATGTAGCAAATATAACCTCTGATGAGTAACTGAATGCACTACACAACAACTCTGTCCTGTTTGAGGACCAGCCGGAGGATGAGATCAAGAAGTAAAATCAAATTAATAACATTTAGATACAAAATTAGCTAAAGATGGTGAAACAATACGTGGAGCAATGAAAAATCTCAAGAGCTCTAGGACACAATTAGTTAGCATATTTCGTATGTCATTGGGTTAACAGTTTTATTTTGTCAGAATTCAGCGAGTCCGTATTAAATTGCTTCGGGCCTCACATGAGTTTCTCTATCTGAAGTCGGACCATTAGGCTACTTAGATGCAAGCGATAGTCAATCGTTTCAAAACCAGCCCTGGAAGTGGAGGCACATGATTAAATTTATGCAGGCAATTATGAAGCAATGAAAACTATAAATACTCTCCTTCAGTTTGCTGTCTCCCCTTCTCAGATGCTTCAATTGGCAGTTTTGTCACTGCGGGTGAATTAAAGTGTGATCTAAGAGAGGAAGAGCAATATAGAGCAAGAAAAGGTGAAAGACAGGGGAGAAAGTGAGACGACAGGGGACGGCGACGCAGACACATGCCTTTAGATAATGGAAAAGGCTTTGAATGAGACTCTGGGTAAAATGTCAGGCTGCTTTCAGCTGAGGGACTTGATGTTTTTCCAATTAAACACAGGTGCAAAGGCAGCGTTTTCCCACTTGCTATCATGTAGTCAAATAGCCAAATAGCGTAACCTCCGCTGGCGTTCTGTAAATCACAGTGTGGTGATTGACATCTTTCCGTGGTGTCTGTGCCAAACTTTCATCAGTGAAATCACCTTTGCATGAAAAAGAAGGTCTGATATATATTTTTAACAGAATATGGGAAGAGGTGATGAACCATTTATTAAAAATGGAGATTATTAGACAAGAGAAACTGCTTTTTCTGAATACCTCCTCGAAAGTAACAAAACGCGTTTTATCCGTCTCCAGTTCCTGCTTCTTTGGGTTCACTTTTTTACCAAGCCGCTGCCACTGCGACTAGCAGGGTCCGCGAGAGTGACACGTCCAGGTGCGGGCGGTTCAGCGGCGCTGCTTTGGAAGTGCTCGTAGGTGCTGAATTTGACTGTGTTTGGCTAGCTTAATGAAACCTTGATTTCCCAAACTCCCCCTCCCCGTATGTATGTTCTCTCATCTCCCTGCCGAAAGTCTCAGATGGTGCCAGGAGCTGCCATTTGGTTTTGTTTGTCGACTGCTCATAGCCAACTGAATCAACAAGCTTACTGATTAAAATGAAAATGGGCCCTGGCTCTTGGCCCTCCGTTTACGTCTCTTGCTTTCTTCCTACTTGGCTGACGGGACCTCGCTACAGAGATTTCTGTTTCTTGAAGGACATCGATGAACCTCGATATCTACTGTTCTGTCTTTTCAATAAAAATTCATAAAATATAAGTATAAAGTGGATGTCAGCGTATGGAACTGCTGTGTTCAGGGATTTCACATGCAGCAATCTGCAAGACTGGAAAAATAGTTCTGATTCAAACAGGCTAAAATCCTCATTTCATCAATCACCGATGATTATAGAATATTACAGATAGAGCTCTGTTGCAGTTTTTTCATTAAAATATCAGTTAGAAAAGTTAAAATTCGGTTCGATTCTTCACGGGGGAAGCTTGTCCTTTTTCATTTATTTAGATGTAAGAGAGCAAGTGGCAGCTTCGTCCACAGACACAGAAATCAGTGGGATGTTACACATTCTTCACGCATGCTTACCACATTAGAAGATGTAGGTTGAAGATTGGAGGTGTTTCAAAAAGCCTTTACGTCAACTCTGAGGCTAATTCATCACATCAGTGACTCCTGAGGAACCAGGGTAAATGGATGTAAGCTCTTCACGTTTCTGATGTAAAGCATATAATCATGCCACATGTGACTTTATCTTATTCAAACGTCATGACGATGTCTGGCCAAGCAAGGGTTTTTCTAAGGGTGTGTATCACATCACATCCCAGCTCTTTATGAGTTTTGTCAGACTGCAGATGCACCAGTCTGAAAGCTGGAAATCCAAAAGTTAAATATATTATTTCCAAGTGTTTTTCTCTGTAACAGCACTCCAAATGCTTATATACCCTCTCAGGTTCATGTTCAGACAAGTACGACGAGCCTCTTCAATCTTTCTGGGTGGCGCGCTCATGAAAGGACAGCCACCACCCACCTTTCCTCAGTGACAGCAGGCAATACCATGAACAGGTTCATCAGAACCATCTGCAGGTTTCAGTCGTGTCCGGTTCGGTCGACTGCACCGGCTACTCGCTGCTGCCTGTGCAATGGTGCTGAGCACACCCCTGCTGCCGTCACGCAACTTTGTCAGCGACTTTGTCCAGCGCAAAGTTTTATGGCTCCCTAAAATCATTCTTTTTCTTTTCTTTTTTTTCCCCTTCTGAATCACTTCTCTTGCTTCTTCTTCTTTACTTCTATAACCTCTTATATCTGCTTGCCAAAGCAAATACACATCTGTTCTGTTCTGGACGATGCAGTCAACTTCCTGCCTTTTGAGATTAAAGACATTTATTACATATATATATATATATATATATATATATATATATTAGGGCTGGGCGATATATCGAGATTTTAATATATATCGATATATTTTCAAACGCGATATGGTACGAGACAATATCGTTTATATCGATTTAAAAAAATATTTTTTTTTTAATGATTTTGATATAGCTTATTTTGTGACAAATTGACTTGAATGTTTTATTTGAGATTTGCACAAATGTTTTGTTATTTGCACAACTGTCAACCTCAGTGGAAAAGTCTGCCTGTTACTGTCTACATTGTATTATTTGCACAGTGTATTTTAATTTAATTGTTATGCAGGAAAGGGATATTTGTTTTATTTTATTCAAGAAGCATTTTTATTCTATATATGCAGGCAGTTTGTTTTTATTTCATTTGTTTTATACATTTTGATATTGTGCAGACATCTGTTAATAAAGGTACCTGTGTGATATTTGGCACGAGGCTTTGTATTAAAACTGACTGTTTTTTTAAGGGTTTGCCTCAGAAAAAAATGATGCTAACAGAGATGCTATGCTATAATGCTTTGGGGGAAACCGCAATTATGGCACAGAAAAAATATCGATATATATCGAGTATCGCCATTTAGCTAGAAAATATCGAGATATGACTTTTGGTCCATATCGCCCAGCCCTAATATATGTATATACCGTATATATATATATATATATATATATATATCTATATATATATATATATATATATATATATATATATATATATATATATATATATATATATATATATATATATATATTAGGCTATATAGTTTGCATGATCTCCTTGTTGCCGACATGGTTTTGTTTTGTTTTTCTTGGCAGTCCAGTTTCTTCCCACGGTCCGAGAACATGCACATTAGGCGTGAGCATGCATGGTTATTTGTTTCCTCTGTCTCTGTGTGACCCCGTGACGACCTGTGCAGGGTGTCTTGTCCAGTAGCAGCTGCCGTAGCCTTCAGCCCGCCCCCAGCTCTGAACATTATGAAATTTAAAAAAACGGTGTCCCAAATAAAGAGCCATTTTTACACAGAAACAGCAAAACACTTAGCTTAAAGCATTACCTATGTGTGATAGAGTCTTGCAAATTAACCATTATCGTGCAAGCACTTTTCCTCCGTCACCTTGTGGGACCGAGCTCACACTGAGCTTCTGCACTTGTCATGAACACAGACCTTTGTGTGATACCACAGACCACATGGGTGACATCCTTACTAATCAGCACCTGCTGTCTGCAACAACGGAGGTACATCGGCGGATGACTTGTCATGTGGTTCCATACTGCGTCTCGATGTGTGGGTTTGATAGCAAAGCGAAATAAGGTGTGAGTCTAGACATCGCAGACAGGAGAGCTCAGTAGGAGACGGAGAGGCAGGGGCTCACATGCAGAGCTGGAGGCTTGTGTGAATGTCTAATGACGAACAAAGTCATCCTGCAATTCTCATATGGGACAGGAAGTCATGGGCGTCTGCTAGCACCCTTCCAGATGCACCAAAGCGTGAATGTCTCCTGTTGGCAAACCGTAACAACACCTCCCACAGCTTGCTCAGATTTGTCTTTTTGTGCTGGTTGATGCAGCTAAACTTTCCTTATTTAGGCAAACCCTAACCATGGTGTCCAGTAAGAACAGTTTGTTTCACCTTTCTGAAAATAAAACCAAACACAGACCAGAAGTATTCATTAGGAAAGCGATCATCTGTGCTTCAGTTTAGGATTTCTCACCTTGTTCCCCAAACATCTTATTTCCCATCCAGCGCACAGGGTTTCAATTAAAACCATTTTTACATACCTTGGGGTTGTGAAACACAAATGTATCCTTTCTTTTTTACACATTATTCAATAAAAAAGTGAAACTGTTTGTCTTTGAAACGAAGAAACCAGCTGGGTGTGCGTTGCTGCCTCGCCTCTTTGTGGGAGAAAAGCTGCAGTATCTGATCACTGTGGAAGGTTTTGACTTTGGGAGGCTTTGACCCTCTGTTACTATATATCCCTGGGTGGAAATGGAGTAATTGGCTTCATTTGAGCTCTGAAGGAGTACAGACACAAACCCCCCCACAGGCTTGCACCGTCTGTGAGTATTTACTCAATGTTTTCCAGTCACAACGCAGAAAAAGTTAGTACAATATGGGCAACGCAAATGAACGGGAGCGAAAAGGGAACTTTATTCCATTTGTTACACTACACTACTTTCATTTCAGTCCTGCAACACGTGTTATCAACATAAATAAATGAAGTACAGTAAAAAAATTAGGTTGAAAAGCAGTATTTATGAAAGGCTGAGGAACAAAGATGGGCAACGCATCTGCACTCGGTCCACAGATCCACCAAATAGCACCACATTTCCTTCTGGCTGAGGAGCATTTAAGAAAAATATAAATTGTGAAATTTTTAAGTTTTTTCGGCCCATATTAACATTATTACCTCATTGATTTTAGACATTTCTAATGAAAAATAAAAGCAGCATCAAATACCTTATTTTCGGTTAAATATTGTTCCAGATAAATCATCAACTTTTAAAGTTATCTTTCAAAAGAATTGAGATTAAATAATAAGCTGGCATGAATTTCATGTCAATGATGGCTGTGTTTAAACTACCAACCATCATTATACTTATACATGATAAAGTGTGACAGTTCAGTAGGTCCAGATGTAAATGAATTTGTCGAAGGTGCAGATTACGGTGCAGCACCTCGTATTCACGCCATTCATTCCAGCACATCTGGCTATTAAAGTGCAGAGTACCTCCTGGAGCAAGCACTCGCGCTCTACTTCAGACGCGGTCTCAGCTGTGTGACGATCACTGAGATGCACAGAACTAAAGATACAGCTGCCAAGAGGCCAAATGGAGGAGCTAAGTTCAGCATGAGGTCAACCTTGAAACAATTCATAGTAAAATAGACAGCTCTGTCATCGAGTACTGACATTTCAGCGAGGCATTAAAGAGAATCATTAGGGTGTCATGTTGAATGTCATGTTGGCGACGCATGTGCTGTGAATTCATTGAGGCTGATGTTATTTTACTATTTTTGTAGTCCTGGTGCTTCATCCCGGGGGGACAGCGAAATCCTGCTGATAACAACAATTAAAGCAGTACCAATGCTTTTTTTCCCTGCAGTTCAAGTGTTGTGCAGCGCGGATGGAAATTCTGTGAAAATACAGCAAAACATTGTGATGAAACCACTGAAGCAGCATTTACGGAAGCTGCACTTCAATCCTGATCATTGAAAAGTCGACCTGAATTGAATCTGCCTCTGATAATTACTTATATTTTTTTTTTCCAGACACTAAACAAACCATAGAGGCAATCAAGGTCCATTTAGCACACCATGCTCCTGATTACGTATCAAATTAGTGTATGAGAAGGCATTCAGCATGCGTCACCAAGCCCTTTCCACTGATATATGGTTACCATTTCTGTTTTGCGTCCAACATATGTCGAGAGACACCGAAACAAGGGGTGTGAAGATAACCAGAAAGCAATCAACATTTGCTGGTGCTTGTCTACCAGTGAATGATTTATGCCGGATCGCGGCTCTGTTTTACCCCGCTGCCTGCCAGTCAGCGGCTGGTGTGTTGTTTTGAAGCAGACGTGCTCCTCACAGTTTGATTGGAGTGGCGTGGAGCTGCAGCACATGAAAAAAGAGCCAGTGTCACCTTGTCACTCTCAGGCACGCCGCCAAACTGCCGGTGGGGGGTTGGAGCGGGCATGTTGCCGAGGAGGGGTGTGTGTTGAGCTCTGTGGCGATGAATCATTGTGCTGTCTCTCCTGCCCCCTCCCTCCCCGGTCCCTCACCCCACCCTCCACCTCACCCCATCACTAACACTGTAATTATCCGCCTGCAGAGGGTGGGACATCTGCAATAACACTAGAGTTTGATCATTTGCATGTGTTGAAGACAAGGGTGACTCGCTTAAAATAGAGGAGGATGTTGGAGAAGGCAATTTGGGACTGAACCGGCGACTCTGTTGTTCCGTGGGATTGAGCAGCCTCATCCTCCTCTATTATTCGATCATTGTCAAAAGCAATCCAGTGATTCTCAATTCCTGCTTGTCAGCAGCAGGTGCACTGTTCTTACATCCTGTCAACACGATCCATCAGAGGGCCTGCGTGGCTGAAATGAGGCTCGCCACGACCCAGAGCTCTGCCCATTAGAGGCTCTCTCCTGCTGAGGCCCGCACGTACCAGAGACAGAGCAGCTGATCTGTGCGGGGTTTATGTGTGGCACATCTGATTAGAGACTGCAGGTCGAATGTGAAGTCACCCAAGATCAAGGCCTGTGCTGAAATAGAAGCTCCCATGGCAGCAGGGCTGTCACAACAGCCACAGCTCCGCGGTGAAGACGCGGGATGGGTGGAGGTGACCCTGAGGGTCTCTGGATATTGCCAACACACATGCTCAGTTGTGGCAACTGCTGCTGCTGGCGATCAGGAGCGAGAACTGCTGTTTCTGGTATTCAATCATCCGGTAACTACTGTCACTGGTTTACTGAAACAGATGAAGACATTCTTCTTCTGTAACACTTTATCAATCTGATTTAACTCACTACGAACGTTATCAATGCACTCAGGAACTTAGTTTGCTGAGCGACTCTTGGAATGTGGAAATTAGGGTTGCCACCTTTCAGAAATAGAAATAAGGGATGCCCTGATTTCAGCAGCGCAGGAGCCAAAAAAAAGCCCCTAAACTTCTAAACTGAATAAAAATGTGTTTATTTTATATGAAAAAACAAAATGCTTTGATTTAAAGTTTAAAGTGTTTTAATAGCATTGAACTTGCATGACTGTACAGACAGCCAGCCATACTAGCAACTGAAATAGCCTCCTATGCTATGAATGTCCACATCAGCCCAGATGTATAATATAGCCTACAGGTGAAGAATATGGTGTAAAAGTTAATTTATTTCAATAATTCAACTAGAATATGGTGTAAAAGTTAATTTATTTCAATAATTCAACTAGAATATGGTGTAAAAGTTAATTTATTTCAATAATCCAACTAGAATATGGTGTAAAAGTTGATTTATTTCAATAATCCAACTACAATATGGTGTAAAAGTTAACTTATTTCAATAATTCAACTAGAATATGGTGTAAAAGTTAATTTATTCAATAATTCAACTAGAATATGGTGTAAAGGTTAATTTATTTCAATAATTCAACCAGAATATGGTGTAAAAGTTACTTATTTCAATAATTCAACTAGAATATGGTGTAAAAGTTAATGAAAATACGGTACAAATCGGGACGGGTGGCAACCCTAGTGGAAATACATGTTAACGCTTCCCGAAGGACTAGAAGAAAAGATCATCCAGAAGCTGCTGGGTGAAGGATTACTGTTAAAACATAAAACAAACATGCACATGAATTACCGAAAGTTAATAAGAACTAATTACTTGACTGATTCACTGACACTATCGTTACTTTTTGTGATTATTGTGTGCTTTGTTCCACCGAACAGTGTTCACGGAGCCGATCCCAGCTCACAGGCCTGCCCAGTTTGACTTTGACTCATTGTGTACTTTATTTCTGTGTTCTCAGCTCAGATCAGCAACAGCTGTCCGCACGTTCCCTAACTTTCTTCTTCATGTGGGAAAGTGTACTGAAGCTGGAAAATTCCAGCGCTTTTTTTCTTCTCCTGGTCAAGCCCCAGCAAGGTCACTGAACAGCAGCGTTTAATTATCACCTGAGGGTGCTAGCTCTTCTCAGAGGAACCTGGACCCCCCGCCGCCCGCCACCCCCTCCCCCGCCGTCTGCCCAACTAGCTCAGTGCTGGCGCTTTCAGCATCTGTGTCCACTGCATGTTAAGTTTTTACTTGTGTTGCATGAGTTCAGCGTCTCTGCGGTGTGTTGTTTTGGTTTTTTGAGTGCGTGTATTACCGGATGAACCCTCTCGGATCGTCATGGTACTGATGTTAGTTAAGTGCTTGCTAAGACAGCTGCGCTATCTGTCTTGCCTCAGCGGATTACCCCGGTTTCTGTGGAATGAGACAATGTGAGAGACCGGCCGACATCTCATTTGAAGACTAATTAGGTTATTGGGAGGGCGGGTGGGGGGGCGGGCGTTGCAGTGATAGTTTAATGCCTGCTCTTTTTAGCTGACGAATATTGAGTCACATCTTTGCTACACGGATGAGTGAAAATCCATGTTACATGTTGCTGAGGTCCTGGTGGAAGCGTTTGTGTCGCTCTCAACTTTCATCTTCTCACAGAATAATTGGAGTCATAACCTGTATATAACAGCACAGCTTGTTTGCTGACACTTTACTAGTTTTTTAAAGTTGGGGAGAAAAAAAGGCGACTGTGAAATGTGTTTAGACAGAAAAGGCAGGGACATCGGTGATGCTGAGTGGAGATCACTCGTTTATGTGAGTCTCCTGTCTGACATCCTCTCGTTACACCGCGATGACAAGGTTAAGAGAAGGTTAAAGGAGCTTTTAACCTGTTATGTTTTCGCTCGACATGTGGGATGTTTATTTAGTCATCGCATGAGGGCGGAGGGCACCTGCTGCCCTGAGTGAATATCTTCATCCAGGTTGTCACTTTACCCCTGTTTCCATCTTCTCTGGAGAAAGAGCACATCACGGGACATGACTTTTCTTTAAACACGCACAAAAGGAGAGAGACAGCTACAAAAAGAAGATGCTTCAGAAAGTATCCCCGTAAAGGAGCAAGAGAGGAGTTAGAGAGAAAATCCACCTGGAGAATAAACACGAGCATCACTTCCAAAAGATTGGGACATTTGTAATTCATGCCATCTCATGAATTTCATATTTATTTATAGTCAGCTGAGATTACCGATGTTCTGATTGATCCGTAAGCACCGGCAGACAGGCTGAGAGGCTCTAAATACAGACAAAATAGTGGTACAGTTTAAAAACAAAAAAAGGGAAAAGAGACACTGATAACCTCATCCTATAACCTCCTCTGTTCAACCATCATTCTTTGTGACGCTTGTAATTAACACACAAAGCACAGGGCTGGAAAGCGCTAGCTTCAATTAGTCCCCGTGAGACTCTCCTCGCAGCCTACAAATAAGATATTGCCGCATAGACAGTATTTTACTGAAAGCAAAGAATAGATTTGTCTCCTGGCAGACACTGCAAATATTTCATCCAGGATATCCTTGCAGCTTAAAGCCTTGTTGGTATTAGCGCTCCTAAAACTTGTTGGGAGCTCACAAGTCCACATGGACTTATTTTCACAGCACTGGTTACTTCAAACACAGGCCAGGCACTTGCAGGGATTTGCACACAAATTCTCAGTAAATGGTGAAAGCTGTGAAAGTGGGTAGGAGAGTGCCATGGCAACTTACCTTTTTTTTTTTTGTTTTTCTAATTGGCAAAATTTGTAATTCCATTTTGTTACGGTGGGAAAACGACTGCGATGCCGCCGGGCCGAGGCGGCTCCGCGCTGCAGCCGCAGGGAGCGGAGGCCAGCCGGGTGCAGTAATTGAATAGCTAACAGCAGATCACTATTTGGCCGTCTCCGGTTCATTGAATATACAGGAATGCTTAGACAGCGAAGGCTGGAGAACAGCAGACGGTAGGGAGAGCTGCTGGAGAGAGCCTGCGCTTCAGACTGAGAGGGTGCACTGGCAGTCGTAGCGGACAGAACTACGGTAGAAGAAAGAGGCAAGAGGCAGTAATCTCAGAAGAGACTGCCTTAAGACCTTTTCTGAATACTTCTTATCATGTAATGACCATAATAATTTGTAGGAAATTTTTGAAGACAGTAAAAGTTTAAGTGAGTTTAAGGAAGAACTTTCAAGGGCAGGGATTTTCTTTCTCTCCCCCCCTCTCTTCATTAAAACATATCAAAGCCAATACCGTCCAGTTTTTGTGAAGTAAACTCAGAATTGTCATTGCAGCAATGCAAAAAGAGAGGGAAGTGTGTTCTGGTGTGGAGAAATGAGTTTATTTATTCATCAGGTTTTCACGTTCTGGCGGACACAAGGTTTCCTTGGGATGATAAATGGCATTCAGAGGAACAGGTGGATGTGGAAGAGGAGGGGGTAAATAATGGAATGGCCTGACAAACAAAGAAGACTCTGTGATGCATTGTCTGGATGTGAAACAAAGCCACAGGTGCACGTGTATGCGCGTGGGATCGTGTGCATGAGCAGAACTGATGGTTGTGGAAACTTTCCTGGTCTCTCCATCCCTGCCGGACCCCCGTAGGAGTGTTTGGGCGGATTTTGAAGTGAGCCTTGCGGCACCACCTCTGCAAAGTGACTGCCTGAATGAAGATGGTGCATCTGGGCAAGGATAGAAACATGGAAGAAATATATATATATATAAAAGACAGAACACCCCCCCCCCAAGAGTGGAAATGTAACTCTAATGCAGCAGGAGGAGGTGGACAGGAAAGCTATTAAGGCTAAGTGAGGGCCTAGGGTCCACTCAAGTTTTACACTCCTACTCTGAGCTGCATCATGTGTATCCCTGATACATTCACTGTCACACACACACACACACACACACACACATGCGCTCAAACGCACACATCCTCCCTTTCCAGCTCCGTTCCATCTGAACTCTTCTTCAGCGCTGAGCTGAGCAGACTCAAGGAAACGGTTCATTTAAATGTACATAATTTGCTCTCGAAGGCTCACTCATGGTCTCACTGTTCCCCCGTGGCGCCAGAGAGAAACAGCCCAGGAGAGATAGACATGGAGAAGCGATTTTATCCTGGAAAAATCCACTGGCCTGGACAGAAATACAGGCTGGTAAAAGCCAGGCAGCATGAGAGTTTCAGATACACTGAGCATTTACTCCCCGGAGACTGAGACGCCAGCACATGTTTTCATCTCGTCTGGTCCTTTTGATAAAACCCAAACGCAATGCAATGCAATGCATTTGTCTCAGTAAGGTGAAAACAATTAAATTTCAGACACAATATACACCTCATTATAAATATCCCATGTGCCTACATGATGTATAGCACCATTGACTTGCACAACTGTGGAAAAACTCTGTTAATGTAAATTATCTGGTTAAAAAAAAAATCTCATACCCCTTGAAAATATGATAATTTCTTCATTTTACCTCACTAAAGTCTAATTGCTCAGACAAATTTTCACCTTTCAGTCCAAGAACATAAGATTTATTAGATTAATAATTTCTTAGTCCTCTGACATTTTCCTAATGATTATTTGAGAAAATATTCAGCAACTACCAGGTCATGAAAAGAATACTAACCTCCGCTCTGAAAGTCTACCACTGGAAATATGCAGATCTGCCAACAGTATGGAAAAAAGGTTAATAAGTCGGCCTTTGGAGGTAACATAATGAAAGAGGGAGAGCCCAGGGTGAAAGAACAGAAATGAAAAGGATTCAAAAGAAAGTGGAGAGCGATTTGGCCTTTGTCAAACTCGACACTTGGCCTTTTGAGGATCAGATGGTGATTGTGTTGACAGTGTTGGACAAGCTAGCGCGTTGTCAGAATGTGAGATGCACACTGTGCAGTTGCTGCACGAAATCACAATATCTGTCATCTGTTTGCTCGTTTCACTGTGTGAGGGTTTTCATGACCTGTGGATTTGAAAAGCCTCCGTCTCTGCACTAACATCACCCCGTATTAGCCAAGGGAGCAGCTGAGCTTTGAGCACGTGTTTTCTTCACCGGGAACAAAGCAAATAGAGCACACAAATCTCTCTGATTGATTGGATTTTGGCTGAGCCAAGTCATATCAAACGAAAAGCAAACAAGTAGTGGGATAAGAGGGATAAAAGATGTGCCTTTTGTACATTTTGTAATTATTTTCTACAATCAGGGTGGAATTAAAAAGAATCAGCACCAAACTCCTCAAGTCCTTTCTATTCGTATTCATTAATGTGTTGCAGAAGTACTTACCATTTCTTTTACCACTGACAACTGTAGTGTGTGTGTGTGTGTGTGTGTGTGTGTGTGTGTGTGTGTGTGTGTGTGTGTGTGTGTGTGTGTGTGTGTGTGTGTGTGTGTGTGTGTGTGCGTGTGTGGAGGCCTGCCTATGAGGCACTGCCTGTACAGTTTTAGGCAGAGCCTCATTTATTAGCTTGTCTCATGGGAGAGAGCAGTTTAAATGGTCCCTGGACCTCCAAGGGATCAGACACACATCTAGAAAGGGTCTGAAAACGGTCCATGGGACGTCCCCGTCTCAGGGGCGGCACCAATGGTCGAATTTAGATCAGCGATCTACTCTTTGCCGGTTAGCACTACGACACGAAGACACGAAGAGTGTTGTGTAGAAGAGTAAATTAAACTTTAGCTGTAGTCTGTTGGCAAAACAGCAAATACATCTACCTTTCAAATCAATGATTTGAGCACTGTCTTCCAATCAATCTTTGAAGAGAATGTCTGAATCTTTAACTGTTGATGCCAAAGCCGATTCAAGCGGCCGCCAATCCTTAGCTGCAGTCTTAATCTTTTTTTTAATCTCTAACTTTACTTTTTCTGTTTGCAAATTGCCTTTATTTTTAAAATCTGTGTTTGTGCTTGAGTTGTGGGGTTGAAAACAATGCTCAGTCCCACTTTGAAGTGGACACTGATTGGCTGTCCTTGTGTTTGGGCTTGTTTAGCAACGCTGGCAGAGGGGGGGCGCGATGAGTAGCGTAGGAGAGAGGTGAAAATGGAGGAGCATGTGAAAAGTTGTCCATCCAGTGAATGGGGATTTTACATTTCTAAAACGCCCTGACGGCACCATTGATAAAGGTAGAGTGATATGTGTTCTTTGTGGAAAGGACTTTGAGAGAAAGACAAGAGGTTCTAATTTTACTTGCAAGGAGAACGGACAGAGTTACGGTCAGTTACATCTCCTACCGCTCTGAAGCGCTCTGCCGACCCCTCTTTTTATTTCCTTAGGGTGGTCCCTAGTTACAATAAGAGTTACAGCTCTAAGGGAGGGGGAAAACACAGCTGATATTCTTCACGTTTACATAACTCCTTATCTTCAACTTGATATATATTGCTCCTCCTTGACCCTGAAACAGCATGGTATATCTTCAACCGGGGGAGCTGTTCTTGCTTTGCACAGATAGCTCTTTGATGACTTCATCCGCAGTCGCATCTGACTTCTCCTATCTGCATAACAAACTCTGCAAATTTGAGTTGTACATACACACCAAACAAGCTTAGTTTATGTATGTGAAGGCAATTGGAGTAAATATGAGATTACTCTATGTTCAATTATTCTAACAGCTTCCCACCGAAGCAGCTCAAGTTTACCCACCACATAAACGCAAAGCACCCGGTCGTGAGCGCAGCCACAGCTTACGTTAGAAGCAAAGATGTTACCACGGCAACACTCTTCTCCAAACTAGAGTGGAGGAGAGCACCTCGCGCATGCGCACGTCTGCGACCGAGAGGCTGGCGAATGTTCTTGCCAAGTGGATGTAAATAGCTAGGACTGCATCTGTTCAATCTGTTAAAAAAATAAATAAATGACTTTATAAAGCCACCTTTATGTTGTTATATATCAATCTATTGATCTGCCACAATAATGTAATGAATATAAAGAAAAACACCTCAAGTTGAGGGCTTTTCTCAACAATTTTTAGGTGCGATTAAAAAAGAGATTGAGTTTAATTAATTAATCGCAAAAAAAATGTAATCGCTTGACAGCACTAATGACCGTAAGAGTTCTAGCTTTGTTAGCGGGACGTCTATATTTCTAGGCAACGGACTTCCCTCTCCCGAGCTGCATCCTGACATTCCTCCGGCTTTCCTGGGTGTCCCAATCCAGATAACATATAGAATTCTTCCAGTGAGTTCTTAGTCTTCAGGTTTTCCTCTAAGACCCACTCAGGGTGCCTCAGTTCCTCCCCCTGTACCCGTGGTTGAGGTCAGACATCCTTGAGAGGAAGCTCATTTTGATGGCTTTTATTATCAGTCTTACGGTCGCTACCCTCAAGCTCTCGACCCTACAGGTGAGGGTCGGATCACGGATCCAGCGGTGCATCAGCAACTCAGCTTTGCAGTTGTGCCAATACACATCGTCTCAACATACGGTCTAAAAAAACAACTTCCATTCAACCTAAAATACATTTTCAGGAATTTCTCAGTTACAATTTAGCCTTTCAAAATAAAAGTAAAAATGTGTAGTTTCTAAAGTAGTATAACAGTAGTAGTAGTAGTAGTACATTTACACCAGCCTTTAGCATCCCTTATATTTAAGTTAGCTATGATAATTTATTACATTTCCACAATAATCAACAAACTGTTATCCTCATATCATCCCGCAGAGAACGTTGATACTTTTAAAAGGAGGCTCAAGACACACCTTTTTAGCTTGGCTTTTATCTGATCACCTTTAATCCATTTGAGTGACTTTGTATTTTATGTTATTTATTATTCATCTTAAGTTTTGTATAGATTTTTCTAAAATTTTACACTTTTTAGGCATTTTTTACTTTCTTTTAATCTTTTAGTTTTTAGCTCCAGTGTTTCCTCAGGGGGGTCGTCCACACTGGGTGGTGTGTCTGCTCCGCCCATGGGGGTGTCGTCATGGGGGTCCCTCAGGCCTGGGTAGCTGGGGGAGGGACTCCACCTTCTGTGTGGGGTCTGTCCTGGTCTGTCCAGGTTGGGGGGGTCTCTGTGGCGATGCTCCTTGTGGTCGTGGCCGGTGGAGCCTCTCGGTGTGGACGGCCACCCATAGGTAGTGTTTTCCTCACCTGGATCGTTAGTGCTAAGCCATGTCACCAGTCCACTTATTGTGTGTGTGTGTGTGGGCGTGTGAGTGTATGCACATGTGTATGAGTGTGAGTGAGGGTGTGTGTATGCGTGGGGGGTGGGGTCGTATGGGATGTTTTAAATTGTACTTTTGATTGTTATTTTATCTCTGTATGTAAAGCACCATGAGTTGCACTTACACTGCATGAGTTGGTGCTATATAAATAAATAAAGTTTAAGTTTAAGTTCATACTCGCTTCCAGGGATGCAGCTGACTGCTGCTTCACACGGCTGCAAAGCACCACAAAAACACACGCCGGGAAATGTCACCCTGAAATAGGAGCTAACAATTTAGAGGACTGGATAAATAAATGTTTTAAAAATGTGATTTATTGTATTTATTTTTCCCAGTATTGTGTGACATTCAGGAACAGAATTAAATGCCTCCAAGTTTGAGACACTTAGAGCGGCCCTCAAGTTTAAAATGCAACCTCAAAAGAGACACAACGTCAATAAACAAGATATCGACCACAAAGAAAATCATTCCAGAAAATACAAGAACAAAAGAGAAAACATTGGTATAGTTTAGTGCCAGTAAGGGAGCGAAGGAAAAATGTAATGATGTTAATGTCAAATGGATTTTGATGTGATTCTCAATTACTTTTTCCTCTCATCGCGTATTATTGTTTGATCCACATGTTTTATGATCATCAGCCTACGCCTACTTACCGGTGTCTCTACGTGCGTCTTTACGGCTGATTAAATCCTACTTTAGTTGCTCTGTGCTGGTGTGCACCTACTACTTTAAAGACCTGATAGAAGCAGTATTTCAGTGAACTTTGATGAGCAAAAATATGACGAGAATCTCCACTTTGTTAACAAATACATGAAAAAAAGAAAAATCATGAAAATATTTATAAAACATAAGCTTTTCAAAATAAAGACCTTTTGCAGAGGCTTGGAGGAACTTTGCTGGACCATCTTAGTCGAAATCATGTGAATCTGTAATATAGAGACCATTTTTGGAAGAAACTGATGTCTCTTGCTCTGTAACAAAGGTGAAAATGATCATGCAGAGTGTTGTCAAGGAGTCCACAAGCCAGATTGTGATAGTATGAGGTTGTATCAATAGCCTTGACAAAGGTTATTTACAATTCTGGAGAAAAGTAAATCGAGACTTTAGAGGAACATCTTTTCCCAGGAGATCCATACATCATTTTTGCAGCAAGATGATACAAAACCACTTCTACAGACATGACATAGGTGATGCTGAGGATGTGTTGTCTGTGCCTTACACATGCTTTTAGTGACCTGAGGTGCTGTATCGATCAAGAGGAATTTGAAAGTTTCTTCTGCTGAATGTCCCCTCTTTCTGTGCTCAAAACCGCCCACAGATCCTATTTTGTTAGGGAAATATGTTTTTGCATCAGATCTATCCATCCATCCATCATCTGTACCCGCTTCCTCCTATTCAGGGTCAGGGTTGTTGTTTTTTTTGCTGGAGCCTGTTGTCTCTGGCTAATATTTTCAAAACTGCAGCAGTCCGTGACAGAATTAATGCAGAAATGTCACGGTCTTTTCGTGATATATCACACAAAGCAATGCATCATTTCCACTCTCATTACTTAGTATACTCTTGTACGACACGGAGCTAGAAACACTCGCTCAAATAGCTGTGGCGAATACTGGCCTTTGGCCGAAGTGCTTCAGTTCTTGCCAAACTTTGCCTGCTGTCATGGCAACAGGTGACACTGACATTTTCAGATGGGTGTGTTTATCACCTCAGTCTCTCTCCCTCCAACGTATGCCTCTGACATTTTGGAGTGGAGGGGGGGTGGGATCTGGCACGGGTTGCAGAAGTAGCTCTGCTGCTGGCTCAGGCGCCTCTGTTGGTGTCTTTATGTGTCAAATATTAAACAGGATGTACTGTATCTTTGCATGCCTGTGAATACGTGTCGTATCCGACTGATTTTATGTGTTTTCTTTCTCATTTAAAGCTTTTCATTGATTTCATCCAAATTGTTGATTTTTGAAATCCAGACAATTGTCGGCAAAGTGAACCGTTCTGGATGGGATATTAATGACTCAGTCGCCTGTGCCAGATTCATCTTATCTCATTTTGCATACATGTGTGAAAGAAATATCTGTTCTATTATCAATCTGTTGTGCGATTGTGTGCGTTACATTTTTAGTGTGCAGACCTTGTGCTTAAGCCTCGAGCCCAGTAATTGAAAATTAAATAGAACAGTGAAGTTGTGGGCTCATGGCTCATGGCCTAATTTGGCAGATGGCTCAATGAATCTCTCCATGGAGCCATTCCCTCAAGTTTGTGTGAGTGCGCGGTGTGTATTTCTGTTTGTGTGAGTCCGTCGAGGCACTGCGTCCTCTAACGATTTAAGTTTACATTAAGATCAGCACAATAAGTTTGCAGTCAGAAGAAGGATTTTGAGCACTGGTCTTGATTTGGGTTTGTTCTCTCTGTGGCCCCTCTGGCCTCCCCGGTGGTCTCCTTCACCTTTTAAGGGCTCATTACCTCTTCTGCTTATTTGAAACCTTCCAGTCGGCAGGTTAATGTATGCAGCTATTAAGTTAACGAGATGTCACCCTGAACGTTCGGTGTTGCTCCCACCCCACCCTTTTGCAGATAGGGCAGGAGATTTATAATATTTGATGGATGTGATGAGAACGTCTGTTTCAAGGCAACTCTAATCATATCCTTAGAGTCTTAACTGTATCCAATTAGCTCCTGATACCTTTTTAAAGCAGCATGAAAACTTTCTTTTGCATGTTAAAATGTTAGCTTCAGTTTACTTTGAAGGGATATTTGCTGGGTGCGGTGGCTTAGTGCTTACAAGTTTCCTTCTTCAACTCCTGGCAGGAGTCTTTCTGGGCAGAGTTAGCAAGATCTCGTGCTTGTGGGGGTTTTCTTCAGGTATTCCAACTTCCTCCCACAATCCAAAAACATGTATGTTAGGTTGAGGGTAATTCAAAAGTGTGTGTGGTTCTTTGTTTATGTGTGGCGCAGCGGCGACATGATCCAGGTGTCCTCGGGTGTGACCTTAATCCTGCAGCCATCTTAATCAGCCACACACGTTTCTATGGTTACGTTCACACTGCAGCCAAGTCACCCAAATCCAAATATTTTATTTTTTTTGTGCCCATATCTGATTTTCTTTTGGCTGTCTGAACAGCTCAAATGACACAAATCACACAACACAAAAATGTTTTTTTTTCTTTCACATCAGACCTTGGTCACTTTCATATGTGGTGCTAAATCGAGTATCTGATGTTTTCCCACTCCAGTCTAGACTGCCACGTCGCTTCTCATCCGTCTTTGATGTCACTGTTACATGACCGAGGTCACAACATTGCACTGTTGGGATCTTTTGGGGATGAAATCTGCTTCATTGAAGCTGGCCGTGGTCCACCACTCCCGACTCTGTGCAGATGTTGAAGCAAGCTCTCCTTTTCCTCAGATTTCTTCTCATCATTAGTTTATTAATTTTTCCACCACCACTGGACAAAAACTACTGTTTCCATCTGTCTAATCTGTCCAATACGTCTGACGTCATGCGGGTCACTTCATTTTTAGGGCCCGAGCACTGACTATTGTATCTGTAGGAGATTGTGAGAAAGTGAGCAACCCCTCCCCTTCTCACCCTCACCGGACTTTTTTTTAATGCATGTGGCAGAGTGGAGGATTGGGCGTGGTCTGCAGGGGAGCAGCACACAGGTGTGCCTGGTTCTGCTAATTGGAGCCCACCTGTGTCCAATCAACATCTCCACCCTGCCTGGGGTTAAAAGCAGCGGCTGGATACCAGAAAGGAGTCGGCTGATTTGGGATAGCTTGTTGCGAGGCTATGCCCCATGTGCCATTTTTGAAGACTACTGTTTTGCTTTCCCCTGTATGTCTTTGTGCTTTTTTTTTTACATTAAAAAGCCTTATTTTTTGGCATTCTACACTCTGCAAGGTTTCTTTACACCTCATCACCCAGCTCCAGTTTTGCCTTGTCCCCTTGTACGTGGGGAGGCCGCTCTGGTTCCTCACATTTGGTGTCAGGAGTGGGATCTTTGGCGCCACCTGAAAACTGGAGAGAAGAGGTGGGAAGCGACGCCGTGGGTTTGGCGGAGTCTGGGAGACCCGGTGACCAGCAGGAGTCTGGGAGACCCGGTGACCAGCAGGAGTCTGGGAGACCCGGTGACCAGCAGGAGTCTGGGAGACCCGGTGACCAGGAGGAGGTCTGTAACCGGCAGGATGCGTCCTCGGATACCGGGAGGAAGCGTCCTCGGATACCGGGAGGAAGCGTCCTCGGATACCGGGAGGAAGCGTCCTCGGATACCGGGAGGAAGCGTCCTCGGATACCGGGAGGAAGCGTCCTCGGATACCGGGAGGAAGCGTCCTCGGATACCGGGAGGAAGCGTCCTCGGATACCGGGAGGAAGCGGCCGGCAACCGGAGGAAATGGCCGTTTTCCTGTCTCGCAACGGGGTTGGCGAGACTCCAGAGGGGGAGGGAAGTGTGAGAAAGTGAGCAACCCCTCCCCTTCTCACCCTCACCGGACTTTTTTTTAATGCATGTACCAGAGTGGAGGATTGGGCGTGGTCTGCAGGGGAGCAGCACACAGGTGTGCCTGGTTCTGCTAATTGGAGCCCACCTGTGTCCAATCAACATCTCCACCCTGCCTGGGGTTAAAAGCAGCGGCTGGATACCAGAAAGGAGTCGGCTGATTTGGGATAGCTTGTTGCGAGGCTATGCCCCATGTGCCATTTTTGAAGACTACTGTTTTGCTTTCCCCTGTATGTCTTTGTGCTTTTTTTTACATTAAAAAGCCTTATTTTTTGGCATTCTACACTCAGTTTTGCCTTGTCCCCTTGTACGTGGGGAGGCCGCTCTGGTTCCTCACAGAGATGTTTTGTTTTTTTTCCTCGTTTTTTTTTTTCCTCCTTCTTCTGACGAAATGAGGGCCTTTTTGCCCCCCTAAACGTGCCCCAAAAGTCACCAAATTTTGCACCAGGGCCAGGCCTGGTGAAAAATTGGATATTTAATGGATTGCATTAATGGGCGTGGCAAAATGGCTCAACAGCGCCCCCTAGAAAACTTTGTGCCTCAAGCCCCACAATACGGTACATGCACGAAAATCGGTACACACCTGTATCATGTCGCAACTTAAAGAAAAGTCTCTTGGAGCCATGGCCGAAACCGAACAGGAAGTCGGCCATTTTGAATTAATCGTGTAATTTTGCCGCAATTTATGCCATTTCTTTGGCCGCTTCTTCTCCCGAACCGTAACGTGCACCCAGGTGTGTTATACATCAAAATGTGCGTCTCGATCCTGCGACTACGCGCATTACTTTTCTCTTTCAAAAGCGTTACCGTGGCGACAATAGACGCCAAAAAGTGCGCCCCCCCTTCATCTGATTGGTCCATATTTGATAGTTCCTACTTTCTGCTATAACTTTTGAAGGGTTTGACGTAAACACTCGTGGGTGGTGTCATCGGACTCGGTTTTGAGTACTTGACCTTCATTGGCATGAATTAGCCCCGCCCCTTCTTCTGATTGGTCGATATCTGATAGTTCCTACTTTCTGCCATAACTTTTGAATGGTTTGGTATAGAGAGTCGTGGGTGGTGTCATCCGCTAAATGTCCAGGCCTGAAGACATCTACATGCAAGTCATACAAGCGCTTCCACTGCAGCACGCCTGAACGCACACAAGGGTGCGAGGGCCCGTTCATCGCTGCTTGCAGCTTTAATTTTATTATTTTTTTTTTTTTTTAATTTTAATCCCTGATTTTTTCCCATTTTTTTCTCCCAGTGCTCCTACCTAAGTCAGTCCTGGGCATTGCTCCCTCTACCAACCCCAGGAGAGCCCTGCACTGAGCTCAGGTCTCCTCCTTAACCTGAGGAGTGAGCAGGCCGCTTCTTTTCACCAGACAGGGTCGGGTTTCTCTGGCCGGACGTAGCGCGTGTAAGGATCACATTATTCCGGCCAGATCCTCCCTACCCCATCTCGACAGAGGGGGCATGTATAGCCCAGGACTGTTGCATGTTTTTGTGAGGGTAGCTCACATTAGCTACCCAAGGGAACACGGGGAGAACATGCAAAATACTAACGTGAAAAAGGATCTTGACAACAAAAAAAAATCAATGAATGTAGCTTTTGCCCCCTCCTGTGTACTGAGGAGGGGGGGGGGGGGGCTGTTGGTGCTGGGCTTCACCCTGAACTGTCTGCTGGGTCCAGACATTAGAGCTGCACGGTGTTAAGTGGCAGTGGCTAATCAGTGGGGCAGCTCATGGAGAGAGGTCCGGATGCAGCAGTCGACCCGTTGGGACCAGCACAGCAGCCCGGCTTGTCCATACATCAGGGCAAAGATCCGTAGCCCCCCAGCTCGTAGATGTTTTTAGCCCACTGACTTTTAGCCTCAAGGGTTAACTAGTTCATATTTTACTCTGTATTTATTAATAAAGATTTTTTTTTTGCTTCGTGTCCAGTTTTTTGTTGCAGTCTTTCCCACAGGTTGGTCAATTTAGAAATAGAACTGCTTTGCAGATGGAATATTTGCTTACTTTCTTTTAGGAAGCTACATCTGCCACTTGCCATCTCATGTACCTGCTATCAGCTGAAACAAGCATCTCTGGACTCTGATCCCAGTTGTGTCTCACCAACAACTGCATGTTGCTTCACAGCACTATGTCGCACACCAGCAACAATATTGTACAGCACTGTAAGATAAACTTAACGTCTGCATCCATGGGAGGCCCACCGAGCTAAAAATAACTGCCGCTTTGAGCTGGCTGTAGTTTTTAATAATAAAACCATACCACATGTGTGACATGGGGGTGTAGCGGTTAGCAGAGTTTTATCCCAGTAAGACGGTCCAACAAAAGAGATAAAAAGAAACAAAACAATTGGTCAGATGTAATCAGAGGTGGACAGAGTACTCGACCCCAGTACTTGAGTAAGAGTACAAATACTACTGGTCAAAATTTACTCCGTTACAAGTAAAAGTAGCTCAGTCAAAATATTACTCCAGTAAGAGTAGAAAAGTACTTGCTTTTAAAGGTACTTAAGTATCCAAAAGTAAATGCTTTTAAATTTACTTTAAGTAAGAGTAAGAGTAAGAGTAAATTTCTTATTTTCCACATCAGTAAATTACTATATTTTTTAATTTTAATTTAATTTAATTTTTTAATTTTGTCTGTGGTTTGTCTGTGCCCTCGTTTTTTACTCGGTCGAACTCAAACATTGAGTTAAGATACGGCCAAGGATTTTGTGAAAGTCTCTGCTCCGAGTCCGGCTCATTATCAGACTCAGACGACTCAGCGGATTGTCTTTCTTCTCCTGACGCAGGCGTAGCCATTGTTGCGGCTCTGTCTTGACTTGTTGCGGCTCTGTCATGACAAACGCAGGCTACTTTGGCGGTATCGTTTTGAGGAGGCTTGACGTATTTCCGCTTTACGTACATCCCAGTGGAGAGCGTGCACTGTGATAGGTCTCCTCCTTTGACAAAAACAGCTTGTGTCCAATTGGATTTTAGGGAAGAAGAAAAAAGAGCAGACCTGAAAGTAACGAGTACTTTTCACCCTTCCTAGAAATTTACTCGAGTAAAAGTAAAAATATTTGTCTTGGAAATGTATTCAAGTAAGAGTAATAAGTACCAAAGAAATCTAATACTCAAGTAAAGTACAAATCCTCTGGATATGTACTTAAGTACAGTACTCAAGTAAATTTACTCCGTTACTGTCCACCACTGGATGTAATACAAGACACCTTGCGTACTTCAACTACTGTTTCTCTATTAATAATTGGCTCCTTCTGTGTCAGTTTTCCCGTGCTGAACCATGTCTATTTCTCCACGTGTATACAAACGCATTAAAAGAAGAATGCATGTTCCAGATCAAGAATCAGTAAATTAGATTTTCTATCAGCTTCACGAACCAGTCCTGGTCACAGATCAGGCGTCCTTGTCACGCCGCTGCTGCTCCCCCTTCAGAGATTCAGCTCCACATTAATTGAGTGACACCCCCCCCGATACACACACGCGCACACACACACACACACACACACACACACACACACACACACACACACACACACACACACGCACACGCACACACACACACACACACTCTTATTTGCAGCATCCCGACTTTGTTGGATCATCTGTGGAACTGGAACGACAAGAGCACTGCATTCGGCCATGCCGGCTTACTGTACCTTTGCACACAGAGCCCGCCTCTTCACCACTACCTCACAAGGTGGAACAGAGGCACCCAAAAACGCCCCACTGTTCTCAGCCAGGAGTCTGTTGTGTAAAAAGGCCAAGTAAATATCAGTGGAATGGCTTTAAAACTACTTTAACCCCAGAAATCTAAAACCAGACAAAACGTCTCCAATAAACCCCTCTCACTTTTTTGTCTCCCCGTAGCAAGTACAGTAGGGGAAAGTTGGGACACTTATTCCATGCCTGATGGATATTTACGTTACCCCAGTAGTTGTTAGATTTAGCATTTAAGGGGGGGCACGGTGGCGCAGCTGGTAGTGCAGCCGTCTCACAGCAAGACAGTCCTGGGTTCAATTCCCGCCGGGGAGGCTGTAGGTGCTGAAGTGCGTGTTAAATTCCCCCATGACTTCAGCGCCCACACCCTGGGGTTGGTGAAAGGGCCTTTCTGTGTGGAGTTTGCATGTTCTACCCGTGTTCCCTTGGGTAGCAATGTGAGCTACCCTCACAAAAACATGCAACAGTCCTGGGATATACATGGGGGATATACAGGGGCACTAGATCGGATGGGGAGGATCTTTCCGGAATAACGTGATCCTTCCACGCGCTACGTCTGGCCGGAGAAGCCCCACCCTGTCTGGCTCACTCCTCAGGTTAAGAAGGAGACCTGAGCTCAGTGTGGCCAGTGGGTTGGCAGAGGATGGCATTGCCCAGGACTGACTTAGGTAGGAGGGGTGGTAAATAATGGGAAAAAATCGGGGATAAAAAAAGATTTAGCATTTAACAAAATCTGGCTATTTTAACTAAAGTCTTGATGATCATGATGATCATGTAGCTGCATTATCACTGCTCTTTTGGTATTCATGTTTATAGATTCAGAACATGTTACTTGGTAAAAATCAATAGATGAATAAACATCTTGCAAGAATAATGTGTTGCTCTGAGATGTGTCAGAAAAGAATGACTGAATTATTACTTTAACGGCTGACCGGTCCAAATGTGTCACCTCTCCAGTGGCTCTTTCACGTTTCCAATAAAACCTATAAACTGTTCACTGCTGGAACGCAGGTCAACAGGAACTCACACACATGTGCACACGTGTGTCTGTGCATGTGATTTTTAGTGCACATGCACTCGTACAGACAGCCAAAAGCATTTCCCACTGCACCTCCAAGCGAATGCTTCACATTGACACATGTCTGTATGTGTTAATCACAGATGTCTATTTCTCCCCCACTTTGGCCTTCTCCAGACCTCCCATGGCTCTTCCCTCGTCTCCCTGCCCAGAGCAAGTACAGCACAGGTGACACAAGGCGGCATGACTCGCACACCACACATCCATCAGTCTGCGAAAATCAGCAGGAGAGCTAAAATGAGCTAAAATTAGTGATTTATTACTCAGAGCAGGCAAACTGCTCAAAGTTATGCAAGAATGTACTTGGCTTATATGTTTTAATTATATTTGGCATAATCAATATTTTCTGGTTTGTGCCTTCTCCTTTAGACATCTCGCAGAAGATTCATGTTTTATTCAGGATATCCTAATTTTCCATTTAAGGTGACTGCTTCTCTCACATTTGTTTTATCAGTATGTTAATATCGGATATAGAGCGGTGACCTGTCTTGTTTAAGTGGGAGTAATGGGCAGAGTAACATCTTCGTTCTGACATGTGGCCTCTGGATTTCTGTGCATCTTTCTCAGTGCTGTAGGCCCTGTAGCTCTGTCTGATGTCCGCTCACGCAAACACAAGCACTCTCCACGTACAAGAGCGTGCCCACTCGCACAGACGCACACATAGATTTGCTGCAATTAGAGTCATATGGTGTGAACTTACAGCCTCCCACGATTTTACCCAATAAGGTCACTGTGTGGATGAAGAAAAACAAATATTTCCAATACTGCAAGTTGCCTGTTTTTCTAGCCCACTTTGCAACCGAGGCTCTTTCCATGCACCAAACAGTGAATTTAATCTCTTTTTTTTATACTTTTGAATACACTGCATCCTCACCTCTTCTTCTTATTTCGTCTTATTTCCCATTTGTGCAATATATGAAATGTGAAAGAGGTTAATACAATGTCGGGGATATTGCTGCAGATCAAGAGATAAAACAGCAGAGTCACGAAAACTGATGAACAGAAGTATAAAGCAGCAATCGACGGTGCGTGTGTGTATAAGATGTAAAACCGGATTTGCAGTCATCGTCTTTTTCACATTTTATCCTGTGTTTGCTAACAAAGATGTTTGTTTTTCTTGCCAGATAATTGAATTCCATTAATGCAGCAAGTACGCAGGTCTTTTAACTAAGAAGTGGTTTGATCTTTATTTAAAGTGTGTCACTTTTGAGCTCTATTAGGCACTGGTCTTCTTTCGGATGTGCGCAAAGCACTGGGGACGCAGCACTTTAAAAGGTCACTAATGCACTCAGCCCGCTGAAGGGGAAAAAAAGGTATGTTGGATGTTTGTTTGTGCTTTTTTATCTTTCTTTACAGTGAGCTCTCCAGAGATGCCGTTCCACAACATACAAAGATGCGGCGGGACTGCAGCTGTGAAACGGGGCAGAAAGGGAGAAGGTGCGAAACATTTGCTGCAGCGGAAACCTGCCCGTTCCCGCCTGCAGCATGTACTGTAAAAGGCCACGCTGAACATCAACAGACAATAAGTAAAAATAAAAATGCACAAATATTTTGTGCGGGAGACGGCAGATACGAGTTAAGTGCACTAAACAGAAGGAGGGTTAACGGTGTCTGGTGTTCTGGGAGTCGGCGTTTATTCCGCTGTGGCTGCTGCAGAGTTAAACAAGTAGCAGGGTAGTGGAGCTGAGAGCCGGGGGTCACAAAGCAGCACTAGGTGACGGCGGACCTGCAGATAAGAGCCTGCGCGGCTCAGCACCACTCGTTTCCCCAGTTCAGCGAGTGACTGCAGAGTACACCTGCCCTGGCAGCTTCAGACCATCCGGGGACAACTGGGAAATGCTTCTTTCTCAACCGCAACCCAAACTGACAAAGCGAATCATCTGCAGCGGTATGAGCAAACAGAGCGAGGGTGGCAGTACTGTGTTTACGCGTGTTTGTGTGCGTATAGTAAACTCCCCAACTTGGCGAGACGAATCCGGTCCACCAGCAGCTGTCTGCTTACCTAACCTTTGTGTTTGTCATAGCGAGTGAAAGGTAAGGGCACAGTAAGGAAAGAAGAAAGTAGGTGAAAAGAATAAAGTGGGAGAAAAAGGTCAGGCTGGGCATAAACAGGAAGTGATAATGCTGGAATGCATGTGCGTCAACTTTGTAGTAAATGCCACTTCACAATGAAATAAATGTCAAAGTAGGCAAATAAAAACAAATCAGGATGCTTCAGTAAGACCTGGATGTTAAAGGTCCTAAAAAAAGAGATCACTTAATCATTAGTTAAATCATTCCAAAAGCTAAGGAACATTAAAAAACTAGAATATAATTCATCGATCCATCAATCTAGACCACTGTTGTTCCTCATAGAAAAGTATTATCAATTAAGCAAACTATATTTAGCTCCATATTTGCAATAAGCAGTAATTTCAGCATTTGCAACATGTGACAGTTTGCATTGTGGGCATTTCAACTAAAAATAGTGTTCATTTCTTGAACCTAGCATTTCACGATGGTCTCCCCTCAACTGCTAAACTCATACATAATGTATAAAATTCAAAATTACAGCTCCCGAAATAATGGCATATGGTAAAGATGCTGCGCTATATATACGTGGTAAATCTGGCGTGCTGCTGAGCCCAGCCTGTGCTCGTCTGCAACGCTGGAATAAAGCGGCCCCATCACGTTAGCGCACAGCGTCAGTTACGTCAGTTGCTTCTCAGAAGTAAACGGGCAAACGTAATGGAGAAGAAGAAAAAAAAATCATCTGCCACGTGTCTTCACTGGAAGAAAAAATGTTCAGTCAAAACACTGGAAAAAAGAAAATAGAGAAGGTTGTTATGTAATCAGACTTGTTTAAGAAAGATGCTGCCTGGACCACAGAAGGAAATGAATAACCCTCTAGATAATTACCTGAAGCTGTGTTTGTTGTTTTGTCTTCAATCTAATCATTTACACAGTTATAACAAAAGCAATGTTGCATCAACTCTTGAACAAAAACAAACGGTTTAGATGCTGGCAGTGACTTCACACACTTTCACCGCTCCAGTACCTGTTTAACACCCCCTTCCTTCAGCGTAACAGCAGTTTCTCCTGCGCCTGCGGGTGCAGTTTTTCTTTTGTGTCGCTTCTCATATGTCACACTACAGATTAATGATCAGATAAATTCTGATACTCGTGTTATCGAGATTCTGCCTCAAATTACGATTTTCAAAAAATGGAAAAAGATAGAAATAAATAAATCAAAAGAAGGAAAGCATTTTGGAACTAAGTTCTGGATGACAAAGTTTCAAAAACAACATAGTGGCGTGCAAGTTCAACTTCGTGGTGTCTGAAAGAGAGAAACCACTGGCTGGAGACTTGAATCCAAACTAGGAAACAAGTGTGTGGCATCAGTTCAGTGCCAAACGTATTACAGGTCAAAACCCCAAATCTGAGAATCAAAATTCAAACTTTAGGATACAAAACCCAGAACCAGTAACCAAGAGATCAAACTCTTTAAACGTGTGAGGTCATCTTTCTACACCACATTCTTCTTTTCTCACCATCAGTTCTAAAACAACAGTTTTTGGACCTTCCTACAATTGCACTTTTCTTCCTTTTGTGGTTGCAGTTCTCAGGAATTAGTGTCAAACCAGCACCATGTCAATCTACAGCAGGGAGGCGGGACATAGTCGAGATTCAATTCAATTCAATTGTATTTATATAGCGTCTATTACAACAGAAGTTGTCTCTAGAGTCTGGGCGCTTTCCAGAGACCCAGGACATGAGATCTAGTACCTCACCGGCTACTAAACAACTTTGTCTAAGATTAACAATTTTATCATATATGATAAAGAAGTGACATTAAGAAAGACATTATTGCCTCGGCATTGCTGGTTCTCCGTGTCTGAGACAAGCAAGTTTTTGCCGCTCTGATGCCGACTTTAAGGCGCTGAGTGAAGGCAAGAATAAAGATGATTGCACTCTGTCTTAGAAATTTAGATTTCTTAGTTACAAATTTTGGGATTTTGATTCAAAATCTACTTGGTGTTGAATTAACACCATACACGTGCATCCGTCACTTCATAAGAGTCGTTCTAGCCCAGTCTAGGCTCTGGTTTGACCCAGACCTGTGGGCGGAAACTTCATCTGATTGGTTGTATGCCTGACCCGAACCATCCAGAGGACGTTTCTGCTGCATCCATCTGCATTTTTATCAGTAGGAGGTTCATGGTGGCAAGATCTATTCAGTTAATTGGAACTTCACTGGTAAATGACAATGTTTTGTTTTTATGCTTTTAGTTCTGCCCGACGAGACTCCCGCCGACTGGAACACGTGATGGGGCTGCTTCATCTTCAGACATCGTGATATCTCCTCCGAGTGTGGATGCTATGACCGTGATGACTCACCGTCTCAGCACTTGGAGACAAAACACGTGATGACGTTCAGCAATAACCGTCTGCTCCTCCTCTCATCAAGGACATGAATAGAAGCAGCTCTGGAGGTATTGGGAAGACTTAATGGGACTCCTTTGAAGATGTGGGGACTTCTCTCCTGGTGCCGCTGCTCCTCGAGGACACGGTTCATCCTTAGCCAGTGAGTGGGGTGAACACTAAGGGTGCCAAGAATGTGAGAATTATTTCCCTGACAGAGCCCGGTAAACCACTCAGTAGTTTTTTTCTCGCCCAGAACAGTTGATGACTGTATAGTGAATCAGCAATAACAAACTGTTTCAAAGGTCCCTTGATTTATGAATTAAACTCCAAAGTTTGCTCGCATCACTCCTGTCATCTGCCCGTAGAGATCCACACATGGATTTTATAGATAACTGTATCCTATTCTGGAGCCTTCCCTGTTTACATCAATGAGTAGCATACAATGATGATGTTAGGTTCCTGAAATCTGTAGACAACATGGCAGATACTGAGAATCTGCTCAGAAGATGGGTGTTGAGCAGGTGCTCTGTATGCTGCTCTGATGAAAACCTCACACTCAAAACTCACAAGACCATGGAGAGGATATCAGACTTCAGGAAGTCCGGAAGAGCCTTCTGCTGGCTGTGGAGTCCTTTAGGTTCTTAGGTATCCTGGTCACTCGAGGCCCAACGTGGACGGTCAGAACAGACGATCCCACGCGATCCATTTACCTCATGAATGTTTAGGTGCCCTACAAGTTTCAGGAGTGCAATAACTACTCGCATTCTTCTCAGACACAGATCCTGTTGATTTGGCTGTTTGCTACACAGCAGGAGGGAAATAAATGTGACCATTAAGGGGCCTTTTAAATCCCATTAAAATAACATTAGCTCGGGATACGTTAGAGCACGAATCAACACAAGACGTGTAAAACATGAGATGCAACATGCTAAACTGCTGGCTTTGTCTCGTACTCTGCAAGTTTTAAAGGATTACCGTGTGAGTTATACCAGGTTTCCCACGTATGCTTCAACACCACACTGGGGCTAGACTGGTTCCCTCCATCTATCAAACAACACTTTTTATTATTATGAATATTCATTCAATACTGCTTAGATTATTAAACAAACCAAGTATCATCAGCACACTGCGTAACTTTGCACATACTGTATGCTACGTTGCCCCGAGCTATTTGATTTTTTTTTCAACTTTTGATTACATTGTTGCTTCCAGTTATTTTATTCTTATTAATTATAGTAACTTCATAAGAGCCTTTCAGACTTCATTAACTGAGAAAAAGAGTCCAAGTGCACACACATACCTGGTAGCAAAGTTCTGATTGTGAAATAATTTCACTGTCAGAAGCAAACTGCCTGTTTGCAGCACAATGTGTGTTTACATCCCATCGCTGCTGTTTGGATGCGCTCTCTTCCTTCTCTGTGACTCTGTGAATTTTGCCTCCTGTGACCCTGCTGATGAAACTTACTACAGATCTGTTGTAACATCTGCCAGACAGACACGTCACAAAACCATCAGGTAAAGAACCTGCAGATGGATATTCTCAGAGTGCCTTCAGAATGAATATCTAATTCCAAAAACATTGTGAGGAAACAATTCAATACTCCCAAAGAAAAGATCAGTTTCTCCAAACCTTCACTATTTAACACCCTTTCTAACTGATCGAACTGTTACCTTGATGTATCTATGTCCTCTAATTATATCATCTTTCACATACAGTAGCCCGTAGCACTCGCAGATGAGTAGTGGCAATTTAGGGGTGCTTCCCATTTGTCCTTTGGGGGACAAAAAGTGCATCCACTTTCAATTCTTTCCTTATTACTAAGTCTTTGAATTAGGTGAATAAATCCTGAAAGGAGCTGCAACATATGACATGTCTCGTATCTAGGTGTCATTATTTATTTAACGAAACAGGCGTGTGTGTGTGTGTGTGTGTGTGTGTGTGTGTGTGTGTGTGTGTGTGTGTGTGTGTGTGTGTGTGTGTGTGTGTGTGTGTGTGTGTGTGTGTGTGTGTGTGTGTGTGTGTGTGTGTGTGTGTGTGTGGACAAACTGAGCATTCTTGCGTGGCTTCTGCAACAATAAAGAGGGATAGTTGCCTCCAGGTGCATCTAATCAAATGCATGTGATTAATGGATCATGAGCAAATGTGACAGTTTGTTGGTCTGGAGCATTCAGGTGGAGCGTTAACGATGCCAAGAAAGAAAGAGACATCAGCGGTGATCTTAGCCGTCTAGTGGGAAGGTTTAGAAATCCATCGTTCTACATGGAAACCATTCAACACAATTTTGACATTGTCAGGAGTGAATGCCTCACTAAGTTCACTCAAAGGACAGAAGACATAATCACAGTCCAAATAATGTTCCGACCCAGGGCACAGGAACAGAAACAGCTGCTGTTTTTTCGCAATTCTCTTTGGGCCGATCCTTTCGCCTTGTCCATCCACAGCAGGAAAGCCCCAGCTGGATCCTTTTCTGTGTTCTGGCCATGACGTTTGGGCTTTCTCATGCTAGCCACATGTTAGGTTGATATTGGAAACATGAACATATGTCGTTTGTGTCGCCGCAGTTTCAACTATCACCTGATAACAACAACTTATGCAGATTCCAGAGCTGAAACTAAATTTTTATTAACTTTTAGTGCAGTATTTACTTTGATATGTTTTTTTCAGGTTGCTTTTTTTTCAACCATCCCTTCATCTTTTTTTTTGCTTTGTTTGTATTTTTATTGATATTTGACCACCATTTAGCTCTATTTTACATATTGCTTTATTTCTACACTTGTCTTCTTTATATTTTGACGTTGCCCTGTAAACCACTTTTGGATTGCACTCTTGCTTATAAAGTATTATATACAGTAACTACATCTGAATTGAATCCTGTGGACTTAAGAAGCTAAAACACATCTTGAATGAATAAATTAGATTTTTGAAGAAAACAGGTTGCAGAATTTAATTAAAGCAACAATTCTCTGGTTGTTACTCACAATATAAATAAATCATCATCTGGGCCAGTTTTGTCGTATGTTTCTGGTAAGAAAGCAGTTGCTGATCATCAAGTACGTTCTTGCAACAAACATCACACCATCTGTTTAAAAAAAAAGAAAAAAAATATGAACACCATCAATGTCCAATGGCCTTTCCCGTGGTATTTTTTATGTTCAGTATTTGCCAAAAAATAAAAAAAATCAAGGCCTGGGAGGCACCGACTTTTTATTCTATTAATTTATTTTTCTAAGCTGAACTGGTTGAAAACATACTCATAACTTTATTAACTGTGTGTATCTAATAAAATGACTAGTGAGTGAAATGGATGTACACATATTTTATTTTTAAAAGAGGGGGGGGGGACCCCACAATGGTCACTGAAATAACTTGAAACTGACAAAAGTAATACTACATCATTTACTGAAACTCACATATAGCTTTTGAATTGTGGTTCAATAATGAAAGTAGCCTAGAGAAATTAGGTACCACTGGAAAATAATGACATGTAGAACTAAAGTGTGTCCTATAATTAGCCTCTTCAGTCTTTCAGTCAGTCATTCTGCCAGTCTAACACACCTGTGTGTGTGTGTGTGTGTGTCTCTGTGATTAGACTGTTGGATGCCAGAGGAAAATGATCCACTGAGGTGTGAATCCCTCCCTTAAGAGCAAGGCAGTATAGACTAGCATAGCAGCCAGTGTCACATCCCATCTCTGCCAGGTCTGAGGAATGTCCAGTGCTTGACGCTTGTCCAATCTAAACTATCTCAAGCTCTCCCCTCCAGCTTCGCGCTGGCTAATCTCTCCTGACACCTTACACAACCCCAACAGGGAATCACTCTACCCTGAAAACAATCCTGCTCTCCTCCCTCTTCAATCCAAATCAGCAACAGCCTGCCTCTCTCTCTCTGTCTGTCTTCCTTAGATTTCACTTTCCTTCTCCTTCCCTATCTTTCCCCTCCCATTACTTCCCTCTGTGGCTTACTCTTTCTCTTGCGTTTCCATCTGTCTTTGTCAAACTATATTCTGTTCCTCGCCCGTCTTGCTCCGTCGGTCCCCTCCCTGTCTTTTCTTTTCTTTTTTTTTTTAAACTCCATCGTCACTTCCTTGCGAGGTATACCTGACTTCTGTTGATGAGTATTTGCTAAGGCACTGTGATTGGAGATTGGGGAACAGCTGCATTCTCCTGGGGGCTCATCTGCATTCAGAAACTGCTTTTTACTCCACTGGTGGATGTTGCTAAAGTTGGAAGGTCTTCATCTGCGAGTGCACCTTTTCAGACGGAGCGAAACTCCACAAGAATGCTTGAGGGAGGGATAAACACAGACATCTCTCCCTGGGTACTCGTCTCCCTAAATATACTTTTGTTTTTTGAGGGGGAGAAAAAAAGGAAAGATGAGGGACTTGCTGATGGGATCTATTTTTATTGTTTTCTCCAAGTCCATTATGAAAAGATGCCACACAGAACAAGAGAGGCGGATTTTTAAACCTATTGTTTGCTTCACTTGTAGTAAGATCCTTCCCAGATCACTCTCCCTCATTAGTGCATTCAAGATTCAATTTCAAGATACAAATTCCCATGAGACAAGTAACTCAAAAAAATCCCATTTATTATTTAAATGTAATCAACTTTTCCAAAAGATAAGATAAACAAGTCATAGATTTCAATTACAAGCTGCTTGTTCTCATATTTATAGAGGCTCCACCCTACAGAGCACAATCTCATTGGCTGCTGAATAAAATATCTGTCATTGGCTGTAGCACAGAATACCGCAACTCTGAAAAAGAACAATGTAGTTATGGCACAGCACATGCTAGAAATGCAGACACACACACACTGAAACGCACGTACACAAACACACAAACACGCACACACTCCAACGTGCAGTCAAAGTAGGCAAAGTCACTCACCCAATCATTTTCATTCTCAAGCAAGTTGTCAGGCCGCTATGTTGACTAAATATTACCATAATTCCTGTATGTCATTGAATATGCAGCTAATGAATGGATGACATCCAGTGAAGACACTGAAATGGAAAAATTGCCCATTCACTGTGGTTGAATGCCTCCTCTGCCTGCCCGTCTCCTGTCTCTTCCCTTCTGTGTGTATTTGTGACTTCCTCCACCTCACCCTCTGCTTCAGAAGTAATACTTTTTTATCTTTTTTTCCCCCCCGTTTTATTTGCAGAGCAGGATAGCTCGGAGGTCGGCTCAGCAGAGGAAAAAGAAAGGATCAACGCCCTTCCACCAAATTACCTCTGAATCTGAAGATTTACTTCTTCACATGGCTGCTTGTGCCAAGTGGAGCATCTGCATGAAGCTAGAACAATGAAAATATGATTTCAACTCCACTTTATTCCAAAGATCAGCAGGACATTGTGCGACAGTGTGAAAAACAGTGTGAGGTGCTTTGTAAGGGATATTGTCTATAAGAGATGCTTACTTTTCCAGATATATTGGAAGTGCAGAATGTATTTTATTCTCCACATTGATAACATATAGTTGTCTTTTTAATACCCAGCGATAAAGAAAAACACCCACTGCAATAAAATACTGAAAAGTCTTCATTTAAATACTTCTTTTCCAGTTGTTAGATCTTTGTGCTGCATACAAATAACATCTCTCATTCAAACAGGATATCTTCACAAGGGACAAATATGTTCTCTTTTTTTTTTAAATCTCTTTTGTATATAATAGTATTTATGTCTACAAATTAAAAGCACAATCTTAATTGCACAGAACGACACTACATGTTTCAGTCAGTCATATCCACTGATGGTACAGCTGACTGCTGCCACTGTGGAGAGAAGAGGTGCGATCATCCACTTTTGGAGGGTTTTTTAGTTTTGTTCATATTTCTGTGCAATGGAGCAGGGTTAAAGAGGAGAGAAACTAAAAGTGAGGAGCTTCTGACACATGAGTTGTGGCAAGGAGTGAAGAAAAACCAGCCTATCTAACATCCCACTCCTCCCTTGTTACCCGCCAGCCCTTCTCACTGCGTCCTCGGGAGCTTTGCATCCAGGCTTGGCTGCAGAGCCCAGATATCTTGGCTGATGGATATGTAGCAGAGGTGTCTGTGATGATGGAAAGAATTAGGAAAACTAGAGCATTCCAGCTTTTAACACTTACACACTCTCCCCCCGTCATACAACTCCTGTCTCTGAGTCTCTTTCCTATCTGACAGTCTCTGTGTTTGTCTTTTTTCTCAGTCTGCATAGAGGATGAAGCCGGAGAAGGTGCTGTATTTGTTGTTGTTGCCACCGTGGGCTTTGCCTCCATCTAGTTTGATGTAAACCTCATCGCCTGCATCCAGGTGGAGGATGACACTGTTGGAGGCGTAGTCATAGTTCTGGTCCGCGTCTTGAGCGATGGCGCTAGCACGAACCTGCAGAAACAGAGGAGGACGATTATGTAGAAGGACGGCATTGTCGCATATAAGCCTATACCTAATCAGGACAGTAGCCTTATCCACTACCTAAAACTGTCCGTTGGTCACCATTCTGTCTTCCCATTCATACAAATGAATGTGTGAAGATGTATAAACCATCCATCTATCTGTTTTCTACACCCACTTCTTTCTGTTCGGTGTCACAGAAGGCTAGGACTTATCCCAGCTGTCACTGGGTGGGAGGCAAGCAAAAAGGGATCTGGACAGGAAGTAAACTTGGAACAAAGGCTTCATAGAAAGAGAGGACAGTGGGGAAAAACTGTGGACAAAACAACATGGTTCGCAGTATGAGGTGCTCATCAGAGAGAAAATTGAGGAAAAAATAGCATAACATTAAAAGAATTATAAAAAATCAACAGGGATCACTTCAAGAAAAGCAAAAATATTTTTTTTTCAACAAGAATCTTGGGAATTTAATCTGCATAATGTAAAACTAGAGTTTATATGTTGGTCTGTGTTTGCTGTTGTCTTGCTGAGTGTATTTTTACATGAGCATGCATGTGCAGCACGCTAGTGTGACTACAGGGCGTTTGGTGCCGTTTCTTAATAATCTGTCCTGGGTAAAACAACCGACAAACACGGTGCGTCCCTTGGGCGGAGAGTATAGATTCAGAGCCACTTGAGTCCTGAAACAGTAGCTTTTATATTCATGCGTTTGTTTGTGTGCGAGAGAGGCAGGAATGAAAAATGCCAAAAGCAGCATGTTTCAGAGACAATAGCTGCTAAATGTTTTATCTGAAAATGTCATTTTATATACATACAATTGCCCCTTAGCCTGCTTTTGTCAACATAAAAGCTGGAGAATGTTCAAGTCAACAGACATCAGCAGGGTTAGGGGCCTTAACAATATAATTTGTATATTTAAAGATTATTATAATTATTATTAAAAGATTATTATAATTTGTGTATTTAAAGATTATTCTGCATGCTCCAGGAAGCATGTGGTTCGTTGCAGATTATATTGTTTTTAGACTTCAATTTTAACGCCTAAAATGTCAAATTCAAAGCTCTACATTAGGCTTTACATAGCTTTTTAAGATCATAATGACAGTGTCTGAGATGCATGTTTTTTTTTAAAAAAAAGCCCCTTCTCTTAAAGTATATAATATATTTATATATAAGGAGTATACAGACTTTCTGCCTTTTTTGCGTGTGTTTCATATTATATTTCTGTGGGACAGATTTCCTGAAGTACAGACATCGATGATGACTTTTACAGCGTAATGGTGCCACTTTATTTCAGACTGGAAGCAATAAACTCCTGAAACAAACAAGATGTGGCTTAAGCTCATTCCAGGTGGAGTATCGTCAGTGCCAACTAATGTTTACATCTCGTAAAATGTCAATACTAATTGGGTGCAAATTGTTTTAAAACCAAGCATTGACTTAATTTCCACAGCATGTTTCCACTTTGGCTATTTTCTGCCTGCAGAAGATGAACATTTTAATATAATTGTGTACACTAACTAACTAATCATGTACAGTTGTGGAGCTACAGCCTCTTTCAGAGACTTTAAAAGTATAGTCTGTGGTAATTGTCTTCTGAATTCAAACAGCTCCCAAGGGAAGTAGGCCGGCTCTGTGGTAAATAAAACTCTATATTCATCCACTAGTTACTAATTGTGGAGAACTGGTAGGTTTGAGGGGAGTTTATTTTCCGTCTCTTTTCTTTTTTGGAGCTGTTATACTAAAAAATGTGCCCAAAAGCAGCACAATGAAATGTGTTAGAATAAACAGTGAAGCTGCTGCCAGATAGACAATGAGCTGCAGCCTCTCATCAACCCTCCATCACTGGAGGTTCATGTTTCAGTTCTGTCTTCACTGATCGTTTGCACCTCTACTGTATTTCAAATTACAGTTTGTCATTATGAAATCATCACAAGAGCTCCGATGTGCAGCTTGTACAAAACACGACAAGTACAAATGTGGCACAGTGTCCTTTTAAACTGTTAGAATGAGAGGAGCAGCCTCTGTGACCTAAATTGAGCGCAATTGAACAAGAAAATCATTATTTTTTTTATTTTTTTTATAGTGGGGGATCATGTTTGTCTTTGAAAGTAGGCGGTTGTTAAATAAGCCTATTAGTTATTTAGTCTGGTCAGTAAGGTTGAGTCAAGATCGATAGTTTACATGCATTTGAAAAGTTTCCGTGGCTCATTATGGGGACTCTAAAATCAACACTGGTCTGGTCAGACCTGCTCAGAGTACAAAGCTTTAAATTAAGGGCTCTTCAGAAGGATGGCAACCGGCCGGGCCGACACGCATCATAGAGAAAGCTCAATAATTAGATGGTCTGCTAATGCGCTACGGACACCAGGCACATTGACAAATGTGAGGAGACGAGAGGTGAGCTGCTGCGAGAGATCAGCACCAAAATAAAACCAAACGCCTCAACCTCGAGGGCAGCTGAAGCATGCTCTCATTACATTCAGATATACCAAAAATCAATAAATGAATGAGGTTTTAAATATATATTCACAGTATACTGCTTAAATGTTTTTCCTAAAGTTTCTTTTATTTTTTGTAATTTTCTCTACAACCTTAATGGCCATAAAGCATGAACTCTTCCTCCTCTTCTTCTTTGTAAAAAGCTGCAACTGAAAACATCAAAATGTGCGGAGGATGTGCAGAGGCGTGAAAAGTCTTATTAAAAATAGCAAATGTAAAGCTTTCATGAACTCATTACCCAGCAGTTTACATGACAACATTGAAACACCCATCTTTGTGACATAAATACTTAAAGAATAGGTTTATGATTTATTTTATTTATTTATTTTTAAGGGTGCATTTGAATTGAGTTTCAGAGAAAGCGGGACAGCTCTTAAGGCAGCATCCCCTCACTGGTTTTCATGTTTGGGGATAATGTACATATTTCTAAGATCTTGCAGCCACAACGTTCCTCGTGATCCTACAGCGAGAAAAAACATGACGTGATTCTACTTTAACATGTATGAGAAACAGTTTTAAATGTAATAAAATGAGTCTAAATGTTAAATTAGTTCAAACTGTTTTTTTTCCTTCCTCAGCTCAGTATTATTAATTTAGGCACAGCTTTTCCTGTATTTTGAATTTTCTGGAAAGCCCCCTAGAAATGATCAGATGGTAATTTCTCAGAGTGATTCTCTCTTCTTTTTCCTTTTCCCTTTTTTTCATTTCCTTCAGCTCATTCAGTTAAACATGAGGCAGGAGATCCGGGCTGACTTCTGTTCTTCTTCTTCTCTACCGTCGACTTAAGGGTTTTAAAAAAGAAAAGCAAAGAAAGGATGTAAAATGAGTTTCAACCTTCACGGGGACGGAGTTATTTGTGCATTGAGTTATTTCTGTACAGGACATTCATGTCCTAGAAATCTGAAAATAAAAAGACTTCACTGCCACAATTAAACCTTTTTAAAACACAACAAAAACTTGAATCTGTCATTGGAGCCTTCGGCTTAACAAACACGAGTAAAAAGGAAAAAATTAGGATTTTAAATTCAATGCCAGTGAAATAAGTAAATACATGTTTGAGGAATAAATAACATGAAAGATTTTGCAGTCCTAAGATTAATAGTTAAAGATGAGGGTGTCAGGGTTACGTACAAAAAGGAGCAAGAATGGGTGTCTCTGGCCTTTGTACTGAACTATCAAAGAATCGAAGAAATTTTTTTTTAAATGGCAATAAACGTATGTTTTTATACATCTCCAGTGAGTAATATTGAGTGAGAATGTTTAGGGAGACTATAAAGACCAAGGACGGCTGTCACTGTTGGAAGCCACTTGACCCTTGAACCCTCAGATGGCACTGTACGGGAAACCGTCACGCCTCTGTGGTCAATGCGTCCACATCGGCGCAGGGTAACCTTGGAATACCGCTGTTACTCAACACGGCCAATCCTGAAAGCTAACCTGAAAGCATATTGAGTAAAAATAAATCCACATATCAACTCAAAACATAAATGCTACCAAGATTATTTTTTCTTTTGCGATTTGGGAAAAACAGGTGACGTTTCTACGTGCCAAAGCTGGGAAACCGCTCAGGGCGGTTACACGTTTAATGTGATAAAACCTCAGTTTGTGTTGGTGTGATGGATGACGTGGTACAAGTCCCAAGGGACAATTAGTAATGTGTGTTAGTAGTAATGAAATTATATCTCATATTATACAAAAAATAGGTATATTAAGTTTTCTGAGCCCAGTAAGTGCAGTAAATTAACAGTTTTTAAGTAGTTTTTTGTGAGATTGCTTCATTAAATGTTGTAGATCTGCATAACTATTACACACTCTGGTGTGATACTGCATTCAAGAGATGTGCAGTGGAATTTAGGGACACGCACTATCAAGGCAACATTTTTTCGCAGGATGTCTGTGGTTATTTCAGCACTGCAAGGCCAGACTTCTTTTTGCAGGACTCACAACAGCTAGCGTGGCTTCCTGAATGCAGAGTGCGATGAGGAAAGGGGTCAGACATTGACAAGTACAGTTCAGCTATCGAAATCTTTCATTCAGCAACAATGATTGAAAAGGTGTCACTCAACACCAGGGGCGGGAGTGGGGCCTACTCCACCCGCGTTCCCTCGCCGGCCTGGGGCGGGGTGGTCGCGGTGCCCGGGTCCTGGCGGGGCTCGCTGTGCTGCATGGGGGGCTACCTGGCGGTGCTGGACAACCCCCGGGGAGTGGGAAATGATGAGTGAATGAGTGTCCTTGTCTTTGTCGGTGAGTGTGGGTATGAAAGGGTCCTGCGATGGAGGACGCACAAATTTTGGGCCTCCATCGGCAGGACAAAAAAATTAATAATTAGGGCCCGAGCACTGACAGTGCTGACTATTGTATCTGTAGGAATTTTTGTTTTTTTTCGTTTTTCTTTTTATTTCTCCGACGAAATGAGGGCCTTTTTGCCCCCCTAAACGTGCCCCAAAAGTCACCAAATTTTACACGCAAGCCAGGCCTGGCGAAAAATTTGATATTTAATGGTTTGCATTAATGGGCGTGGCAAAATGGCTCAGCAGCGCCCCCTAGAAAACTTCGTTCCTCAAGCCCCACAATACGGTTTGACGTACATGCACGAAAATCGGTACACACCTGTATCATGTTGCAACTTAAAGAAAAGTCTCTTGGCGCCATGGCCGAAACCGAACAGGAAGTCGGCCATTTTGAATTAATCGTGTAATTTTGGCGCAATTTATGCCATTTCTTCGGCCGTTTCTTGGCCCGAACCGTAACGTGCACCCCGGTGTGTTATACTGTACATCAAAATCTGCGTCTCGATCCTGCGATGATCAACATTACTTTTCTCATTCAAAAGCGTTACCGTGGCGACGCTAGATGCCAAAAAGCGCGTCCCCCTTCATCTGATTGGTCCATATTTGATAGTTCCTACTTTCTGCCATAACTTTTGAATGGTTTGACATTAAACTTTGGGTAGAGACCAAAAGGACAAGATCGCGGATACAAGCGGCCGAGATGAGTTTCCTCCGCAGGGTGGCTGGACGCTCCCTTAGAGATAGGGTGAGGAGTTCGGTCACCCAGGAGGAGCTCGGAGTCGAGCCGCTGCTCCTTCACATTGAGAGGAGTCAGCTGAGGTGGCTTGGGCATCTGTACCGGATCCTCCTGGACGCCTCCCTAGGGAGGTGTTCCAGGCATGTCCCTCCGGGAGGAGACCCCGGGGAAGACCCAGGACACGCTGGAGAGACTATGTCTCTCGGCTGGCCTGGGAACGCCTCGGACTCCCCTCGGAAGAGCTGGAGGAAGTGTCTGGGGTGAAGGAAGTCTGGGCATCCCTGCTGAGGCTGCTGCCCCAGCGACCCAGTTCCGGATAAGCGGTGGAAAATGGATGGATGGATGAACTTTTGAATGGTGTGACATAAAGACTCGTGGGTGGTGTCATCGGACATGGTTTTGACTGCTTGAACATAATTGGTGCAAATTAGCCCCACCCCTTCTTCTGATCGGTCGATATTTGATAGTTCCTATTTTCTGCCATAACTTTTGATATAGAGAGTCGTGGGTGGTGTCATTGGACTCGGTTTTGAGTCCTTGACCTTTATGGGTGAAAATTGCGTGCTCGAGGGCCCGTTCATCGTTGCGGCCTCGCAGGTGGTGGGTTGCTCGCTCCGCAGTTTTGGGGGTTAGATAGTCACTCTAGCATAGCCTAGCTTTGATTGGGTCCCGGGATCTGGGATAGTTGCTGCTCGTGTCTCTGCCTGTTCCCGTGTGTCTGTTTGTTCTCTTGTAGATTTCCAGTGCTCGTTATGCGCTTGCACAGTGGATGTCACCCCCCCGCCCCCAAAAAAGGATATGTATGTATATATATGTATATATGTATGCATGTATATATATATTAATAAAATAAATATATGTGACATATTTAAAAATATATCATATATATTTTATATCAAAAATGCACATATATATTCTTTAGGTTCTTACCAGCATGGTATTAACCATTAATATATGTGCAGACAAGGTAAAAAAATAAAAAAAAGAAAAGGAGAGAGAAAACTGCAACTACGCTCATCTTCAATTCTCAAAAGAGTAAAAAGGGAAATTTAAAGGGAAAGATGTTATAACACAACCTTAAGCGGTGTCTGTCTTTAATTCTGCTTTTAAACTCTTACTTTTGAACGCATCTTTTAAAATGTTTTTATTTGAAGCACTTTGAGTTGACTTGTATATGAAATGTGCTAAACAAATTAACATGCCTTGCCTTGTTTTTAATGTCTTAAGACACAATGTCAGTCATTGAATTCCTTTTTCCTTTCTTTATTTTATGGAAAGTTCCAATGATTTTTAAAATATTGCAGGTTTTAGTTTTGTTGCATTTTATAAAATGTCACAACTTTTCTGTAAATGTGTTTTTTTACTTCTTGGTTATTAAGTGACTCACATCATTGCGAAGAAAATTAGGTGTCAAGGTTTTGCAAATTTCTTAAGAGCTGTTTCTGTTGAACTTTAAGTCCAGGATGATAACAGTGTGATCAGCTTGGATACACGGGCGATATAGAATATTGTAGATTTTATTTTTTGTGTTTATCCAGATGATTAAATCTGGGACGGCTCATATCAAAGTGCAAACAAAGCCCCCCGTTCTGATTCAGAGATTCCAACCGTCCAGTGCTTCTTAATATGATCTGACGTGCCACGAGTGTGCAAAGTCAACACCATGTTATTAGAGGGTTAGCGCCTCGGGCTGCGGGAGAGGCAGGTGATGATGGCTCTGGAGGATTTGTCATTTGGGATTTTAATGAAACTTTATCAAAATATTTGCTTTGCTATACATACATGCACCGAACCAGGGAACCTTTGACAATGTCACAGATGTAAATTTCAAACATTTATTTTACTTTAATTCTGGCTGTTGAGAGAAACAATAATTTGCCTCAGACAGAGACAGGATAATTTCTCGAAACCCCTCTTTACCCGCATTATATTTTGGATTGATTTTATTTTGCTCTAATGCTTTTTTCATGTCTGCTTTTCGAGACGAATTGCCGCAGCCTCGCCTCCTTTGTTTGTTTTCAATGATGCGCATGCATGAGTAAAATTTACCACTATTTTTAAAATGATGATGAGGAAGCTCCTTCCGGAGTAGATGTTGTTTTGTTTTTTTTTGTTGCCCCCCCCTGTGTGTCTTTTTCTTTTCTTTTTTCTCCACTGCACACAAATATATTGTTATGGATGCAAGCCAAAGGTTCAAATGCAGGGAATTGCAGATATGCAGCCAGAGATGAGCAGGACAAACAGCCAACTGGCAGTGCGTGACCTTGAAGCAGAATATGTAGAGGAACTTTGACAGAACAAACAAGCGTGAAGCCGCAGGCGCTTGCTCCAGTGATGGCAAATGAGGTGTCAGCGATGTTGTCTTCCTTGTGGCTGCTCTTGCGTGTTTCAATCCGTCATCTCACCAACATGATGGCTTTGATTGAATAATTTTCTGAGAGACGACTGCAAATTCGAGGCTGTGCTCTGGCTTAATAGATAATGCATGCCAAGGGTGGATTTCCCAAACTTATAACTTGTTCAGTGTGTAACTCTGAATATGAACATTGCACTTATGAAAAATGAAGCATTCGAGTGATGACTGGATGCCAAGTTTGAATTCATTCCACAATATAAGGGACTGTCACTCATCCTCACAAGGATGAAAATATGCATTCACAGTTACATTTATTTATTTTTCAGCAGCTACAGAGGGATGTGTTATATGTTTAAAGGTTAGCATTAACTATTGAAGGGTTTTACAACTCTAAAATCATGCCAGTTTTATGTTTTATCTGTGATTTCAGCTGCAGGAAGCGGCTGAGACGTCTCACTGGGACAGTTATCTCACCAAAAGGCTTTGTCTCAGTGACAAGGGCATGTCTTGTGGTTCGGGTGACAGGGATTTGTTGACTTGGTGTTGATCCTCCATTTCAGATCAATTAGTCTATTGGTCCTTTTTAAATCAAAGCGTACTGTCGTCTAATTGTGTTTGAACATTCCAGCCGTGAACCGCATGCTTAATGGCAGCTTAGATGGCTTGCCTCCGTGCTTGATCCTGATCCAACATTTCACTGCCACACGAGTGAATCACAGAACATTTATAAGCATTTTCTTCCACACACACACACACATACACACGAACACAAGGGATGCAATTTTACTGAAATAACGGAACAGGAAATTATGATGAGTTTTGAGAGATTTGATGTGCCACAAAGCACCATGTGTTAAAGGTTCATTTGTTGGAGGAACCTCAGTGAAAATATGATAAGAGAAATGAAATGGTAACAGGAGATTTGCCATCTGTCAAACGAGACTGGCAAAAGGTCTCCTGAATTAATTTCACCAGCTGTTCTTTTTCTACCTGCACAGTCTACTTGAAATAAAGTACATTAGCGGCACAAACTTTTGATCTTCACTGCCTTTGGTGACTTTAAGGGTAAGTGTGTCAACGAGCATGAGTCCTTCATGATCAGAAATACTGCAGAAGCCTCCCAAGGGCCAGAATACCTGAAGAAGTCAGAGGAGGAAACAACTACTGCTCAAAGAGCCATTGAAAGAGGCTTGTCAAAGGAAAAGAAAAAAGAGAGAAAGGCATCAACTTTAACCTGCAATCCAGCCTTTCTTCTCTTTTTCTTTTCCTTCCTGCGACTGAGGCCTCACACTCAGTTCATTACCGAGGCTGTCTGCCAGCAGCACCAAACCCTCGATCATAGCTCATAGCACGACTGAAACCACCCTTTGACTGGAAAATCTCCATCCTTTGTTCACACTGAGCCCATTTTTACAGTTTACTTCCTTACAAACCCTGAGGCGCAAAGATGCACGAGAAGACCCCCCTCCGTGGCCCACAGTTCTCATGCACCGAGCGTGACTCTCGAGAAGTTCACGCTTTTCTCATGCTCTCATACCACACACATCATTTATGTCAAGCAGTCAGAAAAAAAAGATTCTCACCTCACGATGTCACGGCATGGAAAGAGAAAACGAAAGCAGCACATACGGATGAGACAAAGCAGGACTGTTGAGGTTTTCAGACCTATGAGGACGGATCTGAGAAACATCTGCACGCCCCTAAAACCCTGCATCAGAGCTGAATTCAAATTGATTTTCTCCCTGGACCAATTTGGATATTTCAAACTTTTTTTTTTTTGAGTGGGGAGGGAGGTGTTAAACACACTTGGTTATGTCGCAGAAAGTGAGTCACTTGAATCCACTGACTTGCAGCTTTCCTGTGAAGAGGAAGACGATAATTGCTGGTATCACTGAAGCCAGAATTCAGGGGACGTCTAAATGTCAGGGGCGTGGGGAGAGGCAGAGAGAGATGTTTGCATAAGAGGGCCAGGGGCACTTGTCTATCTCCCAAATGGCCCTCATTATAATGAAAAAGCCTTGTGAGTCAACATCATTGCATCCTTGAGTCAGCCAGTCAAAGGAGACAATCCATCGCTTATTTTAGACTGTATGTTGTGAGGTCTCCCGGTACATGAGACCTTAAATGTTAAGACACTTTATGAGCTATTTATTCTAAATGCAAGCATGAGAAGTGTTTGCACTGCCCAAGGTTCCATGAAAAGACATGAAATGTTGTTTTTTTTTCTAAGTATTTGAATCATAACAGACAAGTGGTGGGCAGCATTCAAACAAGTTCTGAAACTTCACCGGCAAATGATAGATTTTCTTCACCGTGCCTGCAGATGACAGCCTGATGTCATCTTGACATTTCCAATCTGTGTGGTATTTCCTAACAACGTGGGCTGATCTTCATTTAATAGTCTTCGCACCTAATTAGGCCAGCTCTAATGTTCCACTCGGCAAAGTGTCAAATCCAATGTCCAATTACACAGCAGATCAAGGCCAAAGGTCCGCCTCCACTACTTCTCAGGCTGATTATAGAAGAAGTGCCATGATACACAGAACATTGAAAGAAACAGGTCTGTCAGAGGAAGGGAAGAGACACGGAGAAACATGCACACACGCTTACACTTACACGTAAGGAGATCAATACCGCAGGCAAAGAGACCGAGGGACTGAGGGTGGCTTTCTCAAGCCCTGCCTGTCCATTTCAGACAGAGTCTCTCTGTTACACCCGGCGAACATACAAAGGCTTCTCAGTGCTGAAGTTGCACCACGATGAAGAATAGCAGGTCTGAACATTCGCAGAATGTTAAAATCAATCAAGTCTGAGTATTGCTGTATCAGGGTTTCGATGGCTCATGAGTGTGCAAGCATCGCTCACAATACAGTCTTTTATTTTGAAAATGTGAAAAAAGGGCTGTTTTTTGTCTTGATTGATTTGTCTTTGTTTGTAATAACTTTTTTTTCTGTCAGTAATAAATCTAAACAGCAGAGCCCCTTAGATTGCTCAGCTTGTTGGAATTGCAAGATCCAGTGCATGGGCTTCATTTAGACACAGAAACGTCTGTATCAAAGCTGTCGACCCCTTCGGAATTGTTATGGACGGAGGTGGTCTGAGGTGAACGGTTGGGCAGAGAAATGTCAGCTGGTTTCACTCCAGAAAGTGTAAAAGCTGCACCGGTCCACAGCACAAATGTTTACAGCTTCACCATAAAGTCTACAAAACAGGTCCAATTATTGCACATTCTGGGTTCCAAAAACATTTTAAAGTTGTAAATAGCCTTTCTTTTTAAAATGCATGCTCAAATAAAAAAAAATACTCTAGTGCATTACTGCATTATGTAAAACTGTCACAAAAGTGCTTGGAAAGTGATATTTAACTGCAGACTCACAGCTGAGCACTGGGTCTGAGCTGCATTGGACCCAATATTGTCCAAAAACCGAACATCCCGACCCTCAGATGAGATGGGTTAGGGATAGGCATAATAACCCCTGGTTAAGGCTCGATAAATGATGAAAATGACTAACATTGTTATAGAAAACTTTGACATTCATCCTCGTCAATGCAATGCGCTACTTGAAAACATTGAACATTGTGTGTTACAGATTCAGTTCAGTGACGTTTAATCCAATTCTTCCCTTTTCTCTGAAAGGAGTTGCTCTTATTAAGATGAAAACTTTCTGTCTCTTACAGAAGTGAGCATCTGTAGACCTTAGAGGAGAGATGGAGGGCAGTGCACAGTTGGGGTGGGTTCAGGCAGCGGGTTGTGGGGGGCGGGGGGGCAAGCATGTGCGTATGTGTTTGAGGATGTGTGAACGTGTGTGTGTGTATGTAAGGAGGAGACTGCAGCGGTAATTGCAAGGGAAGAGCCATGTGCACAAAGGACATTGAAGCTTATTAAAGGAGGAGACAGAGTGATTATTCAATATGGTCCTCTTGAGAGACTGACGCTGAAGTCATTGCTTTTAATTAACTCTGAAACTGTTTTGCGGATTAATAACAATATTAAGAAGGGAATGGAGAGGAAAGGCGCGAACACATCCTGGAACTGTTTCAGGCTTTTTAATTACAAATAAATAGACAATATGGCAAGATTGCACAGTAACAGGTTTGTTTTTTTATGTTCTTTTGTTGTTGTTTTTTTTTTGTCTTCCTTCTGCACTGTGCATTAAATTTGTCTCCACTGTCACCACCTTGTCTCCCTGAACGTATCCAAGAGACATTGCAGCAAAGCACTGATTTATGAGAGGAAGTTTTAAGATTGCTAGGAATTGGCACACGAAGCTCGCAGAACAAGCACTGAAGAAGCCAAAAAAGTGCAAGGAGAGGAAGATGGAAAGCTAAATAATATTCTGTGCAGGAAATAGACTTCTTTTATTTGTTTGTATATCAGGAAGTTCCCTTTCTGGTCCAGGTAGAAATATGTCAAAGTTCTGGGGAAATGCGTGGATTCTCACGTTGCACTGTGCCAAGTATAAAACGGGCACCAGGAGGGCTGGAGGAGAAGTGTAGTAACCTATAGATGCTGATTAGAACTACTAGAGTGGGCGGAGCACATGCTGGGGGATAACAGCACTGCAAACACAGCAATTCACCGAGGCCAAAAGATGATAAAATACTAGTATTGTTTGCAATTCCCTGGCCTTCACTGTCCCAACTCACGATGTAGCTTTTTGCAGCTTTAATGAGCTGAGCAAAGCACCCATGCTACCACTGGAGAGTCAGGTTGACTCTCAGCACTTCATCAGTGGCTTGGCAAATGTTGACCAACATTTATAACCATTCACAGTCATTTAACCAAACTTGCGCCCTAGGGCCTTTTCTATCAACCAGGAAAACAACCTAATAAACACCATGACAGGGCCACTCGCTTATGCATACGCTTCTGAGAGGACGGAAAAAGATGAAGACAGAGAAGCAGTTGCCACTTTATAAACATTACGTGGCTCTCTGGAGATGAACGTGGTGCACATCTAACTTAAGTACTTGCACGCCCTCCTCTTGAGAGCACAATGAAGCAGGAACAGAAGGCGTTTTATAGGAACATATGTTCTTCTTCCCCTTCTATATATCATTGCTTTTACACCCACCCATAAACATTACTGTTGAGTGAGACATTATACATAGAAGGTGATTGCTGTAACTCTTTTTCTTCCTGGGTGGAAAGTTAGTGAGGTTAAAGGATTGAAACCCCTCGCTGCTGCTGGTGAGTATGCAGATCAACGATGATAACTAGATGTTACCATGTGTCATGATCAGAGAAAAAGTAGGTTCTTGTGTTTAACATTAATTTTTAAGATTCCAAACAAAAGCTGTAGTAATTTTCAGATAAATTGAATGAAGAAGAGGTCATGCTGCTCTGACCATACCAGATGTTTGATGGAGTCAATCTTTGTTCTTCCTTTCTTGGTTTATCTCATCTCTTTTTTTTCAAAGTAATAGCTAACATGTATATTTGCAAATGACAACAATAGGTGTATATTTTTTAAATTATATTTGTGGCTTCCAGTTAGTGAGTTATTGAAATGTGAGCAATTGCAGATAACATATCTGTCCCTTGATGCATTTCTCACATCACTGCATATATGTTTGTATCATTCACTTTTATTTATTTATTTATCAATCTATTTATCTGTTTAAGTCTTGCTAAATGTATTAAGCATCAAATGATACATTGGTGATGCAATGTGGAAAGAGAATCTCTCAATTTGTAAATTCTAGTGATTTTTTTTTTTAATCATAAAATCTCAGACAGAGAAATGGTCGACCTTAAGTAAACTCACTTAACTTTTGATTTCCTTTAAGTCACAATTTGGGATTATATTTATTTTTTGGTGTTTTAACAGTCATTATTTGGATTATGGACAAAATCAGACTGTACAATAAAAGCAGACACCATTAATATTATTTTATCCTAAAAATAAATAAATAAAAAACAACAACAATATTAATAATAATTAAACGTGTTTTACAGTTGGAAAGGAGGGAATAATTTATACAAACAATGATATACTTCCGACTTCCGAAATCCGATTTTGTGAGTCATTTTTTAGATAAGAGATCTAAGTGTGATATTTTAAAATCAGAACTGCTGGTATGCGGAATGCAAATAAATGATCCGGAGCGCACAATAAGAAAATTAGGAATTAGAATAAACTGGGAATAAATGTAATTTAGGATCTGTGAAGATGGACACATTTGGCGAAAGCCAGCAGCATCCGGCAATCCTGCGTGATCCGAGGCTGCTAAAAATCCCCCCCGTTTCTGCAGTTGCAAAAGTTGCATGAGCGTCTATTCCTTAAACAAGCCAATAATAATAAAATCGCCCTCATTCAACAAACCGGCTTATCACAAAACACCTGATAAAGTATAGTCATTCAAATGGGGGTGGCTCGGGATAAAAGTCATAATCCAGCATCTTCAAAACGTTAACAGCTGCAAATAAAAATATCCTAACTTTTTTTTTCTCCTCACAAAATGTATATTTAAATACCACCGCTTGTTTTCAATTCTCAAACAGCTGACAGCTCGTCCCGAACTTCCATTAAATTTAAGCCAATTTAAGAGAGAAAGGAGAGGAGGAGAGGAGAGACCGGAGCACCTGGTCGCTGCAGCCGCGCGTCCTCCGGTCCCCGCTCAGCGCCGCGGTGTCGCAGCGCATCAAGGCTGATTTATGGTTCCGCGTTACACCAACGCAGAGCCTACGGCGTAGTGTACGCGCACCCTACGCCGTAGACTACGCCGTAGATTTTTCAGGCTTCAGTTCGAGCAGGGTCGCGGCTCTGCACGCTGTCAACGCGTCTTTATCTGCAGGCTCGCTGCGCGCCACAGTTGCAGCTCGGAGGCGGACGGGAGAATGTCACTTTTTATTAGTAAGTGTTATAAATACTCCACTTTTCGCAGAACATGGATCTTTAAGAGCAGCAGAAGAAACTCCAAGGGAGAGAAAAAAGAGCACCAAGAGTCAGAAAAGTGGGAGTTTTAAAGTACTAACCTGTCCATTCTTGCAGAGGTCAGCCCACATGCTTGTGCCGTCCCCTCCTCTCATCAGCACATGGTAGATGAAGAAGTATGTACCAGGTATGCTGCAGATGAACTTGCCTGAAATGCCATCGTAGTTGTTGCCGAGGTTGGTGACCACGTCGTCAAACTTTAGGATCTCGTAGCCTTCGTGGGGGTTCTTAAGTCCAGCATAGAAAGCCACCCGAGGCACCGTGCTGTAGGTGGCCGTGCTGATAGCTCCATTCCCCCCGATACCCAAAATCCCAGTCCTTCCCGCATCCCCTCTGTCACCGGGAGGCCCCGCTGGTCCCGGTGGCCCCGGCTCTCCGGGCGGTCCAGGGGGTCCGGGTTTGCCCGGCCTGCCGGGCTTTCCCTGCGGTCCCTGAAGCAAGGTTGACGGCGGAAGGACGTTGCTTTGGTCGCTCAGTGCCTCCGCCTCAGCTTGGAGACCGGTGGAGCTGGTGCTGCTGGCCGGAGTGCCCTTGTTCTGGTAGGGGTCACACACCATACGACAGGTGCCCAGCATCTCATAGTGGCTGGCGTCTGTACTCACGGAGCTGACGAGCACGGGGATGAGCACCACCAGCACCAGGACCAGCATAACCCCCACAGCAGCCGCCACCAGAGTCTTCCTCCCGATGCTGAGTCGGGGAAGGGGCTGCGCTGCCAGCGTGGGTCTCCCGGGGGCGGAAATGGTGACTGCTTGGTGTGGGGAGCCTCTCAGCCAGGAAAGGGACCCAGCGATCCCAGCAAGAGTTGCAAGAGTAGCGGCGAGTGTGTGAGGGCGAGACACAGACCCACATACACTTGATGCGGCTCACAGCTCCACTCAGTCACACTTAAGTAGGCGAGCAGTCACTCACACATACGAGCAGACTTATGGAAGCCCAGGCGGACACGGGAAGACACTCAGCGCGGAGTTACAAACACAATGTGACTTGTGGTAAGAAGCAAGAAGTATGCAGAGCCCAGAGGAATGGAGTGAGAGACGGAGGGAGCGAGACAGAGGGAGGGAGAGGGAGAGAATAATGAGTGGGTGAGTGTGAGCGATACAGAGCAGCCACTGGATCTGTGTGTGTGTGTGTGAGTGTGTGTGTGTGTGTATGGTGAGTTTGTGATGCTGTGTTCCCAGGCTTGGCTTTTTATACGGCAGTAGCAGTGGAGCCCCCCCTCCCTCCCCTCTGCTCTCCCAATGAGTGAGAGGTTGGTGTGGTTACATCCTCTTCTCTCTGCAGCTCACTCAGAGGAAGGACTCTCATCATCATACTGCATCTCTCTCTCGAGCAGCCTCCAGAAACACAGAGGATCCAGCAAAAACCCCCTCCTGACCACCTTGCTCACCCTCTCCTCTTCACTCGTCCCTCCTTTCCCCACTTCTGATCTTGCTTCTCACACTCATCCTTTCCCTTCTCTCTCATCAGCATCCAGCCTCTAAAAATAAAGATGGAGCGGTGGAAAGACAACCCTTTTTTCTTCTTCTTCTTATTTCCTTTTCTTTTCCTGGAGGTAGATTCTAAAGATTGTTGCATATATGCAAGCACACAAGGCAACATTTAAATCTCCTATGCCAGGAAGTGCTTGCAGGCTCTCAGAGGAAAAAAAAAAAAAAGGTGCTAATTACAAAACTAAATTCTCGGACGGAATCAAAACTCCAACAGACCTGCTAATACAATTTTAAAATACAACTTTTTAAGTGACAAACTATCTTTGCATAAGATAAGATTTTTTTTTTCTCTCCTCCTTGTCAATACATGTACTTCCCCCACCTGAATGTGCTGAAAAGATTTCTTATTGGTGTCTTTTTTGGGGGGTAATCGATTTCATGGTTTTTATCAAATTAAGGGTCTTCTCTGGGAGAAAAAAAAATCTATACGGAGCAGTGATGTCGTTTGTTTGACATTTTCCTCCCTTGGACCGAGGCTTGGAGACATGAGAAAACAGATGACTAGGTGTGAAGCTGGCAAACATTTATTATAAAGGGTCGTGTTTTGCAGACACTCTGGTTTAAGTGTTTAAGGTCATAGTTCAGGGAATATTCAAAACAAATGCATACATATAGGCAGACTGGATGTGTACTTGTCCCGTTAGAGTAAACTAAACCACAAAACAAAGGTGACCAATGTTGGAATATTTCAGGATAATGTTTCCTGCTCTGCTGTTGCAGGTTTGAGGGTGTAATTACACATTAAGTTACGTGTAGCACACGCACGTTCATATGCTGGCAGTTTTATCTGCACTCAGTTTTGTTTATGTGTTTGGACAATAAATGACACCAATCTGTTTTAAACTTCTGTCAGTTGGTGAAGTCATCTGAAATGGTCCTTTCTTTTTCTCAAAGTTGCCTATTTCTGGATTGGGACAGTTTGTGTCTGAGCTCTTGTCAGAGATTAAGATGGATCAATGAGCAGGAGGCCTGATTATCTGTCACCACTATGCGTGACAGATCACCAGCAATTTTGCTGCATTTCGATTCTTCATCATCATTAAACTTCAGCTGCACCCTCGTGGCACCGGTAGGTGGTTGCTCTAGTTTATCACCGAGCAGAGTGTCTGGCACACCAGGTGTGACTCTGATGCATATTTGCTTGTTTTTGTTTTACTCCTCATAACAGGGTTTGTCGATATGAGGAAGCACACAAGCCCTAAATTGGTTTTTGGGGTTTGTTTAGTGGAGTGGGGTGGGGGGCTTTATTTGTCTTCTGAATCTGCCAGCTGTAACTGACAGTCACGTGACTGTGACCCAAATCTTTATATCTCTGAACCACAGAGATCAATACACTCGGGAGTGGACAAACAATAAGTCAGAGTGATGGAGGAGAGATGAAAAAAATCCCAGCGTGAGCGGTCTGGGACGGGGTAAGAGATACAGTTGAAGATGGCGTCAGATCCTCGGAAAGCAGATCATTTAATCAAGGGAGCTCAACTGTTTCCTTGGAAATTTTTTAGTAGAAAGGGAGTGAATTCCTGAGTGCCAGTGGGAATCGACTTGTGGTGAAGCTTTCCTTACAAAAGCAGTGGCACGTAGCAATAAGTCAGTCGTTGTCATGTAATGTGGCGTTTGGAGACCTTAATCGTCACAGTCTGCAGTTTTTGTAGATTACTAAGAAAAACACAGTCTTCGTCAGTCAATATCGGAAACCTTATTCCGGGGGCGCAATCTTTGCCGCTGTGGATCAAAGTAGTCATTTCATTTCAGAATTGAGAGAAGTTGGTGATGATAAGAAAAAGAGATTTATACAATGAAACTGTGTTTGTGCTGCACCAAAAGCACCAACAGCAACAACAATAAGGCAATAGGAGGATGTTTTGGTTATTTTTTTTTTAAGTGGATGAAGGTTTATTTATTGTAAAGAGAAAGCTCACAGCTTTACTGCTGCTGATCTCGCTGAGCTGAGAGGGAAAGCGTTTGAAACACAATAGTTGAGCAGATGTGATGACAGAGAAAAGCACAGGAAACCACAACCTCAGTAGCGGCGTGTCCAGACATCAGCCACATCCAAACACACCTCAAAAGCTTTTCATCACTTTGTTGTCCTCCCTGGTTACAGAGAGATCGGAGGCAGAACAAATGTGTTTCCAAGAGTTTCAGAGCTGCACAAGGGAAAACCACAACACATGAAAGAGCAAAAAAAAAAAAAAAAGGAGAAAAAAAATGAATTTCACAGATTTTTTCTTTTTTTTAAAGAGGGAAGTTTAACAGGTCAAAGAAACAAAACAACATCAAAACACACAAGCAAACGGCATCATTTCTAGTTGAGTTTGTGTCTCTGATTACTTCCCTTGTGCTGCTGCAGGCCAAGGCTTATCAAAGAGCTCCTTTCATAAATGCCAGAATCAAGCCACTGCTGTGACTGCTTGGCACCCACTGAGGTGGTTTGGATATGGCAAGTAGGGTGGGGATGGGTGTGTGTGTGTGTGTGTGTGTGTGTGTGTGTGTGTGTGTGTGTGTGTGTGTGTGTGTGTGTGTGTGTGTGTGTGTGTGTGTGTGCGTGTAGTTCAAAACACAGAAGGCAAGGATGTTCAAATTGAAGAAAAGGACTGAGCATTTGTGCATTTAAAAGAAAAACTGGGAACTGAAAAAAAAAAAGAATTTGAGAGGGGAACTGCCCTTGGCTTCGACAAAGGATCGGTGGAATAAATGTGAGTGTGCGTTGATTTGCTCACAACAGAAAAAGAAAGGGAGAAAGAAACCAAGCTCTGAGTCTGGGGAGATTTTGAACAAAATTAATATTTATTTGCTTAAAGCTGTCTCTGCACCAGTGATTTCTTGCTGACGCGAACCACAGTGCGGAGAATATCCAGGTAAAAGCCGAGACAGTAAAGGACATGACTCCAGAGGAAAAGAGCAACACAAGTGCAAACACAGACACACACAGAAAAAAAAACCTACAGTAAAACACCCGGAGGCCACGTGTTTCCTCTTCAACGCTGTAGCCACACTTCCATCACGCCTGACATCTGCCCTGTTTACTAAAGCGTGCAACAGCAGTGCATTTTTCCAGCACATGATAACTGAGACGGTGTGGAGGAGAACCCATCGACCGAAACACAAATCGGTCCGGCGTTCCTTTGTGCATTCATCGATGTCGCGTCGACGACATGCTGTAATCACTTAGCCCATTACGTCATGTGCGCAGTCAAATCTGACTTTGAGGGCACGCCCCCTTTACTGCTATAAGATGATGGCAATTACATGCTCTGTTTGCAACACAATGAAATATTTACTAGACAATTACACAGACATCTGTTAGGAGCAGGATTATACAATATTAAATGAAGATGTTTAGTGCAGCTGATTTTTTGTCACTGAAGAACAAGACTTGGTTTTCAGCTTCTGCCTACTTGGCGTCTCTTCTTTCCCGTTATTGAACAAGCAGCCGAGCAACGGAGAGAGTGTTGTTTGACTCTTTGTCCTACAGTCTTTAAAACTAAGGAAAGTGAGAACGGGCAGACCTGCACTTTGACCCACACTGCTGAAGGACCGACTGATGTATCTAAGAATCATAATGAATGTGGTAATGCGGTGTGTGTGTGTGTGTGTGTGTGTGTGTGTGTGTGTGTGTGTGTGTGTGTGTGTGTGTGTGTGTTTGTGTGTGTGTGTGTGTGTGTGTGTGTGTGTGTGTGTGCGCGCACACTCACGTGTGTCCTCCCTCTGTCTGCCTTGCCTGCAGCGAGCTAGTTGTTGCTTCACTCACTCTTGACTCTTCTCCCCTCAGGCTCCCAAATGATGGGATGACCTTTCCACCTCAGCCAAGGCTGCAGTGTCACTCACAGCATGAAATGAAAACTCATCACCTTGCTAAACACTGCACATCAGTCTTTGCTCCGCTTTCCCCTCACCCTTGCATCTGATTTGAATCCTGCCTTACAGGAAAGGTCAGACCGCTCTATTCTTAGGAAGGGTTAGATGTTCAGTGCTCATGGCCTCTGTTTTGGGTTTTTGAAGTGGTTAAAAACTGCGGAGCAGAAACAGTGAGTAGCTGAAGTTATGGCTTTTAGTATAAATTCACCAATGATTAATGTGGATCATCAATATTTAAATGTCACCAATGAAAATCAAGCTTCGTCTGACGGATGGATTGTTTTTCTCTTTTCTCTTTGTGTTTGTGTTCCTTCTTGTCTGACTCAGGGGGACATCTGATGGTGATTTCCTTCATCCAGTCCTTGAAGATGAAAATCTGTCAAAACCACAGCTTGAGTCCAGACAAGCCTCTCTGTGGTCCTGTCTTGCTCCCAGCATGCAAAGCAAACACCGAGGGGCGTTCAGTTCTGAGGGAAAAGGATCAAGATTTGGAACTGACAACCTTTCCACCAGTGACGTGAGGAAGTGAGCCAAAAGGGTGGATCAGTGGGTAGAGTGGGTCATCCTCCAAAGTGGAGGATCGATCCCCAGCGCCAGCGTGGGTCAAAGTGTATCTGGGCAGGACTCTGAACCCAAACACCAAAATGTGCTGTATGCTCGCTTGGATCTTATAGAAATAAAGAGCTACTGCATATATAAGCATATATAACCAGTAAGAATGGGTTTGAGGTTAAAAAGGTGCCACAGTTTCCACACATAAAGTTGTTACTCAGAGGATCTAATCCTTCAGGGTTTTCAGCTTCATATTTATTTATATAGACATTTCAGAAATATCAGCATATATATATATATATATATATATATATATATATATATATATATATATATATATATATATATATATATATATATTTTTTTTTTTTTTTTTTTTTTTTTTTTCAGAAAAGTAAATTGGGGAACATTTTTAGGTGAAAGTCTACGTTCATGAAGGATGCGCTAACATTTTTCTTTTTTCATCTTTCATTTGTTTTTCTCATGGCATGGCACGACGGCCCTGAGATGAGTGATAAAAAGAGAGGAAGAAAATGGATAAAAACAACCAATGAAAAACCAAAAAAAGATGTATTTTTTTTCTCTGAAAATGGAACAATGCAGCAGAACTTTGGAAAAAAAAAACGAGCTGCCGCACAGCCCAGTGACCATTCATCCACTTTCTACAGCTTACTTCCTGTTCTGCGTGACGGGGGTCCGCCGGAGCTGGTCCCAGCTCTGTTCAGGTTGGGGGGGGGCAGGGGTAGTGAGAAGCAACAACAGTATCCAGAGAAACCCCACGCAAGCACGGGGAGAACATTCACCCGGAAAGATCCCAGCTGAGACTCATACATCTCTATCCATCAAGGCGGGGTGCCGACTCTGAGAGGCAGAGGGAACAAAACCAACAAAGCCAATCTGAACTAATTCATAATCTAACACATATTTCACTGAAGATGTTTTTATATGAGGCTCTGTTTTCTGAAATCTTGCAATGTTTTCTGTTTTCCTACCAGTTGTAGTTAATTTGTTGTTTTTTTACACCTCGGGGCAGCTGTACTATTGCGCCCCTCTTCTTAAATAACCTAAAGTAAAACTCAGTGAACCTTATTATTCTAAATTATGCAAAATGATGAATGTATTGTCTTGTAGTCGGATTTATAATAAAATGACTAAGTCATAAGCTAATAATTGCATCCTACTACTTCACAAGAACACTAAAGGTCAGGACTTCACCGGTAACAGATGCATACTGAAATCACCCCATATTTCATTGGAAGCTGTTGAGCCTGCAGGAGCAAGAGGAGGTGTGGGTTTGTGAGTGTGTGGGTGCAGTGTGTGGGCGTTTTGGGGATAGAAGCAATAAAGCTGCTGTTTAAGCATCTCCTTAGCATCGAAGAGGTATTAATACGGAAAATGTTAACTCCATCTACATATTTATCAATCCAGAAACTGAAGCAGAAACATACCTTGCGGGATTTAAAATCCATCCACGCTGACCCCAACGTTCTCCGTCGGTCATCATCGAGAGCTCGACCCTCTGCCTCCGGCTTCAGCCAGCTACTCGTGCCAGCTCGCAGCCTCTCCCTCCTGGCACAAATCCTCCACACAACATTAAGAGATATGCAGAAAAAAAAACGTACCAAAGTATACACAGTTATCTCAACAAATTATGCGCGGCATTGAGTGTGCTTCTGATGAACTCTGGAGAAGTTTCTGTCCCTTAAGCTCCCGTGTCATCCTGGCACAGTTGCGTATCATATAGCCATGAGGGAGGGTAGTACAGTACAAACATCATTAGTATGAAAATCATTCATGTGGGTGAGGGAGCAGGGTGAGCACATCTTGAAATAATGAGAAACCCGTGATTAGCGATTCTGTAGCCTCACATTTGGACCCACATCTATTATTAATCATCCAAAAATAAGGGAAGGAAACACTGTAGATTTTGTGTTTGGAAAAAAAAACACTTTTATCGCAGCTTCTAGAAAGGAATAAGTTTTGGTCCATATGACGAAGCACCCTTGGAATGGTTGTAGTAGCTCCCCTTGACCTTGTGTGACTTTTTTTTCTTTTCTTTCCTTTTTTTGTCATCACACCTGAATAAAAGAGAAAAAATCTACAAATTTCTCCCATGAGATCGAGCAAGGGGGAGGGAGAGAGAAATTGAGAGGTGGAGTGCAAAGGGGGACCAACCCAAAAAGCAAGTGGTAGCCTCCACTCTGCCTCTGTACAGCGTGGCAGTTAATTTAAATTCTGCAAGGAGACAACCCATAAATCACCTCCATTCTGACTAATGGCTTCTGCACTGAGGGGAAAACTCTCGCCTCTACACCTGGAGACTTTCCGTACTGCAAAAAAGAAGAAAAAATATAATCCAGGCTGTATTTTGTTGGTGTGTACGGCGTATGTATATAAATATATATACAGTTTATACGAGAGCGTCACTCAGACAGTTTTTTGAAAGAGTCAGCAGCACAAGTAACCTCATGTCCACATGAGCAGCTTTCACTGGAGGCAGAAATTCCCGGGTGCTGGTCCTTAATTAGCCCCCCATAACTGCAACTGTCTGACGTCAGAAGTGTGTGACACAAACCTAACCTTGGACTGGATTTGAACGAAAAAAATAAATAAAAAATTACCCTGGGTCAACTCACAAGCACGACTCGCAGGTTTGTAAGCCATGTGAGTGATAAAGGTTCTCTAAATCCTTTTTCTTTTTTCCTCTTTTAGCCAATAAACCCTCAGGAACGTTTTTGTCAAACGTGACAGCGCTGATAAAACAGATTATAAGAGTTTATGGAATTACAACAGATTTAAACTCCTGATAAATAATAACTCAAGATGATTTTTTTTTCTTTTGTTTTAAGCAGACAAAGTTATGACTTTGTAGTGGCCACTCACGAGCAGGACACTGTTTAGTTTCAGTAGGTTACAATTCACAAGAATCTAGCCGTTATTAATGATGACGATGTGTTTTCTGTTAGTGTTCTGTTACCGTTGGTAATGGGCGGTTAAAACGAGAGACTGAAATAAACAACACAAGTTTTTTCTTCGTCCACAAAAAGCGTTCCTCTGCTCTTTTGTTCCCAAACTCCTACATTGGTGAACCCGATTTTCTTTGGACATTTCCAGAGTTAACTGGACAGACAGCAACATGGCAACAAATGCAGTTTCTCTCAAATTAGTTTTGGGAGCAGAATGCTAACGTTTGGTTTGCTGAGGCAGAGGCGCAGTTTGTACTGTGAGAGATTACGGTGGACAGCACCAAATACTACTATGTAGTAGCAGCTCTTTCCAACTCAACTGCGGCGAGGGTGGTGAGTTTCATTGAAAATCCACCGGCAGCTGACAAGTATGACACCTTGAAAGCGCATCTTAAGGAGACATTTGACCTATCTGAAGCTGAGCGCGCTCGCCAGCTGCTTTCCCTGCCTGGGCTTGGTGACTCACTCACGAGCAGGACACTGTTTAGTTTCAGTAGGTTAGAATTCACAAGAATCTAGCCGTTAGTAATGATGACGATGTGTTTTGCTGACCAGCATTTCACCTGGGATTTTGTTCTGGCCAAGGTGTCCACTCCCCTCATAGGTGCTGACTTTCTTTGTGCCAACGGCCTCCTGGTGGATGTGGGGCACCGCCGTCTCATAAATGTTAAAACGTTTGGCTCGTTGGCATGTAAGTGCAGTGATATGGCCGCAATGAAGCTGTCCAGCACCGTCTCACCAGCTGACGTTTTCTCCCCCCTACTGTTAGAGTTCTCTGACATCACTACACCTAACTTTTTCGTCCACTGCCACGAAACACGGCGTGGAGCATCACATCTCCACGGAGGGTCCGCCTGTGTATGCCAGGGCCCGCCGGCTCGATCCACACAAGCTCGCCATTGCAAAGGAGGAGTTTGCCTCCATGGAGAAGCTTGGCATCATTCGGCGTTCCGACAGTCCTTGGGCCTCTCCCCTCCATCTGGTTCCCAAGGCCAATGGCGGCTGGCATCCGTGTGGTGACTACCAGCGCCTTAATGGTGCTACCACCCCTGTACCCCACATTCAGGACTTTTCAGCCCACCTGGATGGAGCGTCTGTTTTTTCTAAGGTGGATCTCGTACGGGGCTACCATCAGGTGCCAGTCAGCCCACAGGACATCCCCAAGACTGCGGTTATAACTCCGTTTGGGCTTTTTGAGTTTTTGTGGATGCCGTTCGGCCTCAAGAATGCTGCACAGACCTTCCAACGATTGATGGACGTCGTGCTGCGTGACTTGTCATTCGTGTTTGTGTACCTGGATGACATCCTGGTCGCCAGCGCATCTGAGGCCGAGCACCTGTCGCACCTCCGTCTCCTCTTTGGTCGTCTCCGTGAGCACGGTTTGATCATCAATCCTGCAAAGTGCCAGTTTGGACTGCCTTCCATGGATTTTCTCGGCCACCACATCACCTCTGCTGGGGCAATCCCTCTGCCATCCAAGGTGGAGGCTGTCCAGCAGCTCCCACGCCCTACCACGGTCAAGGCTCTACAGGAGTTCCTGGGGATGGTGAATTTCTACCACCGCTTTATCCCCCATGCAGCTCATCTGATGCGCCCTCTGTATATGGCCCTCAAGGCAAAGACCCCCAAGCACATCATCGCCTGGTCAGATGTCCTGCTACAGGCTTTTTCAGACACCAAGACGGCCCTTGCGGGCGCAACTATGCTGACTGACCCTGTGCCTGGGGCTCCTGTGGCCTTGACGACTGATGCCCCTGACTATGCCGTTGGTGCTGTTTTTGAACAGTTGGTTGTGAGGGTCTGGCAGCCTCTTGTATTTTTCAGCCGACAGCTCCGCCCTAGTGAACGAAAGTACAGCACTTTTGACCGTGAGCTGCTCGGCCTTTACTTAGCAGTCAGGCATTTCCGTTTCCTGCTTGAGGCCCGCCCATTCACTGTTTTTGTGGACCACAAACCGCTGATTTTTGCCATGGCAAAAGTGTCTGAACCCTGGTCTGCCAGGCAGCAACGCCATTTGGCTTTCATTTCAGAGTTCACAACTGATATTCGGCATGTGGCAGAGAAAGATAACCCTGTGGCTGACTGCCTCTCGTGCAGCTGTCGGTGCAGTCCATCTCAGCACCGATTATGCTCGTATGGCTGCAGATCAAGCCTCCGACCCTGACCTTCAGGCATACAGGACAGCAGTTTCCGGCCCTCAAGTTGGCGGATGTCCCTTTCGATAATGATGGCACAACGCTGCTGTGTGACGTGTCTATGGCACAGCCACACCCCGTGATTCCGCATGCGTGGAGAAAGCGGGTTTTTGATGCTGTACATAGCCTATCGCATCCGGGCAGGAAACCGTCCCAGCGCCTGTTGGCCTCAAAGTTCATCTGGCACGGTATGAAGACGGACGTGGCGAGTTGGGTGAAGACCTGTGTGGCATGCCAGCGTGCCAAAGTCCACCATCACGTTAGAGCCCCACTGGAGCGTTTTTCTGTCCCTGAAAGGCGTTTCGACCACGTCAACCTGGACCTGGTTGGGCCCCTTCCCCCCCTCCAGGGGCTACACTCATCTCCTGACGATGGTGGACAGGACAACTTGGTGGCCGGAGGCGGTCCCGCTGTCTGCGACAACTGCAGCTGATGTAGCTCGCGCCTTCATCAGCACCTGGGTGGCCAGGTTTGGAGTCCCCTTTGACCTTTCCTCTGATCGGGGGACCCAGTTTACTTCTGAGCTATGGACTTCCATTACCCAGCAGTTAGGGGTCTCCGTCCACCGCACTATGGCTTATCCCCCGCCAATGGCCTCTGTGAACGCTTTCACCGATCCATGAAGGCTGCCCTAAGAGCTAGTCTCCGGGATGATGGCTGGGTCGACAAGCTCCCTTGGGTGATGCTGGGGCTCCGTACCGCACCTAAAGAGGACCTGCTCTCATCCTCTGCTGAACTGGTTTACAGCCAGCCCCTCCCAGTCCCAGGGGATTTCCTTCACTGTACTACAGTCCCCTGGTCGGCACCGGAGCAGCGAGGCGCTCTGCTGGACAGGACCAGGTCATTTCTGCCGGTCCCAACATCATACCATGGTGCTCCGCAGGTGCGGGTCCCTACTGATCTGCGGGCGGCGGAGTATGTGTTTGTCCGTCACGACGCCCATCGGGGCCCTCTGCGACCTCCCTATGATGGGCCGTACTGGGTTCTGGAGCCTGGCGACAAGAACTTTTTAATTGACCTGGGTGGTGAGGCAGAACGCATCTCAGTGGACCGCCTTAAGCCTGCTCACCTTGACTTGGACCGCCCCGTTGTGGTGGCCCAGCCTGCTCGCAGTGGTCGCCCCCCCCCCAGCAGGCCATCCCCATCGTCAAACCAGACTCATGCTGACATCCCTTCCTGCCCTCTGGAGCCTGCTGGAGAGCCGCAGAATCGTTTTGGACGGGTCATAAGGGCCCCAAGTCGTTATTTAGGGCCAGTGCTTGTGAACTCTGGGGGGACGTGTGTAGTGGCCACTCACGAGCAGGACACTGTTTCAGTAGGTTAGAATTCACAAGAATCTAGCCGGTATTAATGATGACAATGTGTTTTCTATCAGTGTTCTGTTACCGTTGGTAACGGGCGGTTAAAACAAGAGACTGGAATAAACAAGACAAGTTTTTTCTTCGTCCACAAAAAGCGTTCCTCTGCTCTTGTGTTCCCAAACTCCTACAACTTAAAGATTAAATATTTTAGAAACTCCCTTTCACAAACTTTTTTTTTGAAGTGGAGACTCTTGTGTATGTCTGTGTGTGTTTGTGCGTGTGTGTGTGTCTCGGAGGGGGTTATCCCTCTTTCACGGGGGTCTCTTCCAGGCTGCAGCAAACGGGGAGAGTTTTGGACAGCTTGTGACTTTATGCTTTAGGCCTGTGGTCACTTTTTTTTCTGATTCCTGACAGCATCTGCCCTTTGCTCTGTGACGAGAGACAGAACCCAAGGGCCCTGTTTGCTTCTCTGCTGACCCTACATGACCTGTCACAACTCATTTGAGCCTGTGCTTATATGACCGACTCAAAACATGCTCCAGTCTTGATAAATTCATCTTTCATATGATCTGCCTGATGTCTTAGCGATCAGAATGATGCTAATTGTTGCTGACAGGTATTTGTTCTTCGCTTACAGCTGACGCTTATTGTTCAGAGTGGGGTGGCAACCTAGCCACATGTGTGAACAGCTTTTGTTCAGTGAAGTAAAAAGTGAAAATAAAAGTAAAATTCAAAAGCAATCCAAATGTTAGGCGGCGGCATTGCGTTAAAAATAAGCTCAGGCCGACGAGGAACATCCGCTGTTTGTTCTGTTAACAGTTTTTAGTAAAACATCTCCTAATATCCTTCAGTGCTAATAAACAAGATACGATAAATTAAAAAAAGACAGCAAACAAAACGTTCATTGATATAAATAGCTGGAGAAATCCAGATCCTCACCTCTTCAGATGTCAGACACAATAAAAAGAGGAGAGGAAGGCAAATCGCAAATGCATTTGTAGTGTGGGAACCAAAAAGGAGGAACAAAGAACATCTCTACCACAGTTAAAACAAAACTTTATATAATTATTACAGTCAGCTAATATGAATACCATATAAAGTGACACGCACAGGTATGTCTTTTCAGCTCTCTCAGATATCCATTCAGAGGAGCAGGGTTAAACACTTCCTGCTTTCTATCTGTGGCACTCTGCAGGCATGATTCCCACACCAGATGAATGTAGCTGGGGCAGTGACCTAAAGTAACCAGCTTTTTCCCTCCCAGTAACGGCCGTGACCTCCAGCTCTGATTGGGTCCTTTAATCCCCCTTATGGGTCATATATGTTTTTTTTAAAACTCAGTGACACCCTTTCTTCCAGCCAGTTCACCTCCTTTTTTTACCATTTTACCACCCTCATACTGTGCTCAGTCTCACATCTCGCACCTTTTTTCCTGCTGAAACAAACGTTTGAGGCAGGTTTGAAGCTGTGAGCCGTGACACAAATTGCCAGGTCGTGGGAAAATTCCAGTCCTCTGAACCTTAAGAGCCGTGTTTTTGTTTCCCCACCATTGATTCAATTTCCAGATGCAGAGAAGCGATTCGAGTCTCTCAAGCCTCGGCTGCTGCACATATAAACGCGCACTATACCTGAGCATTTTCCCGGCACTCCTCGGCCAAAAACAGCTGTGCTGTGGGACACGTTAATGGCTGTGGCGGCTGCAGTGGCACAACACAAAAAGCCCATTCACTGCCTTCCCGTCGCACTGACTAATAATAACTATGATCAATCAAACGTGAGAATTCACTGCGAGAAATATCACCCGAGAAACGAGCTGATATGTGAATCCCCACCAGCCAGGCAGGTGTTGAGCTTTAAGTCCCAGTCAGAAAAAACAGCAGGAAGTATCAGTCAAACACCTGATTCAAGGTCATATATTACACACTTGCCGCCCCCTACCCCCCCAACACACACACACACACACACTTTTTTTTTTTAACCTTTTAACTCTTTCAAGTATTTCCTCTGCTTTGTGGAGCCTCTGTCCTTTAATCCAATATCATTAGCTCCATGAATGGAAGCTCTCGGTGTGAATCTATTTAGAAAGGCTTCTCTCTTGCCCTCACTCTGTGATCCCTCTAACCCTGTGGGATTAATCACCAATAGAGAACAGAAATCGATCCAGTTATTCACTAGAAGATGTGACAGAAACGTTCCCTAACCCGGGGATATGGTGGGAAATTATTGGCCAATTGAAATTCATTGGACAGAGACGTGCAAGACTTATAGAAAACAGTTCTTTTGTAGCCCCTGTAATGAGCCAATCGTTCTGCTTATTTGTGCAAGGTGTTCATACAGAGAATGGATTCTTTCATTTGCTCCGAAAACCGGCACAAAACAAAGCATTAGACAAAGCAAATGAATCATTAAAAATAAAATAGCTCCAACAATGTGTTTGACCACGACAACCTCCTCGTGTGTGTGTCATATAAACATGGCTATCACGAAGGAACAATCATGAATTATGAATCACGCTTTGTAACGCTCACTTTGTTTTGTGCCGCTGCATACTCAATATTCAAGAAATGAGGACAAGATCCACGGAGAAGTGTTGTAACATTTATGATTTGTTGATGCCCCCATGAACCCATAATGAGGAGGAATGGGGGTCACCCAGTGATGTTAACCCACTAATAAAACCCGCCTTCCTTTAAAGTCAGTAAGAAAACCACAATTACCCTCCTGACATTTTTTTACTGCATGATTTATGAACTGAATATTGCATCCTCCCTCTGACTGTTATTCTGGCTGGTGGAGCTATAAAGGGAGGTTGGAGTAGTATTGATCAGTTAAAAAGTAGTCTTTGATATACCAAGGATCAATGAATAAGAGAGAGAGAGCTCAACTATTGATGAGCTTTCCTCTCTCATGTGACCCTCCACCGTTCAACCTCTGGATGTCTGGACACCCATAACGTGTGAATGAGCCCTCAGCTTTCATCATCTTTTCAACTTCCACTTATACTTGGCCATATGTGTCATTTGCACCCCGCTGCTGCTGCAGCTGCAGCTGCTGGAGGGAAGGAGAGGAAGATCACAGCTTTCAGATGAATCCTGGACAGGACTTCCTTTCACATGAGAGGTAGACCTCATCTGAGAAAACACACCTGAACTTTAAATCCCTCATGTGATAGAGACAACCCGAAACATTATTGTATAGCAATAGACAGCATGTATATATAACTATTGCTGAGCCTCATTGGCAGAAGAATTGTCTTCATGACATTACATACAGTATGTAACAGTGAGTGTGTAAACTTTAACCACTTTTCCTTTAGGACAAGCGCTTGTCCTTATGTTTATATAGGCTAAATATAATGAGGTAGTTATACTCTCTCAAGAGAAAAAAAGTACAGTAAAGCGTAAGGAGGCCAACCAATGAATTAGATGAATACATAATGCCCCAGACTGGTCCACTCCGTGTGGCATTCAATGAGCATTCATTAACCTTTTCCGCAGCTGCAGCAGTTACCTAGACTGAGTAAGGCAGTTGGGGATGAGACTTGGACAGTTTACCCAGTAAAGATCATTGATTAAACAAACTCAAAAACCCAAACCAATGATGTGTATAACCCTCAACATCTCAAATGAACATTGGCTCCAGTGGTGTTGTCGAGAGGCAGAAGGGGCGGGGTAAAAGGTCAGAGACTGGATCTGTACCCCTTTTCCTTTTTCCAAATGGCGAATGCCACTTGCCACCAGCCTGCAGAAAAGCTGCAGAAAGGCAGGAGGGAGCAGGAGAAGGGTTTAGTGAATGGGCAAGTCAAGTGAGTAGGGTGAGAAGCGGAGACCGAGGAGGCTGAAGACAAGCTGGTGAGGATGGGAAGACGAGAAATGCAGCTGAGATGCCACCGGGCAGATGCTGAGAGGCGAGCGTGGAGTGGTGATAGCGATCGCACCAAACAGAATTGCTGAGCAGCCAGTGAAAGGCAGCTGGGGAGTTTTGCCACAGGGGAGATGTGGGGGATGAGTGGTCGGGGGGGGGGGCAAAATGCACGTGAAGCAGTGACATGAATATAAAGAAGGTTTAATGCTCATTTCCTGGGGAAGAACTCTGGTGTAATTTATCTAAAAGGCACATAAACAACTTTCATGCTTAAGTTGTTGAGCATTTGGTGTTAAATGCTTTTCTGTACTGCACAACTGAACACACACAAAGACACATGCACACACACACACAAAAGAAAAGTATAGTAATGATGTTATATGGACAGTCTAAAAATACTTTTTCAACCTCAAAAGTAGCCCATGACTCCTGGAACTTGGCAAATTCTACAAATAATATGGAAATAAAATAATATTAAAAAGTGAATCTTTGAAATAACAAAGCCTTTGTGTCATGTAACTGCATTTCTCTGCAGTGTCATCCATAAATGGCAGTTAAAGGATTAAAGACTGTTGATTTTACTGAGCAGACACTGAAGGAAAAACAAGTTCCTGACCTTAACAAGTCTTTGTGATCGAGGTGTAACTGACATGCTGGTGCTCCTGCAGTCCAGGTTTCTTTAACTTTAACATGAACTTCCTGCCTTGGATAAATGTTATATTTAATTATCTGCTGTATCTCTGTAGTTTGGCATACTGTCTTCACATCCTAATCAAATTGATCAAACTTGTTTACCTGATAATTGTGAGTTTCAGGAACAGATAAGAGAAAAGAAAATTACTTGTAAATAATTCAATTTCATATTTATTTTTAACTAATAATCAAAGTAACATGTTTAAAATAAAGCGAGCAAAAAAGGGCTGGAAAAACAACTTATAGGGACTATTCAGAACTAATCGCCCCATAGTCCAAAAATAGCCTGGATGCATATTGATTAGTGATACTAAACTGTCTTTAGGAATGAGCGTGAGCGTCCGTGGTTCTTCACCTCGTTTATTTCTGTGTAGCGCAGTGATGACCTGGCGCCCTGTCTGGGGAGTAAGAGCTGGGACAGGCCCCACCCCCTTCTTGACCCTGGACAGGATGAAGCGGTAAAGAAAATGGATGGATGATTTCAAAAATGAAGCCTCCTCCGGTCATTTAAGATGAGCTGAGCTGAAGTGAGAAACTGTCCCAACATTTGTCAAATCAAGAAATTATTTTGGGAAATCACGGATCCTCAGGCGAAAGAGGAGAGAGAGGAGCGACCAAGCTCAACACGCAATTGGCCCAGAGCGTACACTGACCGCTTTCACTTGCAGACAGCTAAAAATATTTTATTATCTAGAAATATGTGATTACTATTGCTTAGTATTATATTCTGTATATCTTTTTTTTTCTTACAGATCTTTTAAGTTATTAGCAGAAAATGTGTTTTCCTTTTCCTGTCATATAGATTACATCACAATCTCATGTTCAATACTACTAAAAGGGATAGAAATGGTCAGAAGAGTGCAGCATTTTCTTAATTTGATTTATATTTGTGCCATCAGCGGCCAGCAGTCAGTGTGAAGAGCGAGTACTTTCAGCATGATGCAGTGTTGTCTTCTGCGCCATGTCAACACATTTCTGTCTATCTGACAGAAAAGCATGTGGTGTGATGAAGGTTGTGAGTCCATGCTTGCTCTGAAGCGCCCTGTCCCTCATGCATTTAATCTCGTGATTATCTGTTACAAGGCTGCTCCTGCGATTTGTGAAAACCACACACAAACTATTGTAGCGATGTTAATGAGACATTTCTCTGAAGGATATTAAGATGCTATCTTCACTCTCTGACACAAGATGTCAACAGCGCAGAGTGTGATGATCGGGTGTGCACAGCGTCTAATAGCGGAGTTTCAGCAGAACTAAAGATATAAAGCCCCATTAAACACACAATTTGATTATCAAAAGCTTTGAAAAGTCAAGCTGATATCGTTTTGGTGACATTAGCTCAGCATCAGGTTTGCCTCTGCCCCAAATAACCTAAATAATCTAAACAATAACCTACAGAAAGCTCAACTGTTTTTTGTTTATGTGTTTAATCCCTTACAAATATAGATTAGAAAAAAAATAGCTTTCATTATGTTCTTATTTGTTGGTTTAGATCAAGCAGCTCTTTAACTTTACTGGATGATTAAGTCTTGTGAGCTCATGCATTGCAAGAATTTTGTTTATGTTCTTCATCAATCTTATTGTCGATGATTAGATTGCATCTTTAGGTGACTTCGTATTTCACTAAACCGCCTACTAACAGAATGATTCATTCCTAAATTGCCCTTCAAGCTATACCCCTCCTTATTACCGACACGGAGCAAGTCCCATAAAACACTGCAGATGTGTTTTTACCTCGTACTTCGGGTAAATCACTAGGCAGTGTGTTGTTTAAAGGTCTGATGAGGAGATTGATGACGCCTGATGGCTAATAACTCTTTCAAAGACGGAGAAGTGAATTCCTCGGTTTCTCTGATGGCAGACGGCACCTGAGAGTGTCCGGCATCCCAGCAGTACAGGCAGAGCAAGACTTCAGAGAGCTTAACTGAGATGACTTCACCTTCTGAAAGAATGGCAGAGGAGGATACTGGCAGTGGGTCAGGCCTCATGACTTAGACACGGTACCTCTGGAGACGGGCCACCATCTGCTGTCTGTCACCGAATTAGCTCAGAACCATGATGGAAAACACAGAGGCTTTATGATCTGTGTGTTTGCCTCTTTCTTTATATTTGCATCATTGACTTAAACACATGAACTCTCACGAATGCCACCACCCTGCTGTCAAACTACCATCCCCCACTCGCTCTTGCTCCTCAGCCTTCTCTATATATCTCTGTCTGGTCTGAAGATAGACAAGAGTCTGCCGAGGGATTATGTACTGTGAGCTGCTAATAATGTTGAGGAGCCTCCTGGGCTCCCACTCCCGAAGCAACGGTGCAATAAAGCCTGGAGCTGGCAAATACATGGCTATTTAATTGAAAGCGAAGCGTCTGAGTCGCTGTGCTATATTCACAGGTTGCCTCTCTGTCTCAGTTTTTTTTTTTTTCTGCATCTTGCACTTGTGCGCCTTGTCTACCCGCCCATCAGCCACCTTGGAGGAGACCTGACATCTGCTGTTCCTTGTGACTCCCCCACAGCCTCCCACTCTGTTGCCACAAGCACGCACTCGGCTCGTACAGGCAGCGGCGCGGGAGCTGGTGTGAGTGCAGCCACCCTGATTGTTGCTAAAATGACACGGTGATATGAAGCCTCAAACAGGTGACAAAGACAGGAAATGCTGGAGCTATCCACTAAATGTGGAGGAAAGGTGCAGAACAGGATGTTCTCTTCATCACCATGTATTGTTTGTTCTGCTCAGTGCTGCTGCCCAGTTTCCAAACTATTCAGAACTTGCCATTTAGTCTGTACCATCTGCCTCACGCCGAAGTTAGAATGAGTATGACACAACAGGGCCACTTTTTGTTGTCTTGTTCTATTTATTCCTCGATAATGAGAAATCAGCAGAGGGACTAGCATGGTGCTTGCTGCCACACGTATACACCCAAGGAAGTCTTCCTGGGCCATATGGCTTGTCTACAGGGGGCTACTTGACTCTTGACTCTCTTCTACTGACTTTGTGGGAGCAGCAGAGTCACTGATCTTCGTCTTTCTTCTTCAAAGAAGGCGCGTCCCATTTGACATGGAATAACTTTCTTTTTTTTTCTGCAGTTTCCATCACCGTTGCATGCTCCCTCATCTTCATGCGTGCTTCACAGCAACTGGCAGGTGACTTGATTGTGAAGTCATTAAGATGTTTTGAAAAGTCATGGTAGCCATGGGGACTAAAATGAAGATTAAGCTTCCATGATTGTCCTTCATCGTTGTAAGACACGTTGTCCATATGCAGCAATCCGGACCTTGTGTGTGTTGAGCGTGTCATTTCTTCAAAAGGGAAGACAGCACAATGTGACTAATTACACACTGTTGAAATGTTTGAATGGGCACAGATTGAGGATGACATGCATGCAATGTTTAATTCAGCATCCCGCCATGATGACTTTTAAATCTAGAGCCAGCCTGACTGCAGCACTGAGCTTGGCCACAGACAAGACTCCCTTGTAATCCCTTGTGTCACAATGATACACACTCATGATAGACACGAGTGTTTATCGTGGGCTGTACAGTGGACTGAATTTTCTAAATATATACAGTGTACGCTCCTCTTGCTGCAGAGAAAGATCCCCTCAGTTCAGTGATTCATCTCCATGATTGACATTGCCCACAGATTTAGTCAATGACACTCGGAGGTGACGGAGGTTACTAATTGAGAGAGACATCATTACACAAACCTTTTGTCACGGCTGCTGTATCCCCTCTCTGTGAGCTCTTCCTCAGGTCTCCATCTCCATGACTATTGTCTTGCATGGAGGTGGGACGCACAACTTTACGTTTCTACTGGCTTGCTGCTGCTACTTACCCTCAAGTGAGCAGCGTCCCATTGAAAAAATAAAAGAATACAGCTGATTTCTTCTTTTTGCATTCTGTGTGTATTCACCACAATCTCTATAGGAATTATTCCAGGAGTCAGCAATTCATTACCACAAGCTGTGTTGTATTCAAAAACGCGTGGAATCGAATATTTATGCAGAGCTTCCCTTTTTTTTTCTTCTTTTTTTGCATATTATGTAAAAGATATATGAGGGAAAATATCAATTTATAAAATGAGAGCTGAACGCTACCAATCAACATGCGTTCTTTTCACATTTGTTCACTCATTTGAGAGCAAATTGTGAAAAAAACCTTGCACGAGAATGTGAATTTCTCCACATGTGCAAGACATAGAGGTTTTGCAGTACCTGGTGGAGTACTTAACACCTGCAAC